>NC_030810.1:31177440-31485970 GCF_001704415.2 Capra hircus | reverse complement strand
ATGCTGGGAGAGATTGAAGGCAGGAGGAGAGGGGGACGATAGAGGACAAGATGTTTGGATGGCATCACTGACACACAGACATGAGTTTGAACAAACTCCAGCAGATGATGAAGGACAGGGAAGCCTGGTGTACTGCAGTCATGGGGTCACAAAGAGTCAGACACGACTGAGTGACTGAACAACAACAGATGGACAGTCTCCGAACTGTCATGGCACTGGTGGGTGTGTCATCTAGAATATACTAATACACTACAATGAGCATATAATGAGGTTCCAGGTCCACTGGAAGTCAAATCTTCCACCATCCTCGATGTAGCTGATTCTAACTAGGTTTGGTCCACCGTCTCTGTCATTCTCTACCAGTTGTGTGCTGCCCCTTTCCCTCCTGTCTCAGGCTGATCTTGAGCCTTCTGGAGGGAGACTGCTACCAGCAGAAGCTGATAGAATGATTGCAGCTGCGGGGCCTGGGTGACCAAGTGGCAGAGGGCCTGTTACCCTATCATTGTCCGGTTTCCAGTAGCATTCCAGCATCTCAAGGTTTGAAAACTTGGGGATCAATTCAAAGTAGCAACTTCAGGTGGGATAAGCCCAGTCCCACAATGATTAGAAGCTAATGAAGCTTCTTCAAGCTGGTTGGCAGTCCACACAGATGCGAAAACAATTTTTTATTAGTTTGTCTGACATCTCTCTCCTGGTGTCTATGGGAGTGTGAGTGTGGGGGTGTGTGTTTATGTGTGTGTTGGGGCTGGGTGATGACCTTCTACTCCATGCAGAAACTGCCCAAACATTCCAAGACCTGGCACAAACTCTGCAAGTAGTTTGCAGTCCATGTCCGCTGCATCGCCTTTCCCTCAGTCCTTTCTCAACCCTTTGCAAGACTGTGTGTCTCTGATATCTGTTTTTCCTTCTGATTACTTCATCAGCCTGGGGTTGCAGCCAACAGATTTCAGTAGAGGGTGTTCGGCTGGAAATGAAGTGGGGCGGGTTTGAGTAATTGGTCTCAGAGGCTTTACAGTGGGAGGGCTAATGCATGCCTGCTGCTCCCATGCTCTCACTTCCTGGTGAAGCTTTGCCTTTGCATTTAAGGGTTAGGATGAGAGGGAGTCAGTGGCTGGCTCATTGGCACAGGAATTAAAGACCTTTCCTCAAAGACGGCGCAGAGTACTTAAGCAGCTGTGGCCAAATCAGGGTGGTCCTTTGGGAAGTTCCTCTTGGACTTTGGCTGCAATAGAAACCAGAGTATATTTTGCACCTGAGCTAGTTCTCCAGGCAGCATCAGTTAATTGTCTCCTGTGTGATGCCTTCACTCACTGCACGCCGTGCAGCATCCTTCCCCCCTCCTCCCATTGTATACCCTGGCCTCATCCCCTTCTCTGAAAGACAGTGGACTTATGATTCTGCGACTCTAGGAAGATAAGGCCATGCTGACCCACAGTCTCCATGAATCGGATCTGTGAGAGTTCAGGAATGGAGCTAGCCTTTCTACAGCCAGACTGATTCCCTGTGCCCCATGAGTAGACAGCAGACAATAAGGGACCACAGAGTGTGCACAGATATTAAGAACAGTAATAAAGCTCACCGGAAGTCAGTCTGGCTTTTGGACGCTTACCATATATAGGCAATTATAAGCCATGTCTGAGGTGATGTTTCCTTCCCCACAGCCTTCCATCCTCCGTTCCCTGCCAGCATCACCCTGAGAGAGCTGGTTCCTTTCCATACCCCCAGGACACTGGGGTCTTCTTGAGGGCAGAGGCCAAGTTTCCATCACCTTTGTGTCCCCAGCTTTGGCACACAGTAGGTACTCCATAATATGCAGCCCAGTAGGAAGACTACAGTTTTCAAGTCCGACACACCCAGATTGAAGTCCTAGCACCATCATGAACCAACTGCAGATTTGGACAAGATATTTTGCCCCTATGCCTTAACTGCCCCTCCTGTGTAATGGGTTTGATAACATCATGCTATGAGTGAAGGCATCACAGAAAAGGAGACAACTGATCAATATATGTGTAAGCTCATCTGTGGTACACATATGCACATCAGTTCATTCAGTCGCTCAGTTGTGTCCGACTCTTTGCGACCCCATGAATCGCAGCACGCCAGGCCTCCCTGTCCATCACCAACTCCCGGAGTTCACTCAGACTCACGTCCATCGAGTCAGTGATGCCATCCAGCCATCTCATCCTCTGTTGTCCCCTTCTCCTCCTGCCCCCAATCCCTCCCAGCATCAGAGTCTTTTCCAATGAGTCACCTCTTCACACGAGGTAGCCAAAGTACTGGAGTTTCAGCTTTAGAGTCAGTCCTTCCAAAGAACACCCAGGACTGATCTCCTTTAGAATGGACTGGTTGGATCTCCTTGCAGTCCAAGGGACTCTCAAGAGTCTTCTCCAGCATCACAGTTCAAAAGCATCAATTCTTCGGCGCTCAGCTTTCTTCGCAGTCCAACTTTCACATCCATATATATATGTACATGAGTGAAAGTGAGTGAAAATCGCTCAGTCGTGTCTGACTCCTTGTGACCCGATAGACTATACAGTCCATGGAATTCTCCAGGCCAGAATACTGGAGTGGGTAGCCTTTGCCTTCTCCAGGAGATCTTCCCAACTCAGGGATCGAACCCAGGTCTCCCACATTACAGGTGGATTCTTTACCAGCTGAGCCATAGTACCTCATAAATCTCTGGAGAAGGAAATGGCGACAAACTCCAGCATTCTTGCCTGGAAAATCCCATGAACAGAGGAGCCTGATGGGCTACAGTCCATGGGGTTGCAAGAGTCAGACACAACTTAGTGAGTAAACCACCACCACCTCATAAATATTTGTTAAATTGACCTAAATTAACATGTATTTCCATGCAAAATCAAGATGGATCCTGTTTTTCTTTGCAGTCCTCTTGCTTCTTGCCTTCTCTGTCATGACCGTCTGCTCTAGAAACAGCCCCCTGTGACACTGAGGTGGGGGCCTGCCCTCAGCAGCAGGTGTTCACGTGTCATCTGAGGACTCAGCGATGCAGTGAGGGCCACTGAGAAACTGATAGAATGGACCTATGCGGCTGTCATTTTTCTCTGTATTGCTGCTGCTGCTAAGTCGCTTCAGTCATGTCCGACTCTTTGCGACCCCATAGATGGCAGCCCACTAGGCTCCTCTGTTCCTGGGATTCTCCAGGCAAGAATACTGGAGTGGGTTGCCATTTCCTTCTCCAATGCATGAAAGTGAAAAGTGAAAGTAAAGTCCCTCAGTCGTGCCCAACTCTTAGCAACCCCATGGACTGCAGCCTACCAGGCCCCTCTGTCCATGGGATTTTCCAGGCAAGAGTACTGGAGTGGGTTGCCATTGCCTTCTCTATATTAGGCATCTGTTATCAGGCCCTAGGCATTTACTGCTTAAATGAGGCTTCTTAAAGACAGCAGCACCTGTAAAACTCCAGCTAACAGTAACCCAGGGGATTGATCAGTCAGACCATAAGCTCTGGGAGGACTGCCCAGGCATGTTTTGTTCCTTGTCGTATCACCAAGTATTTGCGGATTATAACCAATCAGCTTGTTATCTTCATTCTGTCAGAGGTTGGCACTCAGTACTATGGCGGGCACTAAATACTCAGGGGTGGGTGAAGGGAACACAGTCCCTGCCATCACAGTGCTCTGCCCAGATTCACTGTGCCATGGGGACCTGCAGGGGGCCAAGCTGGGAGTATCATGAACAGCTGCTTATACGTGGTTTGGCCTTTGAAGAAGGCAGTGGGGGATGGGTGGGAGGGAGAAGTTACTTTAGACAGAGGGGCGATGAACGGCATTCCAGATGGAAGAAACTATGTGAGCGAAATCATGAAGATACAAAGGGACGTGACCAGTTTGAGGACCAACAGCTACCTGGTGGAATAGGCAGACACATAGGTAAGGACCACATCAAAGGGCTCCTTTCTTTTGCCAAGACTAAGATGTAGATTTTACCCCTAAGTGCATGGAGGGGCTACTGCATAAACTGATGCAGCAGGGCCCCCTGATCACAGTCCTTTGCACTCGGGACACGTGCTGCAGCTGAGGCAGAGGAACCAGCTTAGAGACAGACCCCTGGGGGGTGGAACCCCACGCACCTGACACACAAGAGGAAATGCTTGGGGGTGGCCAGAGAGGATGCTTGGAACTCAGAAGCCCGGGAGTCAGGCCTCAGCATGCCTATGCTGCCCTCTGCAGGGTGACATTGCATACCCTTGGGACAGTCACCTCAGTGTCCACACCTGACGGCTGCCTCTTCTCTACAGCCTCCTCTGGTCTGAAATCTTAGGCTTCTGCGATTCTGATCTGAGACCTTGCCCTTCGACTACAGGACTAGGAAACAAAGCTCTATCTATTTCCAAACCCGCCAAGTCTCTCTTAATACTTTTATTCAGGACCTGTCTTCCCAGGAGACACTCGGGGCTGTCAGTCTGTAATTAGACTCTCTCCCCACTCGTACAGCCAGGCGTGCAGCATGGTTGCTGAAGCCGGATTAACCCACTGTAAACAAATTTGGTCAGTCCCCTTCTCGCCAGCCTCCGTTCCAGTTGAGCAGATTTCAGCAGCTCCTGGGTGAATGTTAATGCCTCCTACGTACGCGGTTGCAAGAAAATTATCACGTGTGCCTCTCCTTGAGATGCTGTGGGTTTCGCTTCTCAAACATCTCTGTGACACAGCATGGGGCAGGGGTGTGGGAGGGGGCAGGGAGACAGCACAAAGACATTCGAAAGAGCCTCAGGCAGGAGCTTGGGGACCTGGCTTTCAAGGCAAGCTCAGCCACTAATTTTCTTTGTAACCTTGCAAAACTCACTTCGGTTCCCTGAGCCTCAGGTATCTCAACTGTAAAATGAGTCTGAGAACACCTGCCTCGCAGGCCTGCTGAAAAGGGTAATTGAGGTAATGGACGTGAGAGCCTTTGGTAAAGCTTTGTGGGCGAGGGGCCAGTGTTGAGGATCACAGGCTCAGCTTTCCTGTGCAAAGGATGAGGGAGTCAGTGCAGGCCTAGAGCATGTGGGAGTGTGAGGTTCAACAACCTCATCAGCAACAGTCCTCGAAAACAGGAGGAGAGCAAACCTGATGCCCCATGCTCTGCCCTCTGACCGAAATTGCCCGGAAAGCGGATGTAGGTTTTCAGTCTACAAGAAGAAGAGTAGTAACATTTATTGAATTGACTTAATTGTGTTCTTCTTGGGATCTTTATGACAGCTTCAGATGAGAATTCTTATGCCCAGTCCACAGATGGAGAAACAGACCAGAGAGGGAGATAGGATTTGAGGCCATATCAGTCAGCCTGACATTAAAGTCTATCTCCACTCACTGTCTTTGGAATTACAAGCAGATGAAAGTCAGATTTAGATGTGAGACAGATATATAGTGTGTGGTAAGTCATTTCAGTCATGTCCAATTCTTTGTGACCCTGTGGACTGTAGCCTGCCAGGCTCTTCTGTTCATGGGATTCTCCAGGCAAGAATACTGGAGTGGGTTGCCATGCCCTCCTCCAGGGATCTTCCTGACCCAGGCACACCTCTGTCTCCTGCGTTGGCAGTCAGGTTCTTTACCACTAGCGCCAGCTGGGAAATCCATAGTAGGTTATGAAGAAAACAAAGGTTGTGTTTGGTAGAGAACTACTAATCTTTTCCCAGGGAATCTAGGAGGATGAATCTATGTCATAAACTATAAGCATCAGGCAGGCAGTGACTGTGTTCATCACGATCCTCACCCACCCCCCACCCCCCCATACCTAGAACACTGCCTGGGATAGAGCAGGCCCTCAGTAAACATTTGTTGAATGAATGAATGAATGAATGAACCCCATGAGGCTCATAGTCACCCCTTTAGCTTTTCTGGCTGATCGCAAATAGAAAGTGCTTCACAGAAACTGCCCAAGGAATTTATACACCTTTCTTCCTCCAATTGTTTCCATCTCTATCACTATATAACAAACTATCCCACAGTTCAGTGGCTGGAAACAACACTGATTCGTTATTTCATGGGATCCTGTGGAAGGTCACTGATGGGACTGCATTCAGCTGAGAGCTCACCTAGAGCTGGAATAACCGTAGTGGCCTCTCTGCCTTCTGGATTTTTTCCTACAAGTCCTCTCAGCATGCAGTAGTCTAGCCGAGGTTTCTTTCTAGCAGAGCAACTGACTTCCAAGAGAGAATGCTCTGCTTATAGCATACCTGCTAATGTCCAACTGGCAAAGCAAGTTGAATTAGGATCACTGTGGGAGAAGGCCACACAGGAATATCAGGATGTTTGGTTCATAGAGACCTATTGGTCCCATCAATCTTCACAAGCAGCACCTAATAGTGAATTTATGTGTGTAAAGTGGTTAGAAATGGGCCTGACACTTAGTTTACACTATTTCAGCATTAGTAATAGCTGTTCAGTGTTAATAGCTAATTACTGTAAGTAAGTTAGTCACTGCAGTTGTCTTTATTTTATTGACTATGAAATAAGAAAACTTCCCAGGCGGCTCAGTGGTAAAGAATCTGCCTGCCAATGCAGGAGATGCGAGAGATGCAGGTTCAATCCCTGTGTGGGGAAGATCCTTGGGGTAGAAAGCGGCAATCTGCTCCAATATTCTTGCCTGGAAAATCCCAGGGACAGAGGAGCCTGGTGGGGTCACAAAAGAGTCTGACACAGTCCTTGGGGTCGCAAAAGAGTCTGACGAGACTTAGCAACTATACAACAACAATGAAACAAGAACCCCCATGCTAGGGACACTCCAGTGTATCCCTCTTGGTCTAAGCATAGTAGTCACTGTGTTACTGAAACGACATAACTGTGTTTGAAGACCTGCATCAGCAAGAAACTATGAAACTGAATACTTATTTCATCTTTTCCCCTACTCATGTCTTTTTACATACCTTCCCTAACTTGGGTATGCTTTGTGCTTATTCCTGAAAGTGATGTCAGACCCTAGATGAGGATTACTTCTTTCTGTAAGAACCCATTCACTGAACAACAGTGTTTTTGCCTGGAGAATCCCAGGGACAGTGGAGCCTGGTGGGCTGCCATCTATGGTGTTGCACAGAGTCGGACACGACTGAAGCGACTCAGCAGCAGCAGCAGCAGCAGCAGTGTGGTATCTTTTCCCTTTTCCAGAGATTCACTTGGAGATGGACAGGAAGCCCAGTTCTGACAGATGAGCTGTACAGAGAAATCTGCTGAGGAAGGCATTCCACCCTGATGAAAAGAAAAAGGTATGCAAGGAGAATCCCTGTTTCTCTTCCTGCTTTTGGACATAGTTGTGTGCAGGCCTGAGCTTCCCTGGTAAAGAATCCATCTGCAATGCAAGAGATATGGGTTTGATCCCTGGGTTAGGAAGATCTGGAGAAGGAAATGGCAACTCACCCCAGTATTCTTGCCTGGAGAACCCCATGGATGGAGGAGCCAGACGGGCTACAATCCACAGGCTCACAAAAGTGTTGGACATGACTTAACTAACTAAACAACAACAACAATGTATCCCGGCATGATAATCAGAGATGCCTTTTAAGCCTCTGCTATCACCATGAGAAGAATATGCTCTGGGTAGCCCTCTAGTCCCAGAGGATAAAGACACATAAAACAGAAAAACTCAAGAAGCATGCAGAACTTCAGCTTGAAGTAAGAGCTGCTCAGTTAGATCCAGGCTCGATCTGGCTGCCACACCTCAAGCAGAGCTGCTTAACTGACCATAGCTGGATCTGCGGGCAAGGAATGTGGTTTAAGCCACTGAGTTTGGGGACAGCTTGTCATGCAGCACTATGTGGCAATAGCTAACCCATGTTATTCCCTCGTCTACTGTCAGCTGAGCTTCTGAACTTGCTGTCTCAGCCCAGAACCACCCTGAAATGAAGGGGAGTAAAGAAAGTTCTTGAGAGTGGTGCCCTTGGATTTAAGAAAATGCAAGGCCTCCTCCGGGTTTATGAACACCAGAGACTTGCTGACATGGCACACGTGAGCAAGGTTAAGTAGGGACCAAGGAATAGAACAAGGAAGTTGTTCTTAAGTTGTTCTTAACTTCCTTGGGATAAGGCAGTTGAAATACTGGGTTGAGTCTATCCTAATTCCAGAGAGCAACCAAAAAGCTAGATTTACAAATAAAATATGAGAAAGCCGATTTCAAGGGAGCTTAGCTGAAGGCCATGACTGGAAAAGAAGTGAAACTGTATCCGGTTTATACCCCTCACTGTAATTATTCAATAAATCTGCTCCACCTGGTACTTCACTCTGCCTCAAAAATACAGTGTCACTTCCAACATGGAAATGTCACTGTGCCCGCTGTCACCTGGGCCGTCAGTGAAATTCTCGACACTGCTCTCAGCACGTCTCCCGTTCTGTCTGTTCCCTATTTTCTCGCTTTGGGCCAATATATTCCTCTATACCTGGCTTTTGCAGGAGAAATCTTTCAAAAGATATTTCAGTGTATACGTAATTAAACCTTGTCTCCACGCTTATAGAAACTTTCAAGGAATATTAGGAATTTAGTCAAGTGTGATCAACACTGTTATTGCTAAAAATTAAAATTATTAACGGCAGCAGCAATGGCAACTACCATTTCCTGGGCACTTTCTACTTGCCTAGCTCTGTGGAGGTGTTTTGCATGTAATTTATTTAACACTCCTGCCAGTTGATTAGATGGATATTATTAGCCCATGTTCTCCTAATAATAATAAAGCAACATCTGCCAGCATTGCCTCCACACCAGACGTTGAAGTGAGCCCATTACATGCAGTGCCCCCTCCCCACCCACCTTCTCACACAACCCTGTCAGCAGGAGTGATCGTTTCCCCATCTGTCAGATAAGAAAGCTAGACATCCTGAGGATAAAGGGACTTGCCCACGGCACACAGTCAAGAAGAGGCAGTGCCAGGATTTGAACCTTGATCTTCAGACTTCTAATTCCATATTCATCTGTTCCAGGATTATTTATCAAAAGCAGAGACCATGTACCCATCTTGCTACTCTGACCTTGTGGCCCCAGTCTAGACTGGGGCTCATTTGCTCCAGAAATCTCACTTAGCCCACCCTCCCCCACAAAAAAAAGAACTAGATTATAAGATTCAAGTGTGATCCCATGGGGATGAAATATGGTGATTTCAGGGCAAAGGCAAGCACACACAAAAAAGTCAAATGACTTTTAGCTAAAATCCAAGCAGCAGCTCCCTTCTGTCCCCTCTGCCTCAGAGATCAAACTGTCACCAGCCCCAGGACGGAGGGGACCACACCTTGCTGATGTTGGGGCTTTGACTAGGGAGCAGCCAGTGGGCGTTTAACAAAGGAAACACACACACATTTTCCTTGCATAAAATGGTACAGCTCTCAACTTCCCTTTTATATATTTTGAGTCCTGCATTCACTCTGTGAAATAAATATCATGATGCCCCATTTATTTGCATATATCCAGTTTCAAATTCAACTCTCCTTTACTGAAGACCTAATATATGTTAGGAACTTTGCTGGACTGTTTCTGGACCTCATTTTTTTTTTAATGTTTTTTTTTAATTTTTGTAAATTTGTTCATTTTAATTGTAGGCTAATTACTCTACAATATTGTAGTTGTTTTGGACCTCATTTAAAGCTCAAAAATTCTCTATGAAGTAGAGATTATTCTTCCCATCTTGAAGAATAGGGAATGACGACCCCAAGCAGTGGATAACATATTCAATACTGACCATCAGATCAGTGCTAGATCTGGATTTGAACCCAGGTCACCTGTGATCACAGCTGTGCTCGGCACTAGGCTGCTACAGAAAGGTCCCCGCTAGATTCTGACATGGCAGCCCGGCCTCTGCTGAGTTCTGATGGTCTGATGCTCTGTCTCGGTGTTGTATGAGGAAGCAGATGTCTTGTCTCTTTAGCTGACGGGACTTCTGATCAAGAAGGAGCTGTAACTCAGGTCGGTATTCAAGGAGCCTCACTGACACCTCGACCTGATTAAATGACAAGAGCCTGAACCCAGCACCATAATGAGAGGAGGCTTTCCAGGGATATTAGGAGGTGCTGGGTACAGTGTGTACTTGGAATACATATAAATAATTTGTGGCCCGAGGACAGACTTTGGCGGGGTTGTTTTTAGAACATCCCGAGACTCATCTATGCTTTCCCTATCAAGAGAGGATTCTGCGTCACTCCCCTTGAATCTGGACTCTAGGATGGCTTGGCTAACAGAATATAACAGAAGTGGCGCTGTGAGAGTGCCAGGCCCAAGACGCAGTAAGTCGACAGCTTTCACTCCCTGTCTCTTGGGACACCTACTCTTCAAACCTCACCATTGCACTGAGGAGACCCACGCCACGCGGTGGAGAGACTCGGGCAAGAGGCACCCCCAGGTAGCTTTGCTGGCCACAGGGATAAGCCGTCCTGGAGGAGGGTCCCGCTGAGCCGCCCGTCAGTGATGCGTGGAGCAGGGGCGAGGTGTCTCTACAGAGCCCTGACCCCACTGCGCATTCACAGGCGAAACAGAGGACTGTTGTAGTTTGGGAGTGGTTAGCTACAGAGCAGGCTTCCCGGGTGGCGCAGTGATAAAGCATCTTCCTGCCAGTGCAGGAGACTTGAGAGATGCAGGTTCGATCCCTGGGTCGGGAAGATCCCCTGAAGAAGGAAATGGCAACCCACTCCAGTATTCTTGCCTAGAGAATTCCATGGACAGAGGAGCCTGGAGGGCCACCGTCCATGGGGTCACTGTGTCAGACACAGTGAGGGACTGAACACACGCACAGTTACAGAGCAAGAGATGACTGGATGAAGGTGAATGACCCAGACGTCTGTGGAGCCTGGGCTGTCTGACAAGGTCACTGCAGTGATGATCATTTTGACTTCTTAGAGAAACCCACTGAAACAGACAGAGAAACTGAGGCTCAGAAAGGAGAGATGGCTTTCTTGAGGTCCCAGACTTCGTAAGTGGATCAGCAGGAATTTGGATTCAGTCTGGATGAGGCTTCCAATTCCCCTCAGTTCACTCAACCCCAGGGCAGTGAAACAGAGACAGCTGCTCTCTTGCTCTCTGGCTACTGGTCCCTAAAGAATCCACCTGCAATGCAGGAGATGCGAATTCGATCTCTGGGTCGGGAAGATCCCCTGGAGTAGGAAATGGCAACTCACTCCAGTATTCTTGCCTGGGAAATCCCATGGACAGAGGGGCCTGGTGGGCTACAGTCCACGGGGTCACAAAGAGTCGGACACAACTGAGAACATATGCATGACCTGCCTTTTTCTAGCAAGATCCTGTGCAGACTAAATGCAAAACAAATATACTAGACACCTCTCTGTATTTTCTGTTTCTTTTCATGGAAAGGCATTTTATTTTAAATATAGCGGTGCGTATATGTCAATCTCAAATTCCCAATCTATCAGACAACCGTTTTTATATCACATGATGCTTATTTAGGTGTAAATTCCAGGTAGAACTCCAGGGGGCAGGGGGACAGATGAGCAGCTTCTGGCTATGTGACCTAGGGCTTAACATTTACCTTCTCTGAGACTCAGTTTCTCCTCATCCATAAGATAAGGACAAGCACATCAACCTCACAGAGCTGTTATCAGATCTAAGAAGGACATGTTAGGTAAAGGACTTCACACAGCATTTGTGTCTTAGTCACTCAGTTGTGTCTGACTCTGTTATCCCATGGACTGTAACCCGCCAGGCTCCTCTGTCCACTGGACTTCACAGGCAAGAATACTGGAATGGGTTGCCATGCCCTCTTCCAGGGGATATTCCCCACCCAGGGATCGAACCCGCGTCTCCTGCATTGCAGGCAGACACAGTACCCGGCTGCAAAGAAACATTCAATACATCGAGTATCCCTGACCTTGAGAATTCCAAGTCAGAAGAGTTTTCTTCCCTCATCCCTCCTGACCCAGAGACAGACTCCCTAGGGTCACAACGAGACAGATGCATCCCACCCCTGAGCATCGTTTATTTTCACCTCAAAGACTGAGCCCTTTATGCCTGCACTCCTGCAGCCCCTCTGGACAAGAAGGAAGCACAAGTCACAGCCAGTGAGCTTTGCTCACAAATTCCTCCTTCACGACTGACTGAGCCCCGATACCGGAAAGAAACATTCTGTTGAAACATGTAAATCCCCACTCATCTCCAAATTGGGTGCTGGAGTGCCTCGGGGAAGTGATTTTTACAAGCTCACTGACTCCAGCCAAGGTAGATGCCAATGGCTCTTGCGAGATAATTCAGCCTGACCTCTGCTCCCCCCACCCCTCACCCCCGCCCCAGAAGCAAGATTGAGGGGCTCCCTCCCTTCTCACTAGAGGAATGGCCCCCTGAGCCGCTAGGAAACCGCCCCTTCTCCCAGGAGGCAGAAGGAGAGAGGCCATAAGCCGCCTGCTTCTAGCCGCCCTCCCCAGACAGCAGAGGGGGAGTTCAGTGACTCCCAGCTTGCATTGTCACTTGAACAAAGGATCTCTGATACTGGTAGGGAGGGTTATCTTGAGAGAAGGTGTCTGGACTACAGGGACAAGCTTGCCTGTGCTTTCTCTCATAGCCTCCTGGATTCCAGAGGCAGGGGGATGCTATGGTGGACACAGCCACTGTTGCAACTCCGTGCAAGAAAATGCTTTCTAGCCTCTGTGCCTCTGGGGAGAACTGTTATCTTTTCTTGTACTGCTGCCTTTTTAAAAAATTTATTTCCAGAGCTCAGTTTTACCAATATTCAACTCATAGCCAAGTGGGCTGCATGAAGTGCCCAGCCAGCCCTATGTAACTCAAGATGCTGTATCCACCTCATCATCAATAGCAAGACTACCCACGTTAGTTGGAAAGATTATTTCCCTCCTAAGTCTTTGGGAGCCCAAGTCCAATCTAATATTTGGGAGCAAATATTAGAAAATCGGTCAGCAGTTCCACTAATACTCATACTCATAAAAATTACTATCCACTTCTGAGAGTTCAGTCTCCAAGGACTTAATAACCACTCTATCATGGGCTTTTTGCTTCCGCTCCAAAAGGTAGATCTTATTGCCTGCATTTTATACATGCAGAAACAGGTTCAATAATCAAGTAATTTGTTCAAGGTCACACAGCTCATATGTGGCAGTGCTGGGATTTCCATTCTGCCATCGTTGACACTGCTAAACCCTGTGGGGTGAGTTCTCCTCTGACGGCTGTGCACAGGAAAGAGGATCTCCTCATTCAGGCTGGCTAAGTGACAGCGCTTGACTGCACCAGGCTCAGCCAGAGCCCTCTGGGATCTCCATCCATAGCTCACCTTCTCCAGGTTCTGAGTCAGTTTGGAACTGGCTCTGTCCTCATGAGCAGGTGGTGTCTGGGAATTCTCTTGCAGTCTCTAGGTCACTGTCTGGTATGTTGGGAACCAATGACCTCACCAAACTGCAGTGCCTGCTCTTTTGGTCCAGGTTATGTTCCCTCTGCTGTATGCATCCTGCTCTTGAGGCTGGAGTAGATCAGCAAAAGAATTCCTTACAGAGGACGGAGCCACAGCAGAGACTCCCAGGGGCCTGAGGCTACCAGAATCAGCAGATGCTGGCAAATCACGCATAGTCTCTTTATGACAAGCACAGATGATTGACAATGTTGTCCTTGTCCACAGCTCTGCCCACACACACCCAGCCCCTGAGCCGCCCTGTTCAGCACACGACACCCCGGGAGCCTTGACCGCCCTAAGAGCAGACACCTGATCAAAGGCCAGCTCTGACGTGGCCAAACATGGAAAACTCCACCCAGAGAGAAGTGAGCTGACCAATCAGATTTTCACTCTGGGGAAGCCGAATTAAAAGATGTAAGGAAAATCCAATTATGAGTAGCAGAAACTAAGTCAGGTGGAAGCCAAGAGAAAGGCTGTCAGGTAGAAGAGAGACCCTGGAAAGCTGATATGGCATGGGGACAAAAGTCATGACGATGCGGAAGTCTGGGCAAGCAGAAGCTGTGAGGAAGACCGTGGACAAGCGAGAGAGTGGACTGCTGGCAGAAAGAGAAGCAGAGAGAATCCAGCCTTTGGACACAACTTAGCTGTGCTAGCAACAGAGCATAGTATGGACGCCAACCATTCCCTCCAGAAGGTTCTGCAGGGTTCCTGGATCCCAGCCATGACTGGGGGGCCCGGCCACACTGTGCTTCCTGCTCCTAGGTTCCCAGGATATCAGCGTCTCACTGCCAAGCCCATCCTCACAGTGACACCCTGCCTGCTTCCTTCCCTTTTTGACGTTGTCTGCACAATCCTCTTTTCATTACAGCTAAGGGAATGCTGTTAAAACCCCTATCTCCACACACTTTTGTGCGTGCAGGGTAATTGGCTTATTTGTATTTTATAGACTTGGAACTTAATAGATGTGAGAATCTGTGGGCATCTGGAAGCCAAGGGGCTGCATATGCGCCCTGCTTGATCAAGGGGAGAGATCATTATGCGTGCAGTTGTCTTGGTGTTATCTTTAATTCCAGTGCACGCCCTGGTACGTGCTTAGCCACTCAGTCGTGTCCGACTCTTTGCGACCCCATGGACTGTAGCCTGCCAGTCCCATCTGTGTCCATGGGATTCTCCAGGCAAGAACATTAGAGTGGGTAGCCATTCGCTTCTCCAGGGCGATCTTCACCAACCAGAGATCAAACCTGGCCCTCCTGCATTGCAGGTGGATCCTTTACCATCTGAACCACCAGGGAAGCATATGCCTTCGTACCCATGACTTTTAATTCCACTTTTAACTGTGGTGATTTCATGTGGTATATATCCTGATAAGCTCCTTAATCTTCACAAAGGGATGATATATACATCAGGGACCTTGTGGAAGTCAGGATTCAGCTCAGGTCATTCAAAAATGAGATCTGAATGACAGGGCCTTTCAGGGAGGGGTGGACAGAGTTGAGGGAACTGACAAGGGGCAGTGAGGCACCTAGAGATTTGCAAGCGCAGGAAGCCCTTATCTCCCAGATGACTGGAGGAAGGGTGAACGCAGAGGGTATGGGGCCAGGAGGAGGGTGGTGGAGTGCAGTGATGCTCCAAGCAGGGAGTGGGTCAGGGGGGAAATGCCCAACCTCCTTCCTATCCCGCCTTCGGTGTTCCCACGGGTGCTTTACAACCTGATGATTCAGTCTGTGTGAGTCAGCCTCCGGGGGCCTGGAAAAACACTGAGGGAGGGGGAAGAGGGGAGGGGGCCTGAGTCTGGGCAACTGTGGTGAACATGAGTTCACAAGCAGGAATCAGACCAGGAGGAGTGGGAGGGAAAAGAGCTGAGTGTTCAGAACCAGTTCTGCGGATGGAGAGCTGGCTCTGGGCTCTCCACACGGTGTGCTGGCGGTCCCTGCAGCATGGGGACCTTCCTTCTTAGGATCATCAGTTTTCTCTCAGGGCTGGGGTGCTGACCTGACTCCCCCAACCCCAGCCCCAGAGTGCGGTGATTGCAGGGTGCCTGCGATGCTCTCTGCTTCCAGGTCTGCACGCGGCGCGCCCCAGTGCCCTGGGTGCTAGCCGAGGCTCTCAGTTCCACCAGGGCCTGTTGTGCTTCTCACACAATGGAGGAAAGGGTGTCTAAGCAACCGTGGCGGCTGGTGGGGAACATGGGCTTTACCTGTTCTCATTCCCACTCTCTCCTTCTTTGGTCCCTGTGCCTGAGAAAGCCTACTCAGCTCAGTTACATGCCTGGGTGCCCTGGAGACTGCACTCCCCAACAAATAGGCTGCATGGTCCAGAGCTGAGGCATTCAGGGAGAGAGAACTCCCACCATGCCTTCTAGTAAGTTCTCCTGTATCCAGGTCCACAGACTCAGAATTTGTGGAAGTGTAGAACCAGGCTCTGTTCAGACTTATTTGTTGCCATCCTTAGGAAAACAAGGGGGCTTATCAGAGTAGAAAGCTGATATTCACTGACCACTCATGATGTGATAGGTACTTATGTAATCCCATTTCATTTCATCTTTATGGTTACTCTGAGACGGGCTTTGCAGAAACTGCAGATCATAAAGGTTAAGTGATTTGACCATAGCCTCACTTTTGCTGGCCCACAGATATAAGATTCAGGCTCTCTCTGGAGCCACGGACCATGGTTGTCTCATTAACACAGGCTGCTGCTTAGCTAGAGCGCTACTCAGGGGATTGACTGGAGAGGGCAGAAGGGCCTGTCTTCACACAACAACCTGGTTTATGAAAGCGGGATCTTCTGAGCTCCACTACTTGGTATGAAAATAATAAAACCATACTTCCTAAAATAATTCTATAATGTCCATTATTTAGTTGTTTGGACGAGATTTTTCTACCCTACCTCCCCTGTGCTAGGGAAGAGTAAGTCAGATTCACTGTAGGCATACATGTGCACACACACAACACCACACACACATACACACGCACTTCCAGCTACCTCCCCCAAGCCCATCAAACTGCACTGCCTTCAGGGCAAATATCTCATGTCCACCAGGGCCAGAATTCACATCCTCTGATTTGAATTTTGAAGACAGAGATTTACACAGGATTACCATCTTTTTTTTTTTTTTGGATTGTGGTTGCTTCCGATTTCTATTGTCTGAATCATAGCCGTGGAAATAATTGAATCTTTTTGTAGCATAGAATATATTACTCTTGAAATAGTAGGAAATGTTGATAATTGCCTTTTATTGGACTCACAAATAATTTATAAGTTGGTCCGATTTGAAAAAAAAAAAATTATCACAGTCTTTTATTTCTTTGGCTTCTTCCTTGAGGCTAGAAGCAGCCTTCAAAAATAGCTGCCTGTGCAGACATGGGTCTAGCGCTCCCCCTTGTGGCCACTGTGTGGGATTGCGGACCCAGTAAATGGACCCAAAACTGCAGACACTGGCATTTGAATAATTCTTTCTCCCCTAAGTACACAGAGAAATCTGATTTATTCTTCACAGTCATGTCTGCATTACAGAGCACTTCTCCTTATAAAGTCCATCTGCTTTGAGGATAAGTAAATGATCAATCCCTCATATACATTATCATGCAGTGAGCACTTCTCTGAGGTAGTAACAGCTTCTGTGGTTTTACCAAATGTCAGGGAAGCTGAGAGTTTCTTCTTTCCTTAAGAAGATACTGAAAAGAAATATAAATTGACCTTTATGTAACTGCTTACTGAGGGAATTAACAAAAACGCGAAACGAGAGGGGAGGGGGTGTTAGAGGAAAAAGAAGAAACTGGAGAAATAGAAGGCCGTGGAAATGCATTGCTTAGCTTAGAATCCAGGCTCTGCTAAATGGCAACCCACTCCAGTATTCTTGCCTGGGAAATCCCATGGTCAGAGAAACCTAATGGGCTACAGTCCATGGGGTCACAAAAGAGTCGGACACGATCGAGCAAAAGTTCAGAATCCCGCCTCTGCCTACATACTGTGGTAGCCCTCCGCTGGGTAACAGACAGACTGAGGAAGACTGTTTCCTAGCTCACCTTACAACTGGGAGCCCCCCACGGAGTTCTGGCCAATGGGATGCAGGCAGAATGACAAACCCATTTAGACCTTACTCCTGAAGCTCCCTAGTGATTTTTGACAACGTCTCTGTATCCACACCATCGGAACAGAACATTCCAGGATGTCAGGGTTAGGGAAGTAAGCCAGAACCATGAGTCATCACTTAAGGACACTCACTTAGAAAAAGCACTTGATTGCCTTCAAACTGTGATGTGAACAAGAAATAAATTTACATATGCTAAGCAACCACAATTTGAGAGTTGTTACAACAGCCAGTGTTAATTATCCTTCTAAAGCAAGCCACCTTTCAGCCACAGTTTTGTCAACTAAAAATAAAGATAATGCGTGAATATTCAATGAAACAATGTATGTGAAAACATTTGGCACAGACTTGGGGCTCAATAAATGCTGGTTAAAAAGCAGTTGTTTCTCACATAAGCAATATTTTCATTCTACAAAAGAATTTTTATTGTTATTACACAGATTTCTATCACAGGAAAAAGACGACCCAACTCCAACTGGCAAGCCAAATGCGGATTTTATTGGCTCCCAGAGCTAGAAATTTCAAGTGTAGATTAAGCCTTAGTGCTGATTTAATCTATCCAACAACTCCAAGAACCTGTGTTCTTTCTTCTGCCTGGTAAGCTTGCTTTTTTTGTTATTGAATTACAATTGATTTACAGTTTGTATTAGTTTCAGGTGTTCTAAACCCGACTCTCCTGATGCTCAAAGATGGCTGTCAGTAGTCCTCACTACTACATGCTCCTAGTGTACTTTGAGAGCAAGAAGAAGTCTCATTCCAGTATTCTGAGAATCATCTGACTCCTCTGTTTGGACTGGTTTAGATCACATTATCACCACTGAACCAATTGTTGAGGTTAAGGGTGTGTACTGTTGACCTGTCAATCAAGACCCATACCTGGAACTAGAGGTGGGATCACCTCTACTTTTCCCTACATCACTTGGGCTTATGGGGGAAGAATGAGTGCATACATTTTTTTGAAGGTATATTTTCAAGCACAAAAAAAGAGGAAGCAGGGGGAAATGAATGCTAGCTACAAAAAGCATGTGCTAAAATTGCTAAGTTTATTTTCCTTGAAGTGAAAAAAAAAAAAAAAGAAGTTGTAGGAGTAAATGTTATTTTGTGATCACTCTAAGTGATCACCCAACCTTTCAGAAATCTGCAAGTTAACTAGATGTTATGGTTTTCAAATTCCAAACCTCTTACAATGAGTTCCCTAAAATATCCTCAGATATTGACTTCTTGAAATATACTTGGATATTGACTTTCTGTCTCTCTTGACAGTGCAGTGTTAAAAAAAAAGTCTCTCAAGAATAATTTATTTCTTTGCACTCTCCTTTGATTTTGTGCAAGTGTTTTAAAAAGCCTAAGATGCTATACCAGTGGGAGGGGCTGTCCTTTTCATCTGCTCCTCATGCCTAAACTAAATCATATGATGCTCAATCATAAAATAATGGGACTAACTTAAACAGACTCCTTAGATGTAAGAATGAGTACTGCACTTCTGAGCAGTCACCTAGAGAAGTGATCTTCACATTCCAGTGATGTAACCATAGTTCAAATTGCATTAATTACACCTCAGTTTTGGCCACAAAAAGCACAGTCACATGTCTAACCATACTCTTCCTCTGATTGGACTCCCAATCCCCTGCGAGGTTTAAAAAAAGGTGAATCTCTTGAGAGTCCCTTAGGCAGCAAGGAGATCAAACTACTCAATCCTAAAGAAAATCAACCCTGAATATTCACTGGAAGGACTGATGCTGAAGTTGAAGCTCCAATACTTTGGCCACCTGATGGAAAGAGCTGACTCATTGGAAAAGACCCTGACGCTGGGAAAGATTGAGAGCAAGAGGAGAAGGGGATGACAGAGGATGAGAGGGTTGGATGGCATCACCAACTTAATGGACATGAGTTTGAGCAAGCTTCCAGAGATGGTGAAGGATAGGGAAGCCTGCTGTGCTGCAGTCCATGGGGTCACAAAGGGTGGGACACGGTTGTGACTGGACAACCACAATCCTCCAAAGCAGAGGTGTGCCTTTTCAAATATAGTATCTTGAGCTCAGAAGACAATCACCAGGCCAGAGAATTCCAACCTTATTTTGAATAAATGTAAAATATGAGCACCCAGGACACTGGAGTTCCCCACTGGCTTAGCAGGAGGAGAGAGGATCTTGGGGTATTAGACTCTTCCTCTACAATGGAGATCATCTGACTACCGCTCTCTTTTAGTCACCCTACAGCTGAATTCCCTAGGCCTCCAGGCTACTCTGAGCTCAGCAGACCCTTCAGGCCTCGAGCCGACCCTGTGTTCTGCTGTGGCCCCCTCTGGTCTGCTTTTCTGCCCACCCTCTTAGATTCTCTCTGCTCCCTGGGAACACTGGCCACTCTCCTAAAGCTGAGGTCCTGTGCCTGCCATCACCTCTCCTGAATGTCCTTTCCCTGCTTTCACTTCATTCTCTCAAGGCTCACTCAAAACCTGGCTCATCTGTCATCTCCAAGAAGTTTTCTAACCCCTTCCATACACACAAAAAGGGCACTCTGTTACTCTTTCTCTCTCTTTTTTTTTTTTTTTTTGATCTTGAGAAAAACATTTGGCCAGTAGGAGGCATGACCAGAGATGGGATGGATGGAAGGGAGAAACCAGGCTAATTGCCTCTTTTCTATAGAAGCCCTAGGAGGTTAATGTGCCAGTGGGCATTTCTCTCTCATCTCCTCTGCCCGATCCAGCCCTGAGCCCTGATAACACCACCTCTTCTTTGTTATGTCAGCCTGCTACTGCTGCTGCTAAGTCGCTTCAGTCGTGTCCGACTCTGTGCGACCCCATAGTCGGCAGCCCACCAGGCTCCCCCGTCCCTGGGATTCTCCAGGCAAGAACACTTGAGTGGGTTGCCATTTCCTCCTCCAATGCAGGAAAGTGAAAAGGGGAAGTGAAGTTGCTCAGTCGTGTCTGACTTGTAGTGACCCCATAGACTGCAGCCCACCAGGCTCCTCCGCCCAAGGGATTTTCCAGGCAAGAGTACTGGAGTGGGGTGCCATTGCCTTCTCCGTGTTATGTCAGTCTAGTGGTTCCCAAGTTTTGAGAATCTCTGGGTTTCCTTGTGGTCCTCATTTTGGTCCTAGTTCTTCCATCCCCGGTGTAACCAGTTCTTTGTGTTAAATCCCTTCTGTTTCAAGCATTTGGAGTGCTTTCCTTTTTCCTGACCGGGTCCTGACTCAGCATGGTGGTGAAGTGAATGCACCGGTGAATGGATGAGCAGACGGTTCCCTGTCATGTATAACGTCCATGTTTCCACTTTCTGAGACACGTTCATGACTCTTCCTGCCACTCTCTTTCCTTCTGCCACCCATAATATTTGTTTGCAAGCCCTATCCACTTTTCCTGGCTGGAGTCCCCCACCGTAACCCCTTGTTCAAGTTCGCCCACACTCAGTCCTGCCTGGCCTCTGCGTTGCTGACAGATGGTGAAGACACCGGGTGTAGAGTGAATCGTCAGGGTGAGAACAGCTGCAGAGTCCAGCAAGCCCAGGCTGCTGGCCGGGACCCATAGGACGGCGGCGGAGGATTCATAATCTCTCCGCTCCTCAGGTCTGTCTGTGACTTCAGCCAGAGCCAGGCCAATTTACAGTGATTCCCAGAGCCCAGTGCAATTTGCAGATAAAACAGAAGATGCACATTTGTGGCCAAAGTGAAAGATTCAAGTATTAGCTTGGCTGCTAAAATGCTCCCCTGTGCGTGAGACCAGCACACAGCCGGATGGTCTCCTCAGCGCTGTCCAGACCATCATTTTATCGCCATGGTCTGGAGGCCAAGTGAATACTACAAACGAGGCATTTGGAAGGGATCTGGGAGTGGGGCAGGTTAATGCTTCTGCTCCAGGAAGAGGGTGGGGCGTCATCCAACTTCTTGCCCCTTCCTGCCCCACGCAGCATCTCTCAAATCACTTTGACCCCACGTGACTTGGCTGTAAGTGAGGCTGACCAGCTGTTGGGAAGAAGCTTAGCACTCAAGGGACAAAAGGAAAATAATACAATGTCATGACATCTCCCCTGAAAGGTGACACATTTAGGGAGGAAACATGTATTGTGGGCCCAGCATTCAGTTGGATACAGAGGATAAAAGTGAATAAGAAACGATCCCTTCCCTCGAAGGTGCTCCCGTCTACTCAGTGGAGACAGACCTGGGGAGAAGGGGCCAAAGGCAGTTTATGGGCTGAGCTGGAGTCCCAATAGTCTATGTGGGTCCACGCTCAGCACAGAGGAATACATGCCCTGGGTGAGGAGACTGGGCTGATCCCAGCTCACACACTTCCCAGCCTGGTGACCTTGATCTGTGACTAACTTCACTGAGTCTCAGCTTCCTCATCATTTTTACAATAAAGTGAGTGTAGTTGGAAGAATGGGTTTACACGTGGAAAGTTCTTTCCACCTTGTCTGATTCAAGGTCAGCCTCAGGACACTGGTGTCCTCCTGGGTGGTCCCCCTGGGTGGTGGTTCCTCTACCCATGTTATAGGCCCTGTACTTTGCAAGGAGGAGCCAGGCCCGGAAAGGGAGCCCTCAGTGAATGCTACGTGGTGACTGCAGCTGACTCCATCCCGCGTAGTGGACACCTAAGAAGCCCTTTTTGAAGATTCTCAGATACCCCAGAGGGGTAGGGAGTTTGTAGTGGACTCAGAGATGTTATCCCATGATTCTACAGGACCAGCTCTGTAGTCACAGCTGGGTTGTAAAGTAAATGATGAGGCAACTGTGGGAACAGAGGGTTGAGTATATCACCCTGCCTGAAGTCATCAGGAATGGCTAGATGCCCCAACTCTGGAAGGCTAAAGTGGGAGGGGTGCCCAGGTGAATGGCAGGGATGCCAAGGATGGCATTCCAGGCAAAGGAAATGGAATAGGCAAACATCCAGAAGTAAGAAATAGCACCGTGGGCCCAGGAATAAACTCTGTATGGCAGTGTGTGGAGTTGAGTGAAAGGGGCTGCAGAAGTTCCAAGAGGCCAATTCTGAAGCCTGTGTGTCCTGGGAGAGCGTCTGTGGCATCGGAGTCAGAGGAGGTTTTTGGTGGTGGAGTACATACATGGTCAGAGGGGCTTCCCTGCTGGCTCAGCTGGTAAAGAATCTGTCTGCAATGCAGGAGACCTGGGTTCGATCCCTAAGTGGGGAAGATCCCTTGGAGAAGGGAATGGCTATCCACCCCAGTATTCTTGCCTGGAGAATTCCATGGACAGAGGAGCTTGGCAGGCTACAGTCCATGGGGTCACAAAGAGTCAGACACGACTGAGTGACTAACACTTTCACTTTCACTATATGGTCAGATTTGTGATGGGGGAGACCACTCAGGTGCCACTAAGAAAGCTTATCCGATGGGAAGTGGGACGTTAGAGGCAATGTCATTAGATTAAGAGTCCGGCTTGTTGCTCACTACTTACAAAATCAATAGAGTAAGTCCCCTACATACAAATGAGTTCTGTTCCAAGAGTGCATTCACAGGTCCAATTTGTTATAAATCCAACAAAGTTAGCCTAGGTACCCAGATAACACAATTGGCTATATAAAACTGTACTGTAGTAGGTTTATAATACTTTTCACACAAATAACACATAAAAAACAAAGCAAGCACAAAAAGTAAAACATTTTCAATGTTACGGTACAGTAAACCTACAGGCCAACTAACTTATACGATTGGACATGCAAACACATCTTTGAAAGTTCACAGCATCTTTTAAAGGTCACTTGAAGTTTTGTTTGTAGGGGACTTGCTGTACTCACGAAAGTTTGTAGCAAAGGAAAAGTGTCTTTAATCACGATGCTGGCAATGTGGGGAGATGGTGGACTCAGTCTCCCCCCAAAACTACCTCCAGAGATTCTGCTTGATCATGAAACTTTTATAGGGAAAGAGAAAAGTAATCTCAGCTAAGCATTGAGATAGGGGTCAGACTTATCACCATCCCCATCTGCATGCAGGCTCGCTGACTCCTTGTAATCTTTCTTTAGATGCTGTCTTGTTCACAGTTTGTTTGGGAGATTACTGAAGGGGAAGCTAGGGAAGCGATCTGGTCATTTGTTAATTAGTTATTCTTCATTCCTCCTTTCAGTCTATGAAAAGAACTGATAAGTTGTTAGCAAGGTATTATGTGATTAAAAGATTTGAAAGGTGTGCTTGGGCTGCAGATGAATAGAGCCTGGGAGTGCCTGGTTTAAAAGTTACTTACAATAAAATTTTGCTAAAGTGACAGGAAAAAGGGCTTCTACGGAGAGAGATTTCATGCAAAGGGCAGCCTACAGCAGGGGAACCACCAGCGTAAGCCTCCCTCCTCCCATAACAGGGAATCAGTCAGCTCAGTTCAGTTGCTCCGTCATGTCTGACTCTTTGTGACCCCATGGACTGCAGCATGCCATCACCAACTCCTGGAGCATGCACAAACTCATGTCCGTTGAGTTGGTGTTGCCATCCAATGATCTCATCCTCTGTCATCCCCTTCTCCTCCCACCTTATCTTTCCCAGCATGAGGGTCTTTTCAAATGAGTCGGTTCTTCCCATCAGATGGCCAAAGTATTGGAGTTTCAGCTTCAGCATCAGTCCTTCCAGTGCATATTCAGGACTCATTTTCTTTAGGATTGATTGGTTTGATCTCCTCGCAGTCCAAGGGACTGTCAAGTCTTTTGAAGCACCATAGTTCAAAAGCATCAATTCTTCGGCACTCAGCTTTATGGTCCAGCTCTCATATCCATACATGACTACTTGGAAAAACCATAGCTCTGACTAGACGAACCTTTGTTGGCAAAGTAATGTCCCTGCTTTTTAATATGCTGTCTAGGTTGGTCACAGCTTTTCTTCCAAGGAGCAAACGCTTTTTTAAATTTCATGGCTGCAGCCTCCATCTGCAGTGGTTTTGGAGCCCAAGGAAAGAACGTCTGTCAGGGCTTCTATTGTTTCCCCATCCATTTCCCATGAAGTGATGGGACCAGATGCTGTGATCTTAGTTTTATGAATGTTGATTTTTAAGCTAGGTTTTCCACTTTCCTCTTTCACTTTCATCAAGAGGCTCTTTAGTTTTTTGGTTTCTGCCATAAGGGTGGTGTCATCTGCACATCTGAGGTTATTGATATTTCTCCCAGGAATCTTGATTTCAGCTTGTGCTTCATCCAGACCAGCATTTTGCAAGATGTACTCTGCCGAAGCCTTTGACTATGTGGACCACAATAAACTGAGGAAAATTCTGAAAGACATGGGAATACCAGACCACCTGACCTGCCTCTTGAGAAATTTGTATGCAGATCAGGAAGCAACAGTTAGAACTGGACATGGAACAACAGACTGGTTCCAAATAGGGAAAGGAGTATGTCAAGGCTGTATATTGTCACTTGGCTTATTTAATTTGTATGCAGAGTACATCATGAGAAAAGCTGGGCTGGAAGAAGCACAAGCTGGAATCAAGATTGCCGGGAGAAATATCAATACCCTGAGATATGGAGATGACACCACCTGTATGGCAGAAAGTGAAGAGGAACTAAAAAGCCTCTTTATGAAAGTGAAAGAGGAGAGTGAAAAAGTTGGCTTAAAGTTCAACGTTCAGAAAACGAAGATCATGGCATCCAGTCCCATCACTTCATGTGAAATAGATGGGGAAACAGTGGAAACAGTGGCAGACCTAATATTTTTGGATTTCAAAATCGCTGCAGATGGTGACTGCAGCCATGAAATTAAAAGCTGCTTACTCCTTGGAAGGAAAGTTATGACCAACCTAGACAGCATATTAAAAAGCAGAGACATTACTTTGGCAACAAAGGTCCATCTAGTCAAGGCTATGGTTTTTTCAGTGGTCATATATGGATCTGAGAGTTGGACTATAAAGAAAGCTGAGCACTGAAGAATTGATGCTTTTGAGCTGTGGTGTTGGAGAAGACTCTTGAGAGTCCTTTGGACTGCAAGGAGATCCAACCAGTCCATCCTAAAGGAGATCAGTCCTGGGTGCTCATTGAAGGACTGATGCTGAAGCTGAAACTCCAATACTTTGGCCACCTAATTGGAAGAACTGACTTCTTGGGAAAGAACCTGATGCTGGGAAAGATTGAGGGCAGGAGGAGAAGGGGATGACAGGGGATGAGATGGTTGGATGGCATCACCAACTCAATGGACATGAGTTTGGGTGAACTCCGGGAGTTAGTGATGGACAGGGAGTCCTGGTTTGCTGGAGTCCATGGGGTGGAAATGTGCCTGACAAGACTGAGTGACTGAACTGAACTGAACTCTGCATATAAGCTAAATAAGCAGGGTGCCATACTTGACGTACTCCTTTCCCAGTTTGGAACCAGTCCCTTGTTCCATGTCTGGTTCTAACTGTTGCTTCTTGACCTGCAAACTGATTTCTCAGGAGGCTCATAAGGTGGTCTGGTATTCCCATCTCTTTAAGGATTTTTCATAGTTTGTTGTGACCCATATATATAGTCAATGGTTCTTTGTGACTCCATGGACTGTAGACCACCAGGCCCCTCTGTCCATGGGATTCTCCAGGCAAGAATATTGGAGTAGGTTGCCATTCCTTTCTCCAGGGGATCTTCCCAACCCAGGGATTTAACCCAGGTTTCCTACATTACAGGCAGATTGTTTACCATCTGAGCCACCTGGGAAGCGATAATGGGAGATGGAGAGAAGAAAACTAGTTGGAGAGATGTTTTTGAGTAGTCTTGTCATCTTCTTAGGTGAAACTAGACTGTGAGCCTCCTGAGGGAAAGGACTGTGTGCTTTTGTGTCAGAAAACTTCAACTGCCTCACACCAAAATGAGCACTAAGTAAGTACCGGTGAATGTTGTTGAATGAGGCAGTCAACTGCACTTGAAAAGCGAGGATTGGTGGGAGTCAGGAATGGCAAGGTTTCATGAGCTGTTTGTACATTTTGGAGATTAATTCCTTATTGGTTGCTTCATTTGCAAATATTTTCTCCCATGTAGCTCAATAAATAAAAAAAGCCAAATAATGTAGTCAAAAAATGGGCAGAAGATCTAAATAGACATTAAACCAAAGAAGACATACCAATGGCCAAAAAGCACATGAAAAGATCCTCACTATCACTAGTTATTAGAGAAATTCAAATCAAAACTACAATGAAGTATCACCCACACTGGTCAGAATAACCTTAATCAAAAAGTCTACAAACAATAGTGTTGGAGAGGGTGTAGGCAGAATATAAATTGGTACAATCATTGTATAGAACAGTATGAAGATTCCTGAAAAAGACTAAGGCTTCTCAGGTGGCTCAGTGGTAAAGAATCCACCTGCCAATGCAGGAGACACAGGAGATGTGGGTTCCGTCCCTGGGTCAGGAAGATCGCCTGGAAGAGGAAATGGCAGCCCACACCAGTATGACTGCCTGGAAAATCCCATGGACAGAGGAGCCTGGCAGGCCACAGTCCATTGGGTCACGGAGAATCAGACATGACTCAGCATGAGTCTCTGAAAAACTAAAATCGAGCTACCATATGGCTCAGGAATCCTACTCCTGGGCATATATCCTGCTGCTGCTAGAAAGCTCTAATTTGAAAAGATACATGTACCTCAATGTTCAGCACTATTTATAATAGCCAAGACATGGAAGAAAGCAAAATGTCCATTGACAGATGAATGAATAAAGAAGACGTTACATCTATATACAATGGAATATTACTTAGCCATAAAAAAGAACTAAATAATGCCATTTGCAGCAACATGCATGGACCGAGAGTTTATCATACTAAGTGAAGTAAGCCAAACAGACAAATATTGTGTGATGTTACTTACATGGGGAATCTAAAAATGGATACACACTTATTTACAGAACAGAAACAGACTCACAGACTTGGAAATCAAAGTATGGTTACCAAAGGGAAAAGGGGAGAAGGATAAATTAGGAAGTTGGGATGAACATATACACACCACTGTATATAAACTAATCAACAAGGACCTACTGTATAGTACAGGGAACTCTACTCAATATTCTGTAATAACCCAAATGGGAAAATAATTTGAAAAAGAAGAGGTATATGTATAGTTGAATCACTTTGCTGTATACTTGAAGCTAACAAAGCATTGTAAATCAGCTATACTCCAATATAAAACAAAAAGTAAGGTTTCTGTTTTGGAATGTAGATGAACTTGATACCATTTGAGTGGGTTTAGGGGATCAAGGCATTGGCTTAGTTATGACTGTGTTGAGTATGAGGTGTCTGCGGAATGCCCAGGTGAGCAGTCCAGCAGAGAGCTGAATAAGTGGATCAGGGTTGAGTCCTCAAAGCATAGAACAGTGCCTCGCTCAACACACTGAGGAGGTGCTCAGTAAATACTTGCGGGGTGAATGAATGGGTCTGGAATTCAGTTATGACTTAGACTCTTTGACCACCTTCTGTGAAGTTGTTACTGCACTCCCTGTTGTTTTCCTTCACAGCACTTACAGTGTGAAGCATCAGATGATGATTCACTGGTTTATTAAATGCCCGACCCCCTCACTAGACTGCAGGCTCCATTGTGGTGAGGACAGTGTGTGTTTTCTTCTCCACTGAATGTCTTGGCCTAACCTAGCTCAGACTCAAGATGAGGTCAGCATTTTTTGAATGAATGCAGGGCTGGGGATATGGATGTGGACACAGGATGTAGGCAGGAGCCAGGGAAAGGATGGGTCTTGGTGAGCTGGAGCTTCCAGGTTCAAAGTTACTTGTTTGTAACATTTTTCTCCAACCTTCTCAATTCCCTCCTCTTCTCCACATGCCACTCCCTCCCAATCTAATCCTGATCAAATCCTTTCAGGTCCTTCTCCGAGCTTCTGTTCCCTCATCTGTATAACGGGGATTTATTATGTGCCCTGGCTGTGAGCGCTGAATGAGGTAACTCAACTCAACAAATGTTTATATAGGTGATTAAATGCCACGGTCAGAAATGCCTTTGAATAAGCACACTGACCTTCCTGCTCTGTTCCACCTGGCTTGGAGCAGCCTCCTCTGCTCTGGGAAAGAGTGGGACACAAGTTCTCTTTGACACATGTCACCCCCCCCCCCACTCCCCAGGAAGCCCTTCATTTCAACCACAAAAGACTCTCATCTTGCAACCTGAACAGGGGCCAAATGGCCTGTCCCATCCAACACCCTCGTTCAGACTTGATTGAGGTCTTTCACGTGGGGCTGTGTAGGCAGGGGGCCCTGGCTGCAGCCCACCTCCCTACAAGCTGTTGCACCAGCTTTTGGCAGCATGGAGCCTGAGGGCCTGGCCACTCTGACAATGTACTTAGTGAGTGAGAAAATAGCATACGAGCAGAAAAGAATGTGCCATCATGGGGCTGTTTTCAGGATGATGAAGGGTCAGAAACAGCAACTCCTGAAAGTGGAGACCAAGTTTTCTAAGACTTTTCTCTCTCTTAAAGGGTCTACATAGGAGGGTTGATGATCGAAGCCAGGGCTTTGCACAAGGACGTCTCCCCCTAGACGTCCCCTCCTTGACTACTCTAGGACTAAGATCAAGACTTATTTAGACTCGGAAGCCTCTTTCCAACCTCTGGGCAGAGATAGATACCTCCTTCTCTATGGAGAGGGAAGAGGGGAGGGAACCAGCCTTTACTGACTGCCTGTTAGGTCTCAATTACTGTATGTTATTCTTTATATTACTGTGTAGCATTTCATACCAGAACCATCTGTGGGACTGAGTTTGTTAGACCCATTTTACAGATCAAAAAGCTGAGGGTCAAAGACATGAGTCACTTGGTTGAAGGAAAGCTTATAATTGGCTGAGCCAGGATTGGTCAAAAATCAAATACCCAGTGTATTTGCTTTCTCCATATTTCTAATGGGATATAATTGTGTTTTTGAATATTTATTTTTGTTTTTTTTTTTGGCTCTTCTTGGTCTTGGTTGCTGTGGGCTTTTCTTTAGTTGTGGCGAGTGGGGGCTCCTCTCTAGCTGCAGAGCGTGGGCTTCTCATTGCAGTGGTTTCTCTCGTGGAGCACGGGCTCGAGGGTGAGCAGGCCGCAGTGATTGCAGCTCAGTAGTGGTGGCACACAGACTTAGCTGCTCCGCGACATGTGGGATCTTCCTGGATCAGGGATTGAACCCGTGTCTCCTGCACTGGCAGATAGATTCTTTACCACTGAGCCACCAGGGAAACCCCACTTGTATGGTTTTAGTTCATCTGTTCACAAGTGAGTGCCTCTAGGGCCAGAACCCCCTCTCATCCATCTCCCCTCCCGCCCCTGCTATACACTGAGCAGGTCTAGAGGCCTTTGACCACCAGGCCCAGGTCTGCTCAGACCCTTAGCGTCTCCTAACTGAGTGGGAGGATGGTAGGGGCATCCACACCTGCAGGGGAAGGAGGGCTGGTGCTAATCCTGCTACTCTGGTCTCGTGCCCACTCTCTCCTGGGATAAACTTTCTATCACCAGTGTGCGGTTGTGCCTCAGCTGTCACCCAGCCTTTGCTGTGTGTACCTGGTTCCACTGATTAAACATTTGCCTCTACTCTTGATTTTCACTCATTTTTTTTCCCCTCTGTAAGGCCTTAAACCCTAGTTTGCTTGCCCGCTGCCCTAATAAATTGTCTAGATGCTGCAACTTCTTTCCCCAGGTGCTGAAGTCTGTCTCAGGATGCTGTCAATGATCCTTTAGCTAACTGATATAGTCCCTCTCCTAGAATCACAGTGATGCCACCTCTGTGAGCTTTAGCTTGGCTGCTGCCTATAGCGTTGTGATTAATAGCACTTAACTCCAGTAGAATGGATGGATTTGAACCTAATTCTGCCTCTTATAGGCTGTGGAAAACAGAGGAAAAACTCTCAGTCTCTTTGTGCCTCAGTTTCTGCATCCATATAAAGGGGACAATGACATCTAACTCCTAAGATTATTGAAAAGACTGAATGGTATATATATTTAATGTACAAAGGAAATTTGATATATGTAGTGACCATTGTGACTGATACAAAACAAGCACTCAGTACATGAAGGGTGCCTTTTGTTATTTCTAACAGCCCAGGTCATGACATTTAAGCATAGAAATCTGGTCTTCAATTCAATCCTCAAGAAGCTGGCTAAATCCCCCTAAGGATTCGTTTCCTTATCTCCTGACCCAACTCTTGCTATGTTCTCTTCTTTTTCTGCCAGCTCACTGCCAGTTTTACTACAGCCCACTAACAATTGCATTAGTCAGAATAAGATAGGTTATCCTGCACTAACAAATAACCGCCCCCCCCGATTTTAATAGCTTTATACAGCAAAGGTTTATTTACATCAAAATCTGATGACTACTGGACAGGTCTCCTTAGAAGCTCTCTTAAAAGAACAGACTTTGGGATCCAGGCTCCTTCTGTCTTGTGATTCCACTCTTCTGAGATTACTGCAAAAGGAGAAAAGAGAAAGTGGACCACTGAGTAGGCAGCCTTACAAGTAATATCCCCTACTCTCCCCACATCCCATTGATAAGAACCCAGTCATACACCCAAATCTAATTGCAAGGGAGGTTGGAAAATACAGCCTTCTCAGATACCCAAGAAAGGGAGAAGGAATTGGGAAACGGTGAATACAAGCATTTTCTCTGCTCATACCAGGCTCCTCTGTCCATGGGATTCTCCAGGCAAGGATACTGGAGTGGGTTGCCATTTCCTTCTCCAGGGGATCTTCCCGACCCAGGGATCGAACCCAGATCTCCCACATTGCAGGCAGACGATATAACCTCTGAGCCACCAGGGAAGCCCCCTTAGTAAAATAACCTCCATATTATTTAGCTACCAGAAGAGGTAGCTATATCTCAGAACCTTGAGTCTTCTATCCCTCCTCCTCCAGGCTCATCAGCACTGTGGTGCTGCTGCTGCTAAGTCGCTTCAGTCATGTCCGACTCTGTGCGACCCCATGGAGTGCAGCCTACCGGGCTCCTCCGTCTGTGAGATTTTCCAGGCAAGAGTATTGGAGTGGGGTGCCAATGCCTTCTCCGCTCGTCAGCACTGGGAGTCTCTTGTTAATCAGTACTGTACCCATGCTGACCTCAGTGGACACTGCTGTTTATTTAACATTTCATCCCAAATGTAGACCAAAGGTGCTTCCTTTTTCACTATTCCAAAGCTGAGGCTAAATATCAAATTATATTAGACTTTACCAAAGACTGGGGAATGATATATGAGGAATAAATACAGAGAAATCTACAGTTGCTAATTTGCTTCTTTATAAACAGATTTTATGCATCTTCAACTGAGTCTTCCATAGGACCACCTGCCTGCCACACTCCTGTCCTGCAGCCACAGGTCAGGGGCCATCTGACCCATCCTATTGAGGAATGCCATACATGTGTCTCAAGTCCACACAAAGTAAAGCATGGCATTTGTGGGGGAGTGATTAGAGGCAGGGGGATGGGTACTTGGGTGGAGGAGAGAAGCTATTCCTCCGTAACTCCTTGCAAGGAAAGCAGATCCAACACTTACCCTTCGATAAAGCTTTCAAATACATGTAAAATCAGCTAACCCAAGTTATGATTCACGAGTCATATGCCAGTTGACCTGTGCCACTCCTATCCTCAGTCCTCCGAGCCTCTGAGTTGCAATCAGGTGGTAATCCTCTGCCACATGAGGTATTCCATGCGGTATTCCTATGTTTTCCAAGGAAATATGACCAAAGAGAGACAGAGAGCTTCCTGATAGAATCACCCATTTGAAGAACCCCTTTTCTGGATGATGGGATATGGGCGTGACTGATATTGGGAACAATTCCCTACTTCCAGGCAAGCCCAGCTCCTTCCCGCCTGAGGAGTGGTATTCCTTTGATCTCTACAAGATAAGCATATCAGAAAAACATATTAATAATTCATCTGAGTGATGCATACATAATGTAACTGGTGTTAATAGAGGAAGATGGCTTCCTTACAAGAGCCTAAAGGGTTGCTATGTCTCCAGCTCCAAGCAAAACTCGACACAAACTAGATGCTCCAGATTCTTGATAAAAGGCTGTTAAAGGGAAAGCAACTTGCCTTAGTCATGTTTGTTAAAGGGAAAGCAACTTGCCTTGGTTGTGTTTATTTAGCATCCTTCAAAAAAGCTCTTACTAAATTATGATATACTATTAAGATGATGAGTTAGATAAGCACAAAATTCAGATGTGAGCTTCCTTCCAGAAAAAAGACAAACCATCTGGCTTGTACAGTTTTCACAAACTGGTAGGAAGGAAGCAGACCCTTTCTTGAACCCACACATCTCGTAACATAAGTTGAGGTATTTTATCCTTATATGTCCATTTAATTGCATACCTTGTAGTAATCATCTCCTATTTCCACACTGTTCATCAATCCTTTCTGCCTTTCCATCCACCCTGTCCTCTGTATGGCTTTTATCTTTCTGTTTAATCATCCTATTTCATTTGGCTCTGTATTGCCCAGTCCGTCAAGTCCTTCTGGATGCATCATGGAGGGGAGGAAGAAGCCATGGGTGAAGGTAGCTGCTGCTGCTGCTGCTGCTGCGTCGTCTCAATTGTGTCCGACTCTGTGCAACCCCATAGACGGCAGTCCACCAGACTTCCCCGTCCCTGGGATTCTGCAGGCAAGAACACTGGAGTGGGTTGTCTTTTCCTTCTCCAATGCATGAAAGTGAAAAGTGAAAGTGAAGTCGCTTAGTCGTGCCCAACTCTTAGCGACCCATGGACTGCAGCCCACCAGACTCCTCTGTCCATGGATTTTCCAGGTGAAGGTAGAGTCAAAACAGAGAGTCAGACTTGGACTTTGCATGGCCGGAGAGTTTGCCTTGACCTTCCTGAGTCTCATGTGCTTCACTTGTCCACCAGAGATAACCTCTCTTATCTCACCATTGTCCTGAGGAACGGAAGAAAATATACGCAAACCACATAGCTTGTTACACAATGGATTCTCAATAAATTGAAGTTCCCTTCATCTTTCCTTCTCTCCCTTTTGAAAGTAGTCAGGATATAAATTATACATAAATAAATCACACACTGCACTGGAAATCCTCAGAAATGATTAATGTAACCAATAATAATTTTAATATTAATAATGGGTTGCTTCAGCAGCACATCCTGATTCTGACAATCAACGTGCTCCAGCTTTGTCTTCACATCACGAACAGTGCTCAGAGCTTTACCCTAGGAAGAGGTGAATGCACAGCATTTCCCATTTGTGGATATTACTTAAATCTTCCTTTTTAAAAAAATATCACAGTATTCTGCTACAAACCCTTACTTACAGTGCAAAGTATAAGCAATATGTTTGCCAAGAAATGAAAAACAGACATGAATGGAAACACTAAAAAGCTACCAGCAGCGTCCAGGACTGAAAGTAAGGTTTGGAATCAGGAAGAACGTGCTGGAAATACTGTTCGACTGCTCAGTATGTGCATGAATGGACAAGACCTCATTGGTGAGTATGGTCCATTATCCCCACCACAGGGAGGAGCAAACTGAAGCTAGGGGCTTGAAAGACAGAAAGACCTATGAGATATGGAGCCTAACTTTAGCTCAAGGATCGGCTAAGCTTTCTCAGTGAATATAAGAGGGTTCAAATAACCCTCCAAGCTCTCAGATTCTGTGTTTATGAGTCTCTATTTCTCAAGGATGCAAGTGGAAGCAACCAGGAGGGTGGTGAGTGTGGGCTCTGGAGACAGACTGCCTGGACTGCAGTGTCTGCTTTCCCATTTGTTAACTGCCTTAGCCTGGGATCAGTGACTTTCATTGGTCTGTGGCTCATTTTCCTCCACTGGAAAATGAGAATCACAATAAAAACTAAATAAGGTGACATTTGCAAAGTCTGGGGCACTGTTCCCCAGGAGAGTCCGAACTCGGTCAGTCATTTCCTGCCCCATGATTAAGTGCAGGTCACAGTGGCCACCCACCACCTTGCCGGTACAGGACGACCCCACAGTTCTTTCTTCAGTTGAATTATTTTTCCTGAAGTGTTTAGTTCAGTCACTCAGTCGTGTCCGGCTTGTTGTGACCCCATGGACTGCAGCATGCCAGGCCTCTCTGTCCATCACCAACTCCTGGAGCTCACACAAACTCATGTCCATCGAGATGGTGATGCCAGCCAACCATCTCATTCTCTGTTGTCCCATTCTTCCACCTTCAATGTTTCCCAGCATCAAGATCTTTTCCAGTTAGTCAGTTCTTTGCATCAGGTGGCCAAAGTATTGGAGTTTCAGCTTCAGCATCAGTCTTTCCAATGAATATTCAGGACTGATCTCCTTTAGGATGGACTGGTTGGATCTCCTTGCAGTCCAAAGGACTCTCAAGAGTCTTCTCCAACACCACAGTTCAAAAGCATCAATTGTTCAGCACTCAGCTTTCTTTATAGTCCAACTCTCATATTCCTACATGACTACTGGAAAAACCATAGCCTTGACTAGATGGACCTTTGTTGGCAAAGTAATGTTTCTGCCTTTTAATAAGCAGTCTAGGTTTGTCATAGCTTTTTTTCCAAGGAGCAAACATCTTTTAATTTCATGGCTTCAGTCACCATCTGCAGTGATTTTGGAGCCCCTCAAAATAAAGTCTGTCACGGTTTCTATTGTTTTCCCATCTATTTGCCATGAAGTGATGAGATCTAAACTTAGATCAAACCTCAAACTTCACATCTCCAATCCCCCTACCCACAGTGTCTCCACTATGAGCCTTCTTTTCTGTCTCTCCCCTCCCACGTAAGCATGTGTGAGTTCTCCTGCCAACCTGAATGCAAAGGCCTGCTTACTCATGGGATGGGGGCTCTCGAGCAAACTGGGATCGTTACAGGGAAATAAAACAGTGTTCCTTCATCAGTATATCCAAATGTAGCATGGGCATTTTGACAGTGACATAGCCACCATGAATTGAGATGAAAAGAAACAAGGAAGAGAGGAACTTTTGGGTGCTTATTTAGCACTAAGCACTGTAGAGATTTTTGCCTGGCACAGTAATCCTCAGCCCTCTTATCTAGCTGTACACACCAGGAACATACATCCCAGGGGTTTGTTGAGAATCCCAAGGCCAACATCTAGTGGCGAAACTGAGTTTAGCACCTAGAGGATCATAAGGTAATAACAGGGGATCCTACAGAGTTCCAAGAGTCACAGCTCTTAAGCCCACTTGCAAAACACTCCTAACAGCTACCAATCAGTAGTGCCCACGACATCCTTTGACCTACCACTGTAACTTGTCCTAAACCAAACCAGAAGTACAGCGCGGTCCGTCCTGCCAGGTCCAGAGAGATGAAAGCCCTTCTGACCTACCTACTTCCATCCCTCTGTCTTTGTAGGCTGGCCTGAAGCCACCAGGGGGTGCCCTAGCATTAAGAGCAAAAGGTATTTGACAGCCTAATTATCACCTGGGGTTGGGAGGAGGCTTCCCTTCCTGAGAGCTTGCCCATGATTTCTCATCATATGTTGTAGACAAGTATGCAAAACATCCTTGCCTTTGACCTGAGTGAAGGCCGGGCTTGGAGGGAAAGTTACAGAGAATCTTGGGCTTGTCCCTCATTTAGCTTGGAGGAGTGGCACCCCCATCTGTTGGTGGGCAGAGCCCACACCACCACAGTGTGGAGCAAACTGCGAGTTATGAAATCAATGGAGTGAGTGGGCTGACCATTGATTTTTTTTAAATTAAATAACACATCGGGGCTCAGAAAATAGAAAATATCAGGGTGATCACGAGCAATTATTGTTTTGAAAAATTTTAATTGTAGTGTGTATGTGTCTGTGTGCTACCTCATGAGATAAAACGTAGATCTGTGAGTCATTTATTATTAAAACACCTTGACTTAAAAATCTGATTAAAATTCAGATTCCCAGACCCTAGACCAGAGGAGGGTGCTCCTGTCTTCCTGTCTGCCCTGCGGCCTTGAAGCCTGCCTATAGTTTTAACACATTTCTTGGCAGCTTTGATGATCAGCTCCGTATGGGAGCCACCTGTTAGAAGAAAGGGGACTTACCTGAGTTTTCTCACCTGCTTCCCCTCTCCCCCTTCCCCTGGACAGGGTAGGGCAGGCTTTTCATGTCTTGTGAACTTGGCCTAACAAAGCGAGAAAAGTCACACTGACTGTGCTTTAAACAGAGAACAAGCTGCTGGCTGGGCCCCGACTCCAGGACAGCTGTGAGCTCTGAGCAACTAGAGACTGGGTTTCCAGCACCAGCTCTGTCAGAAAACAAACAGAAGTACGAACACACAAGAAGCCAGAAAAACAAAATCCTTTTAGAATTAGCCAGACCTGTGTTGATGGACAAGGAAATGGCAACCCATTCCAGTGTTCTTGCCTGGAGAATCCCAGGGACATGGGAGCCTGGTGGGCTGCCGTCTATGGGGTCGCAGAGAGCCAGACATGACTGTAGCGACGACTTAGCAGCAGCGGCAGACCTGTGTTGAAACCCTGAGCCTTCTCCTTACCACCTATGTGATCATGGGGCAGGTTATTGATCCTGTTTCCTTCCCTCGTTTTAAATGGGATTATAAGCCTCCCCAGGGTGAATGGAAGATTTGGGTAGAAGACCATTACATCCACTACTGTGGGCAGGAATCCCTCAGAAGAAATGGAGTAGCCATCATGGTCAGCAAAAGAGTCTGAAATGCAGTACTTGGATGCAATCTCAAAAACGACAGAATGATCTCTGTGCATCTCCAAGGCAAACCATTCAATATCACAGTTATCCAAGTCTATGCCCCAACCAGTAATGCTGAAGAAACTGAAGTTGAACGGTTTTATGAAGACCTACAAGATCTTTTAGAAGTAACACCCCAAAAGATGTCCTTTTCATTATAGGGGACTGGGATGCAAAAGTATGAAGTCAAGAAACACCTGGAGTAACAGGCAAATTTGGCCTTGGAATGCGGAATGAAGCAGGGCAAAGACTAATAGAGTTTTGCCAAGAAAATGCACTGGTCATAGCAAACACCCTCTTCCAACAACACAAGAGAAGACTCTACACATGGACATCACCAGATGGTCAACACTGAAATCAGATTGATTATATTCTTTGCAGCCAAAGATGGAGAAGCTCTATACAGTCAACAAAAACAAGACCGGGAGCTGACTGTGGCTCAGATCATGAACTCCTTATTGCAAAATTCAGACTTAAATTGAAGAAAGGGAAAACCACTAGACCACTCAGGTATGACCTAAATCAAATCCCTTATGATTATACAGTGGAAGTGAGAAATAGATTTAAGGGTCTAGATCTGATAGATAGAGTGCCTGATGAACTATGGACTGAGGTTCGTGACATTGTACAGGAGACAGGGATCAAGACCACCCCCATGGAAAAGAAATGCAAAAAAGCAAAATGGCTGTATGGGGAGGCCTTACAAATAGCTGTGAAAAGAAGAGAGGCAAAAAGCAAAGGAGAAAAGGAAAGATAAAAGCATCTGAATGCAGAGTTCCAAAGAATAGCAAGGAGAGATAAGAAAGCCTTCCTCAGAGATCAATGCAAAGAAATAGAGGAAAACAACAGAATGGGAAAGACTAGAGATCTCTTCAAGAAAATTAGAGATACCAAGGGAACATTTCATGCAAACATGGGCTTGATAAAGGACAGAAATGGTATGGACCTAACAGAAGCAGAAGATATTAAGAAGAGGTGGCAAGAATACACGGAAGAACTGTACAAAAAAGATCTTCACAACCCAGATAATCATGATGATGTGATCACTAATCTAGAGCCAGACATCTTGGAATGTGAAGTCAAGTGGGCCTTAGAAAGCATCACTACGAACAAAGCTAGTGGAGGTGATGGAATTCCAGTTGAGCTGTTTCAAATCCTGAAAGATGATGCTGTGAAAGTGCTGCACTCAATATGCCAGCAAATTTGGAAAACTCAGGAGTGGCCACAGGACTGGCAAAGGTCAGTTTTCATTCCAATTCCAAAGAAAGGCAATGCAAAAGAATGCTCAAACTACCGCACAATTGCACTCATCTCACATGCTAGTAAAGTAATGCTCAAAATTCTCCAAGCCAGACTTCACCAATATGTGAACCGTGAACTCCCAGATGTTCAAGCTGGTTTTAGAAAAGGCAGAGGAACCAGAGATCAAATGGCCAACATCCGCTGGATCATGGAAAAAGCAAGAGAGTTCCAGAAAAACATCTCTTTCTGCTTTATTGACTATGCCAAAGCCTTTGACTGTGTGGATCACAATAAACTGGAAAATTCTGAAAGAGATGGGAATACCAGACCATCTAACCTGCCTCTTGAGAAATCGGTATGCATGTCAGGAGGCAACAGTTAGAACTGGACATGGAACAACAGACTGGTTCCAAATAGGAAAAGGAGTACGTCAAGGCTGTATATTGTCACCCTGCTTATTTAACTTCTATGCAGAATACATCATGAGAAACGCTGGACTGGAAGAAGCACAAGCTGGAATCAAGATTGCCGGGAGAAATATCAATCACCTCAGATATGCAGATGACACCGCCCTTATGGCAGAAAGTGAAGAGAGTAAAAAGCCTCTTGATGAAAGTGAAAGAGGAGAGTGAACAAGTTGGCTTAAAGCTCAACATTCAGAAAACGAAGATCATGGCATCTCGTCCCATCACTTCATGGGAAATAGATGGGGAAACAGTAGAAACAGTGTCAGACTTTACTTTATGGGGCTCCAAAATCACTGCAGATGGTGACTGCAGCCATGAAATTAAAAGACGCTTACTCCTTGGAAGAAAAGTTATGACCAACCTAGATAGTATATTCAAAAGCAGAGACATTACTTTGCCGCCTAACGTCCGCCTAGTCAAGGCTATGGTTTTTCCTGTGGTCATGTATGGATGTGAGAGTTGGACTGTGAAGAAAGCTGAGTGCCGAAGAATGGATGCTTTTGAACTGTGGTGTTGGAGAAGACTCTTGAGAGTCCCTTGGACTGCAAGGAGATCCAACCAGTCCATTCTGAAGATCAGCCCTGGGATTGTTTTGGAAGGAATGATGCTAAAGCTGAAGCTCCAGTACTTTGGCCACCTCATGCGGAGAGTTGACTCATTGGAAAAGACTCTGATGCTGGGAGGGATTGGGGGCAGGAGGAGGACCCAGGATGAGATGACTGGATGGCATTAGGGACTCGATGGACGTGAGTCTGAGTGAACTCTGGGAGATGGTGATGGACAGGGAGGCCTGGTGTGCTGCGATTCATGGGGTCGCAAAGAGTAGGACACGACTGAGCGACTGAACTGAGCTGAATGTATCCACATGCTCAGATAGGGCCTGACCAAAACAGGTGCCCCGCTCTAACAGCTCTCTTTCTGGCTCCCTGAAATCCCTCGTGAGTTTGGGCAGATTCTCTCCCCTTTGGGCTTTGGTTTCCCGTTGTTAACAAGAGGGAAAGCACCCATTCTCAGGGCTGGAGTGGGGCCGAAACTGACCGAGAAAAACTACATTGTATGGCCTGAGCCTTCTGCCCTAACCGGAGCCCCGCCAGCCGCCTTGTTCACCAACTACTCCCACGAGGGCACAACGTGAACTCCCTGCACGGCGACGGGCAGATCAGCCTGGGAGAGAACAGCGGGCACAGCCGCTGGCTGAGAAGCGCCAGAGTCTGCGGATCTTTGGACGGAAAGATCCCTCGCCCCCTGCAGGTGCCGGTCCTGCGAACTGGGCGGATGGAGGCCGGTCCGCGCCCCGCCGCGGGCGAGAGCGCTCCAACCCCAGCAGAGGGAGGAGCCGCCGCCCAGGTGGGACAGGTGGGGAGCCTGGGCTCAGGTGTTTCCGCGGCGGCGGCCAGGGGAAGCGATTGCTCCCTGGCAGGCGCAGGCAGAGCCGAGCAGACCCTTGGCCTTAGGATCCAGCTCTGGGAAACCGGTTTCGTCTTCCAGACTCTATCTCGGAAGAAAGTCATGGAAGCGGTAAGTCGTGGTGGGTTTGGCCGTGGGCTTTATTGTGCGTCCAGTTCCTCCCGGGAGAAAGCGTGGGGAGAGGCTGCGTGCACCCCGCCTCCAGGAGAGGAGTCAACTTTCATGCCGTCCAGCTCACACTGGCCTGGCCTGGCGGGGGTAGGGTGGGGAGACGGAAGAGGGGTGTGTGTACCTGTCCTGTGCCACCTTGGAGGCTGAAGGGCAAGGGTCTCAGGAGGGGTGGTGTGAGGGACTCTATACCTCCAGCGCTGTGAGCTAGGCTTCTAACCTCCCGTCCCCCGACTCAGCACCGCCTGCCCCCCGCCCGGGCTTGAGTGAGTGTTGCTCTGTCTGCCTGTCCTTTCGCCAGTCCTCTCGAGAGAGCTTCCTGGTCGGAGGCTGCAGGGGCTCTTGTGTGGCTTGTGGTTTTCCTGTGGGCTCTGCTTTTTAGAAGCTGCATGGCCTGGGGGCCAGAAAGTTCATTTTTCTTAGCCTCTTGTTCTTCACTTGTAAAATAGGATTACTACTAGAATAACTAGTGAGATGATTGGAGGTGTTTGTTAAAGAAACAAAAATTGGGGAAGGGCCCTGCACCGAGCAGGTGAACTTCCCTTCTGCTTGGATGGATGGCCACGTCCTGTTTGCCTAGCTGGAGAGTTTTTTCACCTGGCTGACCATGTTTTCCTCTTTGCTTTTCCAGTTCGCCGCCGCCTCCCTGCCTCTCTAAAATAAGTCAGTGTCTCTACAAGGGGGCAGGGCAATGATGTGTTTCACCTTCATTGTCTTCTTTATTATACACCTGGAGTCAAGTCATTTTCTTCTGTGAATCAGCCACTTCCTTCTCAGAGGTTGGCTGTACGTGGGGACGGAGGACCCATTTTAGCGGTCACCAATCAGAAGAAGCTCCCCTTGGTCCCAGGGCAGTGGACACATGTCTCTCTGTGGCTGACCCTCCATTCCAGCTAGCTGAGTTTTGGAAGAGAGAACAAAGGCACGCTGGTATGGTTTCTGTCTCCCCTCCTCTGAATTCTCTCTCTATCCTACAATTTTAGCAATTTCTGAGAAACTCCTAATTGATGGGAAAATGTCAGGGTGACTAGATCCAGTGTGGTTGTGAGAAAAAAGAAACAAACTTCTTTTTTGGCCTCTCGGATATGCCAGGGTATGCACTAGCTTCCATTGTTTCAGTGTATCTAGGTAACAACACAGTGAGGTTGAGGTCAGTGCTTTCTGCCCCAGTTCTTACAGGGAGGAAACAGAATGTTGTTTGTTACTCAATATCACACAGCGGGTAAGCAGCAGAGCCAAAGCATGGGCTGTGATTTGTCAGTAACAAATATTGAGTGCCAACTATACGCCAGGCACTGCCGGCAAGGATGACAACTGGAAAACGGGAATGTTAGGTAACTGGAGAGAAAAATGTTCCAAAGGGCATGTTAGCTATAATGCAGTTATGGGATAAGCTGATGTGGTTATGCAATGTTTTCTGCTCAGAGAAAGGGGGGGGGGGAGATCAAAAAAGGAATATGGGTTATTTCTCATTTTAAAAGGAGGATTTGTTTATTGTAAAGCTAACAAATTACCCAGTGCATATGCATAACGAAGCACTTGCTGTGTGTTGTTAGGCCCCTTTCAGGGGCTGCAGATGCAGCAGTGACCCAGCCAGAAATGCCTGCCTTCGTACAACTTGTGTTCTAGTGGTGAACACACACACACACACATTAGGTCAAATAGCAGTGAATTCAATGTAGAACCACAGAGGAAGGCAGAGTTTAAGGACTTTGAGGCAGTGAGCAGGAGAGGCTGATATTTTAAATGGGATAGTTTCAAGAAAGGCATCAATACAAGGTGCCATTTGAGCAGAAGCTTGAAGCAGGTGAGGACTTTGGTGCTGTGGATCTTTTAGGGAAGAGCACTCTACAGAGGGATAAAAAAACAAGTGCAAAAAGGCCCTGGGGCAGAAGCTTGTCTGATATGTTCAAGGAGTCAGTAAGATGCCCAGCATGGAGAGATCAAAGGAGAGAGTGGGAAGAAGTAGAGGTCAGGTCAAGTAGGATGCTGGAGGCCATTGTGGGAATTCCAGGTGCTCCTCCAAGTGAGATGGAGAGCACCTGAGTGTAATGAATGGCAAAAGAGAATGATCCAACTTGCTTTTTAAAAGGATCACCTGGCTGTTGTTTAGAAACTAGATGGTAGAAGAAGCAGGATTAGAAGCTGGCTGACCAGTTAGGAGGCTCTTGCCCGAATTCAAGCAAGAGAATATGGAGGCTCAGGCCAGTGTCTTAGCAATAAAAGTGACTAGAAATGGTTAGGTTCTGGATATGTATTAAAGGTAGATTTAACAAGATTAACTGATGGATGAAACAAAAAATGTGAAAGAAAGTGACACCAGGGTGGGAAGGTGCCTAAGCACCTTGAAGAATGTAGTTGACATTGAATGAGATAATTTAAGCTGGAACAGGTTTGCAAGACCAGGGGGTCAGTTTTAGACGTAGTAAATTATAGGTTGAGGGGCTGAGTAGACAGATATTGAGTTTAGAGTTTGAGGGGGAGGCCCAGGCAGGAATATGATTAACATAAAAAATTTTCATTGCTTGGCATAATGCTGAGTGCATAGCAGCATTTAGTATATGTTACTGTGGTGGTTTTCAAACTTGGCTACACATTCTCTGACATTCCTCCCATCAAGATGTGGAGTCTGTGTTCCCTTGCCTTGAATCTGGGCAGAATCATGACTGGTTTGGCCAATAGACTGTGACACAAGTAACATTATGTGACTTTAGAGGCTGTGTCGTAAAGGACTATGCAGCTTCTACCTGGTTTGTGAGAACCCTTACTCTTGCAGCCCTTAACCCCCATATAAGCGGTTTATGGGGACATCTGTCAACCAGCTGCTCTGGTTGACAGTTCCTGCTAAACCTAGCCTTCCAGCATTCCTGCATGACAAAGAACCAGGGTTCTGCAGACCAGCCCATTTACTGGTGAGATACCACTGGGGCAATTTTATTACCACCCTGTGGAACAAAAGGGTCACCCTACTGAACCTAGCTCAAATTCCTATCCCAGCTAAATTGTGAGATAAGGAAAAATGGTTATTGTTTTAGGCCACTCAGTTGTGAGGTGGTCTGTTTTGCAACAGTAGATACTGGAACTATTAATTCTTTCATTGTTTTAGTTATAAAAGTATCATTCTCCCCCATGGACATAAGGCTCTAGGGAGTTCTGTAAAAATATATTTTGTTACATTGTTCAGAGGTTGATGAAGTTCTACCTTGGTGCCTTCCCTCAGCTGAGTAGTTCCCCAGTCTTGGCAAGAGAGAATCTTAGCATTTTTAAGCTGAGACTGCTTGTCAGTGGGGGAGCTTAGAAAGTGGTACCTGAATTCTTGATGAATGAACATTGGCTGCTGCTAAGTTGCTTCAGCCGTGTCCAACTCTGTGCGACCCCATAGACGGCAGCCCGCCAGGCTCCCCCATCCCTGGGATTCTCCAGGCAAGAATTCTGGAGTGGGCTGCCATTTCCTTCTCCAATGCATGAAAGTGAATAGGGAAAGTGAAGTCGCTCAGTCGTGTCCGACTCTTAGCGACCCCATGGACTGCAGCCCACCAGGCTCCTCCATCCATGGGATTTTCCAGGCAAGAGTGCTGGAGTAGGGTGCCATTGCCTTCTCCTGAGCATTGGCATTGGAGTCCAAATACCTGTATTTATGTTTGCTTCTGCCTCTTACTAGCCAAGTGATTTGGGCCAACCATTGAATAATAAAATGTAGGAGTTGGGAGATTTCTCAAAGACCAGCCAGTCTAATGACTCCCGTTTTAGAGATGGGAAACTTGGAACCCAGGAGGGAAAGGTCACGCATTTTGTAACTACTTCTCAGCTGTGCCTCATGCATAATGGATGCTCTTAAATGATCTTGTTATTTTTTGAGAGTAAACTCTAGCATCATCAGATCATTAGGCTCTCCTCTTGCATTGTTCAGCAGAAAATCACCAAACATCTTCTCTGAGTCAGGGCCTAGCTTAGAATTTCTGAGAGGGGGTCTATCATACATGTCCTTTAGGTGCTCAGTTTAGCAGGGGAGAGTGTCAAGAACACAGACAATTGCAGTATTAATGAAAAGTAGCATAATGAAGAGAGGCTCAGGTTTTACCAGGAGCACCAAGAATGGGGACCTAACTCTAAGTGGGACCATCCAGGGTCTGTTGGAGGAGCTGGTATCTGAGATGCATGTCAGAGTAAGGATGGAAAGGGGAGGGAGGCACAAGGGAAGAGCCGAATCCCAAGAAGTAAATCAGAGCCAGACACTGAAAGCATCAGTATCTGGATAGCATCACCAGCTCAATGGATGTGAGTCTGAGCAAACGCTGGGAGATAGTGAAGAACAGGGAAGCTTGGCGTGCTGCAGTCCATGGGAGTCGGATATGACTTAGTGACTGAACAACAACTGAAGCCCTTGAACACAGATGTGCTTCATGCTGGAGACCAAGGGAGCCACTGAGGGCCAGCACCTCCAGGATGGGACTAAACACACCCCTGGAGTCTTGTCATGCTCTGACGTCACAGGACTGTCTTAAGGTCATAGGGGGCTTATTTTTGACAGTTCTGTCTAGAACCCAGATTCTGAATGCTAAGTGAGACCGCTTAGCAAGCCCTCAAGAACGATTTCAGGGGTTTCTCCTGAATATTCGGATTCTTAATAAATAGGTCATGAGGAGGGTAACATCTGGAAAGGGATGGGCCCACTGAGAAAGATATTACTGAGAAGATGGTCTGTTGTTAGTGAGCTTGTCCTTGGACAAGTGGAGTGCACAGGGATTCAGATCAGATGGTTGGGTGAAGCCTCTTGGGAATTCCAAGAGGTGGCCTTAAGACTGGTCACCTCCCTTCTATCTTTGCAGAGAAGCTGTGCTGCAGAGGCCTCTTGAACAGTGTTGCTTAGTCCTTGATCATGAAACAGGAAGTGACCTGCATAGCTGCAGGGCTGATGTTCAGTCTTAACCAGCAGCTTGTACCCTGGAGTTACCCAGTTACCTTGGCATTGAGTCAAGCTTTCTCTTCCACTGGAGAAGTGGTTCTAACAGGCGAGTTTGATCATGTCACACCCCTGCCAGATCCCCTCAAATTGTCCCCCATTGCCTGTGCAGCAGAGCCCAGGGGCTTCTGGACAAGGTCAAGGTACTCCCACTTCAGCCTCCTGGTCCTGCATCCCTTATGCTCCAGCCTGTTCTGCACCACGCACATTCCTCTCGCTAGAATCGTGTCACTTCACTAATACTCAGCTCAGCTGTCACCTTCCTGAGAAGCCTTCTCTTGCTCCTGGGTGGTCATGATTGGTTTTTCTCCAGCTTGCAAGTTCCCAGCCCTTTGACCAGCCCCAGGTCTGGACTGTGAGATCCCAAAGGTAGCACAGCCTGAGGCTTAAAAGCTCGGGCTCTGGGGCAGCCCAACTGGTTTCAGTTTCTTGCTCCACAATTTACTAGCTGTTTGTCTTTGAGCAAGTTGCCTATCTCTCTGTGCCCAGTTACCCCATCTGTAAAGGGGAGAATGGCATCTATCTCTCGGCAGTCAGCTGAGTTTTATATAAAGAGCTTAGGTCAGCTCAGTGAGGTCACAGGGCAGGTAATTCTACAAGCTAAAATAGTGATATGGTACAGTAAAAGAATCTGCCTGCAATGCAGGAGACCTGGGTTTTATCCCTGGGTTGGAAAGATCCCCTGGAGAAGGGAAAGGCTACCCACTCCAGTATTCTGGCCTGCAGAATTCCATGGACTGTATACTCCACCGGGTCTCAAACAGTTGGACATAAATTAGTGACTTTCACTTCACTTCCCAGTAATAATACATGGACCATTATGAGTTGAAATCTGTCCCCTCCCCCAGTCCCATATGTTGACATCTTAACCCCCACTGTGTTGGAAGTTGACCTTATTTGGAGACAGAGCCTTTGCGGAAGTCACCAAGATAAAGTGAGGTTACTGGGGCAGGTCTAATCCAATATGACTGATGTCCTTATGAAAAGGAGGGATGGACATGGAGATACACACAAAGGGAGGACAGTGTGAAGATAAAGTGAGAACATCTTGTGAACATGGAGATGGCCATCCACAGGCCGAGGAGAAGGGAACAGACCCTTCCCTCATGGCCCTCAGAAGGCACCAAGCCAATGACCCTTGATCTTTGACCTCCAGCCTCCAGAACCATGGGGCAACACATTTCTGTTGTTTGAGTGACACAGTCAGGGGTACCTTTTCAGAGCAGGCCTATCAAGCTCTTACATGGACCTGACTGGGAAGTTAAAGAGAGTTCACTTGAATACTCAATACAATGCCCTTCCCCCATCTACCTGGGAAGGATTTGGGGCCATGTTGTTGTTCTGATGATCAAAAAAGACAGCTGTGCTTAGCTCTTCAAAGAAGAAATCTGAGAGGTATTTATCAGCACCTGGCTTGGGAAATGGAATGAAATGATCTCAGGATCGTGGTCAGTATTCCTTCCTTATCACTGAGCCCTGGGTTTGGTTTTTCTCATCTGTAAAACTCTAAAATACCCAAGTCTTGGGGTGATTTTTCAAAACCAATACTCATATTTTGTTAAGACATACTAAATACAGGTAAGTTAAATGATGTGCTTCAGAAAGAATAAGCAGTTTTTGTTTGTTTTTAATTATTTTTTTAAACTGCTAGATCTTCACTACTGTGCTCAGGTTTTCTCTAGGTGCAGCGAGCAGGGGCTACTCTTTGTTGTGGTAAACGGGCTTCTCCTTGCGGTAGCTTCTCTTGCTGTGGGGCACGGGCTCTCGAGTGCACAGCCTTCAGTGATCTGTGGCACAGGGGCTCAGTATAAGTGATCTGTGGCACAGGGGCTCAGTAGTTGTGGTATACAGCCTCAGTTGCTCGGAGGCATGTGGAGTCTTCTCAGACCAGGAATTGAACCCATCCTCTGCATTGGCAGGCAGATTGTTATCCACTGCACCACCAGAGAAGTCCAGAATAAGCAGTTTTGGGTTATAATATTGGAAAAAGTTTTTATTTCTTATTGTTCACTCTTACTGTTTTCATCTTCTCCATTTTACATATAAGGCAGACTCAAGATTCAGACTCGGATATATTTGACTCAGAGTCATCTTGACCTTTGGTTTGGTTCAAGTATGGTCATATTGAATGGTTTTTTGGACAGAGATAACTTCAAAATTTTTAAAACAGAACACTGACCAATTCATGTTGATGTTTAGCAGAAACCAACAAAATTCTGTAAATCAATAAAAAAAAAAGTACACCTGAATTCGAGTCTAGGTCTATCATCCCAATCACTCTACTTCTCTGAGACTCAGGGTTCTTATCTCTATGTCTAATAATACCTATCTGATATTTTGTCCATGAGGATTATATAGGATAATGTCTGTAAAGTACCATTGTAAATAATAGAATGCCATAAAAATATTCAGAATTGTTGATATTATCACAATTCCCCATTCCAAAATTTGAGCAGAGGAGACAATAGAGTTTAAAGCTCTCTCTACTTTGTGTGAGCCAGTCAAGAGCTCACCTTAAAGATCAGTGTGTGATCTTTGGTAGGAATAAGGAAATCGTACTTGGGAACAATGTTTAACAATTTGAAGTTGATATACAAGAACAAACCAGCATTTTCCCTTAAGCACTTAAAGGATCAGGACAGAGGTCCATCTTCAACATCCTTAAAAATATCACCCCAAAGTCTCCTGTGTTTTATTTTTCACCCAATGCTGTTACTGTGTACATGCCTAGGGGCATTCCCCCAAACTGTGGTACCCAGGAAAGGGCACTGAATTGGGAGTCTGAAGATCGTGATCTGAATTTAGTCTCTGCCGCTCCTGCCTGTGTGCGTTGAGGCTGTGGTCTACCCAGGGGGATGGGGAGGGGCCCCCAGTTTTTATTTTAAAAAAATTATAAAAATGTATTTTTATTCAGTTCAGACACTCAGTCATGTCCAACTTTTTGTGACCCCATGGACTGCAGCACACCAGGCCTCCCTGTTCATCACCAACTCCCGTAGTTTACTCAAACTCATGTCCACTGAGTCAGTGATGCCATCCAACCTTCTCATTCTCTGTCATCCCCTTCTCCCACTTTCAATCATTCCCAGCATCAGGGTCTTTTCCAATGAGTCAGCTCTTTCTGTCAGGTGGCCGAAGTACTGGAGTTTCAGTTTCAGCCTCAGTCCTTCCAACGAATATTCAGGACTGATCTCCTTCAGGATGGACTGGTTGGATCATCTTGCAGTCCAAGGGACTCTCAAGAGTCTTCAACAACACAGTTCAAAAGCATCAATTCTTTGGCACTCAGCTTTCTTCACAGTCCAACTTTCACATCCATACATGGTACTGGAAGAACCATATCTTTGACTAGACGGACCTTTGTTGGCAAAGTAATGTCTCCGCTTTTTAATATTCTGTCTAGGTTGGTCATAACTTTTCTTCCAAGGAGCAAGCATCTTTTAATTTCATGGCTGCAGTCACCATCCTCACTTATTAAACAGGATTAAACGAATGAGATGACATATTAAAAAAAGCATCAAATATATTCATGTGAAAAGTGAAAGTGTTAGCTGCTCAGTCATGCCCAACTCTTTGTGATCCCATGGACTATAGCCCACCAGGTTCCTCTGTCCACAGAATTCTCCAGGCAGAAATACTGGAGTGGGTTGCCATTTGCTACTCCAGGGGATCTTCCCAACCCAGGGATCAAATCTGGGTCTCCCACATTGCAAGCAGATTCTTTACCATCTAAGTCACCAGGGAAGCCCAACATCCATGTACTCTTGGTCTAACCTGCTATTCACTTTTAAGCTGGGTGGTGGAGACCCTAGGAAGAACTTAAGATATTTCTGCTTCATTCTGGTGTACATGTCATGGACAAGGACCCTAATGTCTGGATCTATAGTTCTCAGAAACAAAGGAATTACCAGTTCTGTGCTAACCAGCTCTGAGCTGTTAATTCCCTCTTAATGCCCACTCCCATCCCTTGCTTAGTGACTGTTTTGTTGACCTATATTCCAGGAAACAAGAAAGATAATACTGGTGGAGCACTCACTCCGTGCCACCCCTTGCATCTAGATGCATTGTTTTGTTCAAACCTCACAAATCATCTATGAGAAATATTATCCCCATTTTACAGATGAGAAAACAGAAGTTCTCTGGGGTTACGTGGTTTCACGCTTGTCATGATTAGCAATAGTGGCTAACGCTGACACTTAGATACATCAGCCATGACTCTTGGGGCTCGTTATGTACTACCTCTCAGCCACTCTAGGACAGGCACTGTCATTAGGCAGGTAGGCACGCCCTGGATGTCTCCAGTATTATGAGAGACGCAGAGAGGGTGGACAATTTGCTGAAAGTCACACAGCCAGTTGTGGCACCGGGAGTCAAACCCAGAAGCCGAAGCTTTGAAGAACACATTCTGTAAGAGTTCGTCTCTCCCAGAAAGTCTATAGAATAGTGGTGTCAGGGTGTGAAAAGGACAGAGCTGGCTGAAAATGGGAAGGCATCCCAATACCAAAACCAGGAAACGCTAGGACACAACTAGCCACATTCTCTGCTTAGAGAAACAAAAGCGTTTTTGGCAGTATACAGCCCCTAGGGGAAATGGCATCGTCGAAACATTCTTACCATTCCTCGCGCCACTCTTTCAGGCAAGACATCTCTTCATAGCATGCATTCACAATGAAAACCAGTAAGAAATCTCCTAGCAGAAAAATAGATCCTGGCTACACCCTTCATTTGAAAAGTTGTTTCTGAATATGTTGTTCTGAGTGCTTTCCAGTTAACTCCTTAAAATACCAACTGGTGAAGGCATTCATCTTTGCTTCATGGGGTATAAATCTCCCACATCTTTACTAGTGCCAAAGACAAATTTATATCGACTTTTGGCTTCACAAGTTTGACTTAGGAGAGAATATTCAACTTTTAGACTGTTGGGAACATTTCCTGTGTTTTCCTCCAATCCAGGAATGCAGTGTGAAACTGGAGACTGTAAAGGATAAGGAATTCCATTATTGCCTTTCCATGCCACCAGCACTGATGAAGAGAGGGCTGTATCCTCCCAGAGGAGGTGGTGTAGTATAGGTTAGGAACCTGGGCAGGGTTCCAGAGGCTCAAAGTTAAGCTCTGCTCCTTGGGACTTTAACTCCATGGACCTGTTTTTCTTCAATCTGAACAGTTGGAATACTGTCTGAACATATCGCATCCTCCACTCAGTTTGGGCTCCCTGGTGGCTCAGACGGTGAAGCGTCTGCCGGCAATGTGGGAGATTTGGGTTTGATCCCTGGGTCGGGAAGATCCCCTGGAGAAGGAAATGGCAACCCGCTCCAGTACTCTTGCCTAGAAAATCCCATGGAGGGAGGAGCCTGGTAGGCTACAGTCCATGGAGTTGCAGAGTCGGACATGGCTGAGTGACGTCACTTTATTTTTCTTTCTATATCTTATGAAAATAATCCACAGACGTACATGAAATGTCTTTCTCTGCTTCAGTTCTCCCACTCAAAATGTTAGGAAACATGTTGTTTTGAGAAACAGCTTGGCCTTGGGAGGAAATCTATGTGACTTTGGACAAGTCTTCAGTATCTTCATCTGCAAAATGATGGGTGGAATCAGAGTCTTCAGTTACCACTTTGAGACATGTGACGAATTTCTGGTTCGTGGGGGAGGTTAAGAGGATTAGTGATGTTTTTCTTCTTCTTTATTGGTAAACCCACTGTTTTGCCCCAAGTAGAATCTGAAGTAACTTAATGTTGTTTACGTATCTTTATGCTTTTGCATATGCTTTATGCATTTCTTTATGCTTCTCTGGCTAATGAATTCCAAATATAGGATTGTAGTCAATACTGAGCATCTAACAGCTTCAAGTCAAACATTTGGTGCAGATTCTGGCTCTCTGACTTCCAAGTCATGTGTTGAGAGGGTGACGTCACCAGTGGTGGGTCCCTCAGTGGGTATTACCAGCTCATGTCGACATGTAGTGTGTGTGTATATGTGTATGTATGAGTGAGAGACCGACCCACCCACCCTGACCTTTAGGTTAAGCCACTGAGATTGAGGTGTTTCTTGGTTACAATAAAACCTCGTCCATCCTAAATACTGTATACCCCACAAGTCTTATTTCAGAGCATGTATGTGAGTTTCCAGTTGATAACATTTTGGGAGATAAGCATGAACACGACTGAGTGGCTGACACAGCCGCGCTGTGTCTAGCTCTTCCTTTGAGCATGCGGTGCTAAGTCACTTTAGGCGTGTCCAGCTCTTTGCAGCGCTATGGACTGAGCCAGCCTTACTCCTCTGTCTGTGGGGTTGTTCAGGTTAGAATACTGGAGTGGGTTGCCACGCCCTTCTCCAGGGGATCTTCCCATCCCCAGAACTGAACCCAGCTCTCCTACATTGTAGGTGGATTCTTTACTGTCTGAGGCACCAGGGAAGCCCGCCGTTTGCCTAACATAGTCTAATCTGCGCAGCAGTCTGGCAAAGATGAGTACCATTACTGTTTCTGTCTTCAGTTGGTGAGAGTGGGCTTCAGTGAGTGTAAGTGACTAGCCCCCCAAACTACAAAACTGTTAAGCTGATCCCAGCATTGAATCCATCTGACCTCAGAGATCTTTAATTTAACAGACAAGGTACCGAGAGACCAAAAAGAAAGTTCCTCAGTTGTATACGACTCTTTGTGAGCCCAAGGACTATACAGTCCATGGAATTCTCGAGGCCAAAATCCTGGAGTGGGTAGCCTTTCCCTTCTCTAGGGGGGGTCTTCCCAACCCAAGGGTCGAACCCAGGTCTCCCACATTGCAGGCAGATTCTTTACCAGCTGAGCCACCAGGGAAGCCCAAGAACACTGGAGTGGGTAGCCTATCCCTTCTCCAGTGGATCTTCCCAACCCAGGAATCGAACCAGGGTCTGCTGCTCTGCAGGCGGATTCTTTACCAACTGAGCTATGAGGGAAACCCAAGGGACCAAAAACTCAAACACAATTTAGACCTTCTTCAAATTGCTCTGAGTTTAGTAGAGATCTATAAAAATAGCATGTTTTTAATACAGTGTGACAGTTATAATATGAACAATGACATTATGTTCAAATAACTAAGGGGAAAGAGAGAATCTTTTAACTCCACTTGAATGAGGCAGAAAAGCCTCTCCCAAGGGAGGTAACTTCTGATTTGGGTTTTAAAAGATGAAAAGCATTTACCTGGCAGTGGGATATGGGAGAGGGAAAGGCATTCCAGGCACGTGTGCGTGCCCAGTCGTGTCTGACTGTGTAACCCCATGGACTATAGGCCACCAGGCTCCTCTATCCAGAGAATTTTCCAGGCAAGAGTATTAGAGTGGGTTGCTATTTCCTACTCCAGGGGATCTTCCGACCCATTGATTGAACCCACATCTCCTGCGTTGGCAGGTGGATTCTCGACCACTGGGAAGCCCTATTCCAGGCATGGGGAATAGCATATATGAAGGAATGGAGGCAGAAAAGTGGCATATTTGGGAACAGAGAGACATGAGGCAAAGGAAAAGATGGGGATTTGTGTGCCTCTGTTGAAGTCTGCATCCTCCGCACAGCACTGGATAAATACTGGGTGAAGAGTAGGGTGGGGGTGGGCGGCAGGAAGAATAGAGCAGGTGCTGAATTAACTGAGTCCTTCTCCCCTTCCTCAAGGTGCTTATGGCCCAGTGGGTATGTGGCTAGAGAACTGCTTGTTTCAAGGCTTCAGAGAATCATCATAATGAGCCCTGTTTTAAGCCATTCCCCTTTTTACCCCATCCCCGCCCCCCACCATGAGGTTTAATCACCTGTTCATTATCTAGTTTTGAGTATCCACCATGTGGCAGGTGCTGTGTTGAACACTGGAATCCCAAGCTAATTGCTTCTTCTCTTTGGTAAGCCCATTCCAAGGGCTGACTGCTCTCTCTATGTGGAAAAGCCTTTTGTGTCAGATCTATGGCATTTATATATATTTAATGTCTTAAATCTGTGTTGCATTGCATTTATTTTTTGCTTTATTCAAAGTGTCCTTATAATTCATTTTATATGATATTTATAAGAACTTCACAGGGTAGATAGGATAAATAGAATTATTTATATTTTAAGCATCACCCAAAAAGGATGTGATTTTATATCTTTAATTGGTCAATAAGTATAGTGAATAAATAACTTATTCAATATAAGTTATTGAATAATAATTGAATTATTATTATATAATTATATTCAATAACATACTTATTCAATATATATGTATATACTCATACAATAAGTATATTGAATAACTTCCTCAAGCCATGATAAGTACTTGTGAGAAAGTTTCTATATAGTTTAATAAGATTATGATTAACAAAGTTCATGTATGCATGTTCCCTTAGTCAATATAAATTTATTAACTGCTTACTGGGTGATCAGCATCAAATGTTAGAATCAGGGATGTCTAACCCTTACAACAGACTTTCAAAATCAAGGGTCTCATTCTGTAGATGAACAAATTGAAACTCTGAGAAATTAAGGGACTTCTCAAAAATCACAGAGTGACATATTCAATCCTGAGCTGATTCAGATATTATTTTTCTATTCAGTTTGACTTCAACAAGTCAAAAGCTCACACATTCTTCATAAGGACCCAGGGTATTACACCTTAAAAATCAGCTAGACCACTTCTCTTCTATTTATCATATTTCTTCTCTTGAAGTTGAGCAATTGTCAATGATTATTTTTTGTTTGCCAGCGTCATTTGTTATTAAAACCTTATTATGTTCTCTTGTCAATAATCCAAAGAAAAATCTCAGTTAATATTCCATTAAGTGCTACATTCCCATCATTCTGCCTTGCAGTTATTCTGCCTCTCAAGACCGTATCCCTGAGCTAAGTGACAGTCTGAATCATGGGATCAGTACAAGGCCATCTCCATCTAGTTGCCTGGTCATTTTTTTCCTTGCCAAGTGGCACTAGTGATAAAGAACCTGTCTGCCAATACAAGAGACTTAAGAAATGCAGATTCCATCCCTGGGTCGGGAAGATCCCCTGGAGGAGGGCGTGGCAACACACTCCAGTATTCTCCAGTGCCTAGAAAATCCCACGGATGGACAGAGAAGCCTGGCAGGCTACAGTCCGTGGAGTTGCAGAGAGATGGACAGGACTGAGCACACACTTACTTACTGGAGAAACCTTCAGGACAGAGTGCAAATGTGGACTGAGCATAAGAAAAGCCAAACAATGTTTGAAGGGTGAGTCCTGTGTTGTTCATTGTTCTGAATTAGTTTCGCTGACTGGGCTGGAGCACAGGTGAAGAATTGTGAGGGATAAGGAGATTGGAGAATCCTGTGGACAGAGCAGCCTGGAGGGCTGTGGTCCATAGGGTTGCAAAGAGTTGGATACAACTGAAGTGACTTAGCACACACACACATGGAGATTTCACAGAATGAGGAGAACTAGAACCGAGGGGTAAAATCCATGGACACTTCAGGTCAGTGAATGCAGAAGAAGAGGAAGGTCAAAATGGAAGCACTGGAAATTAGAATACCACCTATCAGAAATAATGCAATTTTTCATCTGAAACCAGCAGGCCAATTAATTCTGTACATATTTCTTAAGCATGTGCCTTTTGCCACAGACATTCATGTCATCGTAAAAATCACATCAATAATCATAGTCGTCAACATCGGTGTCCTCTTCCTCCTTCTCATCATCATCATCATCATCATTCTCTTTATTCACATCACAACCCTTCTCATCACAATATCATTACTGAAGGCCTCCTTTGCGTCAGGCCCTGGGCCAGTCTTGATGTCCATGGCAGTTCTATGATGTGTATCTTCAACTTACTCATCTAGAAATAGGGAACAGAGAACTGAGATAGCTTTGTCAAAGTGACAGAGCCATAATTCATAGAGATGGGGTTTTAAGTTAAGACTCTCCACCCCAAGGCCCATGTGCTTATCCCTATTGCTGCACTTAAGGTAGCTCTTAGTCTAGGAAGGAAAGGGGAAATGTAGAAGACGGTAATTGTAATAAACACTGCAACTGAGAGAAGTACAGGGTTTCTTGGAGCAGAGAGGAGTGAGCACTCTCACTGCATACTTGTTAGAAGGCTTCCTCCCCGAGTTGCAAGCGATCTGAGTCAAGCAATACATACATTCCAGACAAGAAAAGGGGAGAAGAGAATTCCAGGCAGAGGATGAAATGTGTGCAAAAGCATGGATGCCTTCATTCTTTCAACAAATATTTAGTGCCTTCTCTGCTTCAGGTACTGTTAGGAAACCCAAGGGTGAATTTAAAAAGAGAGAAATGTATCCAGTGCAATGGAGAAGATAAGTCTGGAAGCTTCAAGGACAGTAAAAATTTACAGGAGAAAATGAGAAGAAAACAAGCCATTGATAATATCCTGTATTATGATGCCCACAACACTACCTAGTACATAATGGGCACTTGACTAGTGAATGACGGAATGATCTCTGTTGACCTTTACCGCAATCCAGTTGCTTATAATAAGTCCCATGAGGACAGAGAACATTTGTTCACCACGATCACCACTTGTATCTGCAGTGGAGCCACCAAGTTGCACATCTCCAGGGGACTCTGTCCACAGGGTGGCCTTTGTGAATGGTCTGGGTGATCATAATGTGACAGATACCTCTGGGAGTGTGCAGCTTGGCAGCCTGGGTTCACTTCTGCTCCAGGGGATTCATAATTATTGATTGAATTAGCTAACAAATGAAAAAGGCAGGCTCAACAGAGATTAGTGTTCTTCAGCCTCTTAGTCGTGTAGAAGGCATTAGTTAACTCTCATGCTGTAAATCAGCATGTCTTATTTCACGGGTGGGGAAGAGATACAGAAAGCCTGTCTCTAAAGACACATTTAGGGAGTGTAAGAGCCAAAAGAGGAACCCAGGCTTCCCTTAGTCAGTGTTTTTCTACTACAGCGTGCAGTTTCTCTGTAAATCCATCAGTTCATGGTTTCCTCCAAGGATGCCTCTTTCTCGGAAATAGCTGGGTTACAGAGAGCATCCTTGGCCGCCTCCCCAGGTAAAGGAACTTGGGAGCTATGTCAGGGATCAGAGTGTAACTAATTGCTGCTGTAAACCTCTCACAAGAGGCTGTGACTTCACTAGCTCTTTGAGTAAAGACGATCCTGAGGTTTAATGAGCAGATTAGTAGAATACATATTTAGAAAGCATAAAGACTGCTGAGCATCAGTTTGGATGAAGAAATTCTGCCCCAGATGAATGGCCTTGCATGTACTCTTCAGTTGCATTTATCTTAACTGTTTTCAGACAAAAATTGAGGCTGCAGTAGTATGCTAGAAAGAACTAGGGACTGAGCTCTGAAGGTCTAAATCAGTCTTTCATTAATCTTTGATCTAATTGGCCCCTCCAGTTTAGTTTCTTCATCTGTAAAATGAAGTTAACCATTTCTCCACTGCAGTATTGTGGGAAACTAAACAAAATAATGTAAGAAGAGGGTCTAACCCAATGTAGTGGAGTGAAAAGAACTTAAGTTTTGGAATCAGACTTGATTTTTAAATCCAAATTTATCTCTTAATAATGATGCAAACTTCAACAACATCAGTAATAGTGATAGCAATCATGACAATAGCTAGCATTTATAGAAAACATGCTAGGCACCAGGCACTGTGATAACCTCTTAACAAGGATGGTCTAAATTAATAGGCAACAATAAAGTAAGCTCTATTATTTTCTCCATTTTATTGATGAGAACTCAGGTGATAAAGTTGGACATGGCCTCACTGAGAGTAAAAGGGCACAATCCAAAACAGATTACCTGATGCTAAAGTCCACAATGTGGCTTTTTATTGAAGTACACTTGATTTACAATAAATATTACATTAGCTTCAGGTATATGGCATAGTGATTCTTTTCCATTATAGGTTATTATAAGATGTTGGGTATAATTATCTGTGTTATACAGTAAATCCTTGTTGCTTATATATTTTATTTGCAGTAGTTTATATCTATTAATCCCACACTCCTAATTTACCCGTCAGCCCTCCCTTTCCCCTTTGGTAACCATATTTTCTATGTCTGTGGGTTTATGCTTTGTGTTTGAATTCATCTGTATTAGTTTTTAGACTCTACATATAAGTGAGTTCAGTTCAGTAGATCAGTCATGTCCGACTCTTTGCGTCCCCATGGACTGCAGCACACCAGGCTTCCCTGTCCATCACCAACTTCCAGAGCCTGCTAAAACTCATCAGGTCAGTGATGCCATCCAGCCATCTCATCCTCTGTCGTCCCCTTCTCCTCCTGCCCTCAATCCCTCCCAGCATCAGAGTTTTTTCCAATGAGTCAACTCTTCGCATGAGGTGGCCAAAATATTGGAGTTTCAGCCTCAACATCAGTCCTTCCAATGAATATTCAGGATTTATTTCCTTTAGGATTGACTGGTTTGCTCTCCTTGCTGTCCAAAGGACTCTCAAAGAGTCTTCTCTAATGCTACAGTTCAAAAGCATTTATTCTTTGGCACTCTGCCTTCTTTATGGTCCAATGCTCACATCCATACATGACTACTGGAAAAACCATTGCTTTGACTATGGACCATATGGACCTTTTTCAGCAAGGTAATGTCTCTGCTTTTTAATATGCTGTCTAGGTTGTTCATAGCTTTTCTCCCAAGGAGCAAACATCTTTTAATTTCATGACTGCAGTCACCATCTGCAGTGATTTTGGAGCCCCCCCAAAATAAAGTCCATCACTGTTTCCACTGTTTCTCATCTATTTGCCATGAAGTGATAGGACCAGATGCAATGAACTTAGTTTTTTGAATGTTGAGGTTTAAGCCAATTTTTTCACTCTCCTCTATCACTTTCATCAAGAGGTTCTTTAGTTCTGCGTACCTGAGGTTATTGATATTTCTCCCCACAATCTTGATTCCAGCTTGTGCTTCATCCAGCCTAGCATTTTGCATGATATACTCTTTATATAAATTAAATAAGCAAGGTGACAATATACAACCCCAATGTTCTCCTTTCCCAATTTTGAACCAGTCCGTTGTTCCATGTCTGGTCCTAACTGCTACTTCTTGACCTGAATAGAGGTTTCACAGGAGGCAGGTAAGGTGGTCTGGTATTCCCATCTCTTTAAGAATTTTCCAGTTTCTTGTGATCCATGAAGTCAAAGGCTTTAGCATAGTCAAGAAAGCAGAAGTAGATGCTTTTCTGGAATTCTCTTGCTTTTTCCATGACCCAACAGATGTTGGCAATTTCGTCTCTGGTTCCTCTGCCTTTTCTAAATCCAGCTTGAACATCTGGAAGTTCTCAGTCACATACTGTTGAAGCTTGTCTTGGAGAATTTTGAGCATTACTTCACTAGCATGTGAGATGAGTACAATTGTGTGGTAGTTTGAACATTCTTTGGCATTGCCCTTCTTTGGGACTGAATTGAAAACTGACTTATAAGTGATACCGTATACTATTGTTCTCTGTCTGCCTTACTTTACTTAGAAAGGTCATCTCTAGGTCCAGCCTTCTCCAGGAGATCTTCCCGACCCAGGGATTGAACCCAGGTCTCCTGCACTGTAGGCAGACGCTTTACTGTCTGAACCACCGGGGAAGTCCTAGGCCCATCCATGTTGCTGCAAATGACAATATCTCATTCTTTTTATGGCTGAGTAATATTCCATTGTACATACATATCTTCTTAAGCCAATTGTATGTTGATCGCCACTTAGAGATTGTTTCCATGTCTTGACTACTATGAATAGTGCTGTTATTAAAATTGGGGTGCACATACATTTTCAAATTTGAGTTTTCATCTGTTCGGATATAAGCCCAGGAGTGGGATTGCAGGATGATATGGAAACTCGTTTCTCAAGGAACCTCCATACTGTTCTCTGTAGTGGCTGCATGAATTTACATTCCCAAGAACAATGTGAGAGGGTTCCCTTTTCTTCACACCTTCTTCAGTGTTTTCTATTTGTGGACTTTTTGATGATGGCCATTTTACCTGGTATGAGGTGATACTTCACTGTGGTTTGATTTGCATCTCTCTAATACTTAGTGATCACAGCATGGTTTTTAATCTCTAAACTGTTCTCTCTCTCCAAACCTTAGCTTTCTTTTCCATAAAATGGGGATAGTAACACCTGCCCAGCCTGGTTAGTAGAAGGTGATATCTGGAAAGCACCTGTTGCAGGGGTCCAAGTAGCTTAACATGTGGTATGGTGATGGGGCCATGGTAGAGGGGATTGGTGATACCTATGAGGATTATTGGTGCTGCAGATCTTCCAGGTGACGTCTATGGCTGTTATTGGAGAGAGAAGATGCTGCATAGACAGAAAACCAGATAGGAGCTGCTGTCTCTTCTTTAAAAAACAAAACAAAATCACTGAACACCTGTAAAACTGCTCCCTGCACCGCCCCCCTTCCATTGCATATAGAATGCTGTCTTTGATTTCTTTTACTATTTCTTTGTGCAGCTGGGACTCTAATATGAAAAGCAAACCTAGGAACTAAAAATGGCTGCATAGGCTAAGGAGTTTACATCACATGCTGTAGGGCGAAAGCTTATAAAGTGACTCAAAGAAGTTATTCAGCCCTTCTCTTTTCAGTGTTCAGTAAATTGCTCCTTAAGTAAAACCATCACAACCCAAAGGACACTGAATGACTGTTCTGCCTGGGGCATGAGAGGGCAGCACAGAGAGCAGGCAGTGCTCTCAAATAAGGACCCTCTGTGGTCGATTTTTCCAACCTGCCGGCAGTCAGTTTCTAGGGAACTTTCCCTGTTCTTGCCCCAAGTTTCAGTGACAAACAAGCATGAAGAGTGTAATGAGGAGGCCGTAATGGAGTAGTTCAAGGACTGGTCTGCTGGCAGGGTCATAAATTTTGACTTCAGGCTCTTATCCCCAGACTATTAACTCAGTCATAAGTTAGCCCTTCTGCTGGGAACCGCATTTTAAATTAGGCATTTGAGGACATATGATCCAAGTTATCCCTTGAGACCCTCACCCCCACCACAAAATGCCATTAACAAGCAACATTTTGGTATCTTAAAGCAATTTCTAGCCCATTGCCCTGTTTCTGTTTTGTTTTAGGTTGTTAGTATTTTTTTTTTTCCTGATTTCCTAAAAGGCATCATAACCTTACTGGTTTGAAATGAATAGCCCTCTCCGTTTTCTTCATTCTGAGGGTTTCTGTACTGCTGTACCTTGAATGAAGGTATGTAACTTGCAAAATTGATCTCTAACTCACTATTTGCCTGTATAACCTGTGAAGGTATTTAGAAGCATAAAATGCAAAAGTATATTGATAAGTTTGTTTTTAATGGCTATCAGGGCCTGTCAGGATGCAGCCTCAGCCCCATTTCTTACTCCTCTTTGCCTCACGTTTCAGCCACGCGCCCCACTTTGGAAACCCACACATGCCAGACTCTCTCATGCATCATGCGTGCATACCTGCTCAGTTACTTCAGTCGTGTCTGACTCTTTGCGACCCTCAGGACTGTAGCCCTCCAAGCTCCTCTGTCCATGGAATTTCCCAGGCAAGAATACTGGAGTGTGTTACCATGCCCTCCTCTAGGGTTTCTTCCCAACCCAGATATCTAACTTGTGTCTCCTACATTGCAGGCAGATTCTTTACTGCTAGCCCACCAGGAAAAAGCCCTTCTCATGCCTCAGGTCTTATAAATGTGTCCTCTACCTAGAATGCCCCCCACCCATCTGACAGTCACACTCCTGTTTGTTCTTTACATCTGTTTCTCTAGGAAAGACTTTGTACTCATCAAACCTGGTTTGGTTATCCCTCTGTCTGCCCCAGTACTGCCTGGTCACAGTGACCATTGGGTGCTGTTATCATTGTTTACCTGTCTGTCTTTTCCATAAGACTGTGAACATCATGAAGGCAAGTCCTGTGTCTGTCTTACTCATTTATGTTAACCATTGTAGAAATGCAACAAGTAATGCCAAATGAATTTGGGAAAAGACAAATAACAGCCTGTCACAGAGAAAAGGCATGCTATAGCACTGAGTTCATTTGAAAACATCACAAGGTTTAACTCTTTACAGTATATAAGGCATGGGGACAAATGTCTATCAACAGATGAATGAATAAAGAATATGTGTATATGAACACACACACACACAGGAATATTACTCAGTCATAAAAAAGGACTAAGGAATTCTATTTGCAGTAACACAGATGGATCTAAAGATTATCACACTAAGTAGGGTAAGCCACACAAAGACAGTTATTATAGGTTATCACTTATATGTGGGAATCTAAACTATAACATAGATGAACATATCTGCAAAACAGAAACAGAGTCACAGATACAGAGAGCAGACTTTGGTTGCCCAGAGCAGAGTGGAGAGGGAAGAATTGAGAGTTTGGGATTAGCAGATACAAGCTATTATATATAGGATAGATGAACAACAAGGTCCTGCTGTATAACCCAGGGAACTGTATTCAATATCCTATGATAAACTATAATGGAAAAGACTGAATACACATACATACATACATACATACATATATATATGTATATATACATATATATATGTATATATAGGCTTCCCTGGTGGCTCAAACAGTAAAGAACAGGAGACCTGGCTCTGATCCCTGGGTCAGGAAGATCCCCCGCAGAAGGGAATGGCTACTGATTCTAGTATTCTTGCCAGGAGAATTCCATCTACAGAGGAGCCTGGTGGGCTACAGTCCATGAGGTCACAAAGAGTTGGACATGACTGAGTGACTAACACTTTTACTTTCATGTATATGTATAAACTGAATCACTTTGCTGAACAACAGAAATTTTTTAATAGGGTATTGAGTTTTTAAGAAATTGAAGGATAGTTTCTTTACAATGTTGTGTTGTCTCTGCTGTACAACAGCATGAATCAGCTATAAGCATACATATATTTGATCCCTCTTGGGCCTTCTTCCCACCCCCTACCCCCATCCTGGCTCTATAGGTCATCACGGAGCACCAAGCTGAGTTCCCTGTGCTATGCAGCTGTTTGCTGTTAGCTAGCTATTTTGAGCTGGACATGGAACAACAGACTGGTTCCAAATAGCAAAAGGAGTACATCAAGGCTGTATTTTGTCACCCTGCTTATTTAACTTATATGCAGAGTACATCATGAGAAACGCTGGGCTGGAAGAAGCACAAGCTGGAATCAAGCTTGCTGGGAGAAATATCAATCACCTCAGATATGCAGATGACACCACCCTTATGGCAGAAGGTGAAGAGGAACTAAAAAGCCTCTTGATGAAAGTGAGAGAGGAGAGTGAAAAAATTGGCTTAAAGCTCAACATTCAGAAAACGAAGATCATGGCATCTGGTCCCATCACTTCATGACAAATAGATGGGGAAACAGTGGAAATAGTGTCAGACTTTATTTTGGGGGGCTCCAAAATCACTGCAAATGGTGATTGCAGCCATGAAATTAAAAGACACTTACTCGTTGAAAGGAAAGTTATGACCAACCTAGATAGCATATTCAAAAGCAGAGACATTACTTTGCAACAAAGGTCCGTCTAGTCAAGGCTGTGGTTTTTCCAGTGGTCATGTATGTATGTGAGAGTTGGACTGTGAAGAAAGCTGAGCATCGAAGAATGGATGCTTTTGAACTGTGGTGTTGGAGAAGACTCTTGAGAGTCCCTTGGACTGCAAGGAGATCCAACCAGTCCATTCTGAAGGAGATCAGCCCTGGATGTTCTTTGGAAGGAATGATGCTAAAGCTGAAACTCCAGTACTTTGGCCACCTGATGTGAAGAGTTGATTAATTGGAAAAGACTGATGCTGGGAGGGATTAGGGGCAGGAGGAGAGGGGGACGACAGAGGCTGAAATGGCTGGATGGCATCACTGACTCGATAGACTTGAGTTTGAGTGAACTCTGGGAGATGGTGATGGACAGGGAGGCTTGGTGTGCTGCAATTCATGGGGTCGCAAAGAGTCGGACACGACTGAGCGACTGAACTGCTGAACTGATGTCAGTGCTGGTGTCTCAGTTTGTCCCGCCCTCTCCTTCCCCTCCTGTGTCCGCAGGCCTGTTCTGTGCATCTGGACCTACATTCCTGTCCTGGAAATAAGTTCATCATGGACTGCAGAAATTAACACATTGTAGATCAGCCACAGTTCAATACAATTAAAAATAATAGTAATGAAATGTCATAGGCTTTATTGTCTGGACTGGGTTGTGCCATTGGCTAAGGTACCCATTAGCTATGTGACCTGAGCAGGCTACAGAAGACTGTGATTCTTGAGTTTTTCCTCATTTTCAGGAGCACGGCTCAGAGCCCATGATAAGGATTAAAATAACTGAGAGGAATACATGTGTGCACCGTGCCTGAAAGCGTAATAACATAATAAGGATTCAGTACATCTTTCATATCCTTTTATCTGGATTTACTAACTTTCCCTCAGTTTCCTCCATCTGTAAATACATCTAAATACATTCTAATCAGCTCAGTTCAATTTAAAATAAAACGTATTGTCCATTTACATTCAGTGTGCCCAAGCGTAGTGCAGCAAGAATGAGTAGAAAAGAATACATGCAGTCTGGTCTATGACCTTGAGGACCTCACAGTGTGAATGGGATGTAAGTAAAGCAGACGTAAATATAGAAGTTTTTTTTTAAGTAATTCCAAAATTGTGTATTCCTTCTTGAAGTTGTTTTAGTAAATAGCCTTCTGATTCACAAGTAAAGTATCTGTGATTTTATTACTCCGTTTTTAGAACCTTTTAGAAGCTCTCAATAAAATTAAATGGGAAAATGGCATAAGCCAAATGTGCTGTAGAATATGGAGCAGGTACACTAGGGCTTTCCTGGAGGCTCAGTGGTAAAGAACCCATCTGCTAATACAGGAGATATGGGTTTGATCCCTGGTTCGGGAAGATCCCCTGGAGAAGGAAATGACAAGCCACTCCAGGATTCTTGCCTGGAAAACCCCATGGACAGAGAAGTCTGATAGGCTCCAGTCCATGGGGTCTCAAAGAATCAAACATGACTTGGCAACTGAACAACAACAACAATTTCTAGCCTAACCTAAGAACTGGAAGGAGCTTTTGGGATAGATTGATAACTTGGCTAAATATCAAAAGATGAATAACTTTAGCCAGATGAATATGTATTTAGAAGGCATTCCAAGCAGAGGGAACAGCATGAATAAGTGCACAGGGCAAGTTAAGATTTTCTGGCAAGTGAAAGAAAGTCAAATCGCTCAGTCGTGTCCGACTCTTTGCAACCCTGCAGTCTGTAGCCCACCAGGCTCCTCCGTCCATGGGATTCTCCAGGCAAGAGTGCTGGAGTGGGTTGCCATTTCCTTCTCCAGGGGATCTTCCCGACCCAGGGATTGAAGCCAGATCTCCCTTGTTGTAGGCCAACCCTTTATAGTCTGAGCCACCAGGGAGGTTCAAAAAATTTGCTGGAGGGGTTAGATAAAGACAGGAAGTAGGAAATGAAGCTGGTAACAGGGGCAGGAAAAGAACAGAGGGTCGTATGTGGATGGCTAAGGAAGGTCTGATTTATCATGAAGACAGTGGGGAACCATTAAAAGATTTAGCAGGGAGAGATATAATCAGAATTGCATTTTAGATGCATCATTAGCATGGACTTGATTTATAAGTCTCTAAGAAAGACTTTTAAAAGAGCATCCCCTGTAGGTCATTACCCCTGAAAACCTATTTATTTTTTTCATTCAGTAGTCATTTGGTAAGTACTTACTGAGTACTTACTAGGAATAAAGCATAATGCTTTATTCCTGTGGGCTCTATAGAGGTACATATGGTTTTCTACCTGCTGCGGAGTTCACAGGCTTTTGGGGAAGATGAGGCATCTACTTGAGTAATTGTGTAGTGGACATGGAATGTAGTAAGAGGCATGAGACCAAAAGAGATATGCAGGTAAAATTGTATAGATATGTTTCCCAGTCTGCTCCTTGGACCAGATATAGGCTTCATAATAAGCCCCTTGTGATCATTCATAATACATGGGCTCTCCAGAAACTGTTTTATTGGGGTAGGTTTGGGATTCCCCAGAACATTCCAGTGCACTGCAAGATTTGAGAACCATTGCCAGAAGGGATCTGATGAAGGAGTGGGGGCCAGGGATAAGGGTGTCATGGCACAGGAAGCATTTGAGCTGTGTCAGAGAACACGGAGATGTGAGTGTGATCCTGGATTGGGAAGATCCCCTGGAGGAGGAAACGGCAGCCCACTCCAGCATTCTTATCTGGAGAATCCCATGGACAGAGGAGCCTGGTGGGCTATGGTCCATAGGTCTCAAAAAGTTGGGCACGACTGAGAGAGCTTATCCTTTCCTAGAGAGATGAGTAGAATTTGGACAGTAGATGTCTGGCAAGGCCATTCCAAGTGGCAGATGAAGCACAGGTTATGGTGGGATTCAGGAAAAGAAAGCACCTGTTGGGAGAACCCCAAGAGTTCTGCACAACTATAACATAAAAGAAGTATGATGGTTGTTTTGGACCAGATTAAGGAGGCAAAGGAGTTAATACTTTAATTGCTAGATAATTATAAAATATTACTAATTTTTCAAAAATGGAAAGGCATAACCAGAACTATATTTTAGATCTCTCAGGTCACTGAAAAAATGTCTAAAGAGGCCAGATCACCTGTTAGAAAGTGATTGCAAAAATTTAAGTAGATAAAGATGACCAGCTAGACAAGGGGTAATTGGTGGCTCAGTATTCTTGCCTGGAGAATCCCTGTGAACAGAGGAGCCTGGCAGTCTACAGTCCATGGGGTCGAAAAGTGTTGGACAGGACCGAGTGACTAAGCAGCCGCAGCAAGTAGATGATAACCAACTAGACAAGGGATAATTATAGTAACAGCTGCCATTCACTATGCTTAGGACAATTGTTGTGTGCTTTTCTTCTGCTTTAAGCCTTGAAAAACCCTCAGAAATGAATAGGAACCAGTCCATGATTTCTTAACCATAATTCCAAAATCCAATAAACATTAAAAAAACAGTGTTTTTTTTTTTTTAAACTCTTTTGGTGTCAGAAACCTACCTGAACCAACACAAGCCATTTTACACTCTTTATTTTTGCTATATTAGATGAACATTAATATGTCTTACCACAGAAATAGTACCATGTTTGATCATAGCCTGCTGCCTCAGACCACATGTATAGAATTTGTAACATAAAACCTTTCTAACATTGCAAATTTTCTGGATTCCAAAGTACATCTGGGCCAAGGGTTTTGTTGTAGAGGGATTGTAGACCAAATTAGTATTGTTTTGTAAAGGTGGAAACTCAGTCTGAAAGAACCCAAGTAATTTTCCAAGGAAAGAGTAAGAAAGGGGCCTGAGCTCCTATAAAGGGGAAGGCACAGATGGAAGGGCCTTTGCAGAGGCGGAGCTAACCTACAAGATTCCATGTTGAACACAAAGGAGATCATTATTTGTGTTGGTGCCAAAGTACAATCGGGATTCTGGAATGAAGGGTCAAATGGCTCTGTAATTAGTGATGGTTGAGCAGACAGGCTCTCATGAAGAGAAGGACATAGGCAGATAAAGACAGGAAAACAGCAAGGGGATTGGATATTAAATCCACCAAAAGGCTCTCTGCAGCAACATATCTCTCTCTTATTGTCCGTCAAACGCAACTTAAATTGCTTACGTCTTTGAGTGAAAACTTTGCAGCACTAAGGGAGAGGGGCTTCAGGGACACATGATGACTTTCTCCTTCCACTTCACCTGCTCTATCTACTCGCTTGAAAATTCGGTGTGCTCACATGCCTCCCGCCTCTGCCTGTGCGGTTTCTTTAGCCTTGAATGTCTCCAGAGCCCCACTTCTCTCCAATGAACACCCACTTATACCCTTCAATCTTACCTCCTTGGGAAGGACTCCTTGAACAGACCAGTCCAAACTAATTTTTCACTTCCCTGTATTTTCTTGAATCCCATACATAGACTTCCTTAGGTTATTGTTTAGTAAGTGTCTTCACTATCCAAGGACTGAATGTTTTGAATTGGTCTGTTTAACTAGCCTAGCTATCAGCAGAAGACACAGTGATGGAATGACATGGTCTTTGCCCTGGGAAAAGATCGAATTTAGTGGGAGAGACAGACCAGTAAGCAATTATGATAAGCTGGAGTGTGATAAGCACTGAGACGGACGTCAGCAGCATTTGGCTTGCAACTGGGAGAGGACAGGAAGTTTGGGAAAACAGTGCCACAAATGAAACTTGAATGCATAGGGGTTACCTACTGTGTCTCTCTCCTGATTGCAGTCTTTAGAGACTTTCCGGTACCTACTGAATAAAATCCTAAATCCTTAACTCCAAGTTTTTGCATGCACTCACTCTAATAGAGAATTCCAGTTTTTATACACTGCAAGGTAGGAGCTACCCTGGGTAACTCTAGGTAAAGATAAAGAGTAGAAAGAGAGTTTAACTTGGGAATTCTAGGCACAAGTAATGTGAAATGGGAGGGAGGTAAGAGAGATAACATACTCCAGAGTGATTATAGTGCCCATGCATGGGATCTAATTTGGGTATAAGGGGGAAATGAAGACAGCAGGAAAGAGTAGACAGGGAAGAAATATTGGGGCCTGAGGATTAATGTGCTGGAGTCAAAGAATTGCTGGAGTTGAGGTACCAGAATAGGCAAGTGGCTGAAATAGGAGGTGATGATGCAAGAATAGAATACTTGAAATTGATGTGTTAGAGATGGCCCAGTTATTGGTAAAGACGAATGAAGACTCAGGTGTATCCTTGGAAACCAGTGGCTGAGGTTGGGTGGAGGACAAGGTCATCAGCAATGAATCTAGGGTGTTGAAAGGATTATCTGTATGGATTCTAAATTTGCTTGTTGACATGGCTGTCGCAGGGAAGAGAGAGGAGTAAGCCAGCTGCTAAAATCTTCAGTAAAGAAGAGGAATGGCCAGAGCATTATAGACGACTTCCGTAAGAAGCAGTGGGTTTAGTTTGGTACCCTGTTAGATGGAGTTGGTATCTCTAATGAAGAAGAATGATCTGGAAGCAGCAGTGAAGAGCTAAGAGAACATTTACCCACCTCCTGGTCCAGGAGAAAAGGGTGGCAAAAAACCACACTCCTCCTCCCACACTTGGGAGGGCGTCAGGGGAAACTGTGTGTCCAAGGGAGACGGCAGTTTGAGTTAGAGAGAAGAGGCAGACAGCAGGTTCATAAATGAGATTGAGAACCTGAGGAATTTTCCTAACTACTGATTGCAATGTCTCCAGATTGTTTAATGAAAGGATTGGGGAGGTGAGGGAAGGGTGAGAAATGGGATACAACTGGGGACATTATTAATATAAAGGTCTGTGGGAGATAAGTCCCTGTGTTAATGGACTAGCTTGTCTTTCTGATAATGACCAAGGTAAATGGGGATATAAGCCATGATGGCCTGTTGTTTTAGGAGGAGCTGAGTCATTGGCTAACTATTGCCCGCTACAGATTTCAGGGTGACGCATGGTGGTGAAGGAAGCAGAGCAGTCTTATTAGGACGCCATAGGATTCTGTGGACTGCTTTTAAAGGCAACAGTGGGCAGTGTCATGGCTGAAGGAGGAGAGGTTTTACAGGTAGCCTGGGGGAGCTCTAGATGCCTCCTTTTTAACATGCAGCATATGGGGTTGCAACCAGAGGAGGGGCAGTCTTACGAAAAGCACCAGCCTGGGGTAGACACTTACCAGGCTTTGTTCCCACTTGACTGAAAGCTTACAATAGCCCCACATCACAGGCATTATTAGCCCCATTTTACAGATGCTGAGAGATTTAGTGGCTTACTCAAGATCACACATCTAGCAGAGCTGGGCTTCTTGCCTATATTTAACCTGAAGGATGAAAAGTACTGACATTACCTATTGGATAATGAGAGAGGGTTTGTGCAGTTATTGGTTCTTATACCTTTATGATGGAAGTTTAAATTTTTTTTAATTTTTTAATTGAATGAAAATTGCTTTACAATGTTGTGTTGGTTTCTGTTGTACAACAACATGAATCAGCTCTAAATATACATATATCCCTCTTCCTCTTGAACCTCTCCGCCCTCCCCACATCCCATCCCTTTAGGTCATCACAGAGCACCGAACTGGGCTCCCTGTGTTGTTAGCAACTTCTCACTAGCTATCTATTTGACTGGAGAATCCCAAGGATGGGGGAGCCTGGTGGGCTGCCGTTTATGGGGTCGCACAGAGTCGGACACAACTGAAGCGACTTAGCAGCAGCAGCAGCAGCAGTGGGCATATACCCTGAGAAGACTGTAATTGAAAAAGACACATGTACCCCAATGTCCATAGCAGCACTATTTACAATAGTTTGGATGTGGAAGCAACTTAGATGTCCATTGGCTATGATGGAAGTTTTTAACCTTTCTATACCAGACCACCTGACCTACCTCTTGAGAAACCTATATGCAGGTCAGGAAGCAACAGTTAGAACTGGACATGGAACAATAGACTGGTACCAAATAGGAAAAGGAGTATGTCAAGGCTGTATATTGTCACCCTGCTTATTTAACTTCTATGCAGAGTACATCATGAGAAACGTTGGGCTGGAAGAAGCACAGGCTGGAATCAAGCTTGCCGGGAGAAATATCAATCACCTCAGATATGCAGATGACACCACCCTTATGGCAGAAAGTGAAGAGGAACTAAAAAGCCTCTTGATGAAAGTGAGAGAGGAGAGTGAAAAAATTGGCTTAAAGCTCAACATTCACAAAACGAAGATCATGGCATCTGGTCCCATCACTTCATGACAAATAGATGGGAAAACAGTGGAAACAGTGTCAGACTTTATTTTTGGGGGCTCCAAAATCACTGCAGATGGTGACTGCAGCCATGAAATTAAAAGATGCTTACTCCTTGGAAGAAAACTTATGACCAACCTAGATAGCATATTCAAAAGCAGAGACATTACTTTGCCAACAAAGGTCTGTCTAGTCAAGGCTATGGTTTGTCCAGTGGTCATGTATGGATGTGAGAGTTGGACTGTGAAGAAAGCTGAGTGCCGAAGAATGGATGCTTTTGAACTGTGGTGTTGGAGAGGACTCTTGAGAGTCCCTTGAACTGCAAGGAGAGCCAACAAGTCCATTCTGAAGGAGATCAGCCCTGGGATTGTTTTGGAGGGAATGATGCTAAAGCTGAAGCTCCAGTACTTTGGACCCGTCATGTGAAGAGTTGACTCATTGGAAAAGACTCTGATGCTGGGAGGGATTAGGGGCAGAAGGAGAAGGGGACAACAGAGGATGAGATGGCTGGATGGCATCACTGACTTGATGGACTTGAGTCTGAGTGAACTCCGGGAGTTGGTGATGGACAGGGAGGCCTGGCATGCTGCGATTCATGGGATTACAAAGAGTTGGACATGACTGAGTGGCTGAACTGATCCTGAGTCTGTTCAGAGGGCAGGTGGGAGGACTTTAAACATCACTTTTATGCTCTGTTATCCCTACCCCTTCCTTGGGGGTTTTGGAATCAGTCATTGATATCAAGAACACAGGCCACTTTTTCCCATTGTTAACAGCTCTTGTAGTATTGAATAGATGCCCTTTTATTTGTGAAGGATGACTCAGGTGTTAATATTAATCAACTTTTGCTTCTTTACTTGTTAGGGATGATTTGACAGCTCTTACTTGGGCTTATAATTTCTTGGCTTCTACTGCCTTCCCTGTGCTTCAGATTTTGAGTTTGTGTTCTCCTTAAGCAACTTGCCTTTGATGAGCTGGCTGGATGGCATCACTGACTCGATGGACGTGAGTCTGAATGAACTCTGGGAGTTGGTGATAGACAGGGAGGCCTGGCGTGCTGCGATTCATGGGGTCGCAAAGAGTCGGACGCGACTGAGCGATTGAACTGAACTGAACTAAGGATCTTGCCTTTGCTTACCAGAAGAATGTTCTCTATAGACTGTTGCCATTGATGTTGGTCACTGTTTCTCCCTGTGGAGGGCACTATTCAGCGATTTGCAGAAATTGAGGAACGAGTTCACTTTTGTTTTTAAACCAGCATCAAAACTGTCTTCTCCTAATATCCTATGACATCCCTTATGTGTGGAATCTAAAAAGTGATACGAATGAACTTAGGTACAAAACAGAGACAGACTTGCAGACTTCCAGAAGGAACTTTTGGTTGCCCTAGGGAAGGAAGGGGGGAAGGAATACCGAGGGAGTTTGGATCATCATGTAAACACTGCTGTATTTAAAATGGATAACCAACAAGGACTGTATAGCACATGGAACTCTGCTCAGTGTTGTATAGCAGCCTGGATGAGAAAGGGGTTTGGGGGGTAACTGATATATGTATGGTTGAGTCCCTTTGCTGTCTGCCTGAAACTGTCACAACATTGTTAATCAGCTATACCCTAATACAAAATATATATTTTTAACCTGTCTTCTCCTTTGGGAACCCATTTTATGTGTATTCTGATGGTGACTTTCACTTTCTGAGTCACTGTGAATTCACTGAGCACCTGTAGTCCTTGTTCACTGCAGTTTGCAGTCTGCTGGAATGTATGTCATTGTAGATTAAACTCAGGGAGCTATGATGCAGGAGTGGGTTACCAGGCAGCCTGCCATAGCAGGGCAAACTCCAGAGAGGGTGGAGCAGCTCTCTGTACCATATTTTATAAATCAGAAGTCAGGACATGCGGCTTGACACAGAATTTATTCTCATTTGCAGATCTCTTTTGAAAGGGTATTTAAATTGTATTTTGTTATCTGGTTCTGCATTTTCTTATCACTGTTTAAATTACGTTAAGTCAGGACTGCCTTGAAAATGCAAGATACATGGACATGGTGTAATATAGTTAAGTGGTTATTTTATTTCATTGAAGTATAGTTGATTTATAATGTTGTTTTACTTCTGTACAGCAAAGTGATTCATATATATATATGTAAAATTTGCATATATATTCTTTTTCTTATTCTTTTCCCTTATGGTTTGCCACAGGATACTGAGTGTAGTTCCCTGTAGTATACAGTAGGGCCTTGTTTAACCATCCTGTATGTAATAGTTGACCTCTGCTAATCCCAGGCTCCCATTTCTTCCCTCCTCTCCCCACCTCTCGCACTGGCAACAAGAAGTCTGGTCTCTGTATTGTTGGCTTGTGTTGTATTTTAGATTCCACACTTAAATAGCATCATATGATATTTGTCTTTCTCTTTCTGGCTCATCAGTACCTTACTTAGAATAGTAATCTCTAGATCCGCCCATGCTGAGGTATATATACACACCTCACGTCTTTTCTATGCACTCATCTGGCTGTGGACGTTAGGCTGTTCCAGTGCCGTGGCTGTTATGGATAGTGCTGCGGTGAGCACAGGGCTGCACGTGTCTTGCTGAGGTACAGCTTTGTCTGGGTGTGTGCCCAGCAGTGGGGTTTCTGGATCACACCGCAAGGCGACTTTCAGTTTTTTGAGGCACCTCCGTACTGTCTTCTATAACGGCTGCACTAGTTCGTATTTCCACCAACAGTGTAGGCGGGTTCCCTTTTCTTCACACCTTCTCCCGCATGGTTGTTTGTAGACTTTTTAATGATGGCCATTCTGGCTGGTGTGAGGTGGTACCTTATTGTAGTTTTGACTTGCCTGTCTCAAATAATTTGTGATGTTGAGCATCTTCTCGTGTGCCTGTTGGTCTTCTGTATGTTGTTTTGGAGAGATGTATATTTAAGTCTTCTGCTCATTTTTCAGTTGCATTGTTTGGTGTGTTGTTGTTGTTTAATTAAGCATCTAAACCGTGCCTGGCCCATAGTGATGTCAGGTAAAGCATGTATGCGTCAAACAGGCATTTAATGGTTATTATTATTACTATCATATTCTTCCTTAGATTCCTGTAAAATAAATAGTGAGTGAGAGAGGTCTGTTTGGAGCTTTCCCCCATAGTTTGGCTATGCATATTCTTGTAGATATAAAATACCACATATAGAGAACTAGGGTTCAGACTTATAACCATCTCACTCTGTTCTCCCTATTCTTCTAGAATAGTAAGTGAAGGGAAGTGGCTCAGTCGTGCCTGACTCTTGGCAACCCCACAGACTGTAGCCTACCAGGCTCCTCCATCTATGGGATTTTCCAGGCAAGAATACTGTAGTGAGTTGCCGTTTCCTTCTCCAGGAGATCTTCCTGACCCAGGGATTGAACCTGGATCTCCCACATTATAGGCAGACTCTTTACCATCTGAGCCACCAGGGTCTTTGTTTTTCTTGGCTAGTGGCTATATCCTTGGTTAATTTCCATATCAAAGGAAATAAATCCCTTGTGTTTAGAGGACACCATTGTCTTGTATCTTAGGTTGTTCCTACAATATCTGGAATTGTTTTGGCTTTGCTTCCCCAGTGAGGTATTTGAGTCTTGCTCCATCCAGATCAGAAGTGCCAAGACTGTCTTCAATGGCTATTTTCAGGGTTGTCTTCTAACATTATAGCATATAGATAATTTATTTCTCTGTGCATTCTAAGCTGTCTATGGGAAAAAATAAAATTCTGTGAAGTTATAGTGCATGAATTATGTGAACCCACTAATTTTTCTAAATGTTCTGGTTTTTTTTTTTTTAAAAAAAGAAAATCTGTATGCAGGCCAGGAAGCAACAGTTAGAACTGGACATGGAACAACAGATTGGTTCCAAATAGGAAAAAGAGTACGTCAAGGCTGTATATTGTCACCCTGCTTATTTAACTTATATGCAGAGTACATCATGAGAAACGCTGGACTGGAAGAAACACAAGCTGGAATCAAGCTTGCCGGGAGAAATATCAATCACCTCAGATATGCAGATGACACCACCCTTATGGCAGAAAGTGAAGAGGAACTATAAAGCCTCTTGATGAAAGTGAGAGAGGAGAGTGAAAAAATTGGCTTAAAGCTCAACATTCACAAAACGAAGATCATGGCATCTGGTCCCATCACTTCATGACAAATAGATGGGAAAACAGTGGAAACAGTGTCAGACTTTATTTTTGGGGGCTCCAAAATCACTGCAGATGGTGACTGCAGCCATGAAATTAAAAGACGCTTACTCCTTGGAAGAAAACTTATGACCAACCTAGATAGCATATTCAAAAGCAGAGACATTACTTTGCCGACTAAGGTCTGTCTAGTCAAGGCTATGGTTTTTCCTGTGGTCATGTATGGATGTGAGAGTTGGACTGTGAAGAAAGCTGAGTGCCGAAGAATGGATGCTTTTGAACTGTGGTGTTGGAGAAGACTCTTGAGAGTCCCTTGGACTGCAAGGAGATCCAACCAGTCCATTCTGAAGGAGATCAGCTCTGGGATTTCTTTGGAAGGGATGATGCTAAAGCTGAAGCTCCAGTACTTTGGCCACCTCATGTGAAGAGTTGACTCATTGGGAAAGACTCTGATGCTGGGAGGGATTAGGGGCAGGAGGAGAAGGGGACAACAGAGGATGAGATGGCTGGATGGCATCACTGACTCGATGGATGCTAGTCTGGGTGAACTCTGGGAGTTGGTGATGGACAGGGAGGCCTGGCATGCTGCGATTCATGGGGTCGCAAAGAGTAGGACATGACTGAGCGACTGAACTGAACTGATTCATTCAACAGGGCTTCCCTGGTAGCTCAACTGGTAAAGAATCTGCCTGCAATGCAGGAGACTCTGGTTTTATTCTTGGATCAGGAAGATCCCCTGGAGAAGGGAAAGGCTTCCCACTCTAGTACTCTGGTCTGACTTGCAAAGAGTCAGACATGACTGGGCAACTTTCACTTGCATTCATTCAACAAGTGTTTGGTGCTCTCTGGGGCTGGTACTGGGAGTACCAAAATAAATGAGACACCTTCTCTTGAAAGGATGCTGAAAGACTCGAAAATAAAGAATTCATTCATTCACCTCACTTTTATTGAGCACCTACTATGGGTCAAATATGCTTTTGGCCACTGGTGCTATTGCAATGAACACATGCTGACCAAGTGTGTGTGTGTGTGTGTGTGTGTGTGTGTGTGTACGCGTGTGTGCACTATAATGCCTGTTCTCAGAGTGTTTACATTCTGACAGAGGGAGTTATGGGGCTTCCCGTGTGGCACTAGTGGTAAAGAACCTGCCTGCCAATGCCGGAAATATAAGATGCGGGTTTGATCTCTGGGTTGGGGAGATCCCCTGGAGGAGGGGATGACAGTCTACTCCAGTATACTTGCCTGGAGAATCCCATGGACAGAGGAACTTGGCGTGCTTCAGTCCATAGGGTTGCAAAGAGTCAGACACAACTGAAGCAACTTAGCACTCACGCACTACAGAGGGAGATAGATGGTATATTGGGCATTGATTGGCGCTACGAAGAAGCAAAAAACTAAGATGTACTGGTTAGTGGTTTTCATTATAGACAACCAAATCTCTTGTTGCCAATCTGAACAGAAAAGATTTATGATAGGTTATGTTAGGAATCTCCAGAAGGGCTGAGAATGGGCCTGTATGCTATATCTAAGCGAAATGTCCAGCATGGGACCGTTCCAGTGGGAATCCATCAATAACTGCTGCCCAGTGCACAGCATGGGAACATCTGTCACAGCTCCTCCACAGGGGATCTATCGTCACCCTAAGCAGATGTACTCGAATGTACTCGTTTCCCTTGCCCTGTGGATGTCTGTGCTTGGCAGAATTCTAGCTGAAAGAGTGCCTGGGAAGTAGAGTTCTTTGCTTTCCAGGATCTGTACAAGTGTAAGGCTCAGTAGGAAGAAAAATTAATTTAAAACCTTTGGTGGATATTGAATCCCTTTCTAAGTATTGCCCTCTCCTTTCTTTGCCGTGCCCACTTTCTAAAAGAAGTTAGTCATTTATTTTACTCCCTCACTTCCCATTCATTCCTGAGGCCACAGCAGCTTTGCTTCTGCCATGATATTCTTTTGCAGTGTCCATGCAGTGGTTTCCATCTTGACAGATTCCACCAGATACTTTTTCATCTTTATCTTACAGAATTTATCTGCTGCACTTGCCACTGCAGGCACTCGTCCCTCACTAATACCGCCCAGCCCTTCTCCTTCTCTCCTAACCTCCCACCTCTCTGCTTCTTCTTGGCCTCTGCCATTGTCCCTTGGCTCTGATCTCACTGCACATTCTCCTCCATCCCCTCCAGTTTCATGGCCTCAACAACCACTTCTAATAGTAACAGCAAGAGTTAACACTCAGTGAGCACTTATTATGCCTTCTAAATGCTTTGTATGTATTTAACAATTTAATCCACATAACAGGTGTGTTAATTTCCTAGGCTGCTTTAACAGATTACCATGAGTTAGTAGTCTGCAGTAACACAGAGTGATTATCTTACAGTGCTGGACATGAGTTGCCTAAAATTAGTGTTTGCCAATGGCATTCTTTCTGGAGGCTCTAGAGAAGACTGTTTCCTTACCTTTCCCACTTCTGGAGACCACCTGCTTTCCTTGACTCATGGGCCCTTCCTCCATCTTTATGGCCATATGTAGCATCTTCAGTCCTTACCTCCTTATGTCTACTTCTTCTTTCCTGACTCTCCTGCTTCCTTCTTATAAGGACCCTTGTTATTACATTAGACCTATCTGGATAATCCAGGATAATCTTCCCATCTGAAGGTCCTTACCTTAATCACATCTGTAAAGTCACAAGGTAACATAGTCACAGGTTCCAGGAACTAGGATGTGGACATTTTTGAGGTGCCATTGGCCTCCCTGGTGTCTCAGATGGTAAGGAGTCCACCCAAATGCAGGAAACTCAGGTTTGATCCCTGGGTCAGAAAGATCCCGTGGAGAAGGGAATGGCAAGCCACTCCAATATTCTTGCCTGGAGAATTCCATGGACAGAGGAGCTTGGTGGGCTACAGTCCATGCGATTGCAAAGAGTTGGATACGACTGACTGACTAACACTTTCACTTTTTTTTTCCTTTCAGTTTATCTTACCTATGACATCCACCCTATGAGGAATGCAGTTATTATCTCAGATAAGGCAAAAATATATAGTATAGTTAAGTAATTTGCTCTGAGTCATAAAGCTAATAATTGGCAGAGCTGGCATTTAAGCTTATTTGGACTTCAGAGTCCATGCTCTTAAGCTCCATGTGAACCAATAAGCCAAATCTAAAGTAACTCCAAATCTAAGTTTCTGTCTCCCACAAATTTCACATACATAATTGCCTGTTAGATTGCTTCCCTAAAAATGCAAACCATCACATCCCAAATGGGACTCATCCTCTCCTCCAGTATCTGTATCTCCAGTCCTCAGTCTTAGCGTCAGGTACTAGCATTCGTCTCTCACCCAGTTTAGAACCTGGGCATCATCCTGGAGTCCTTCTTCCCATTTCCTCAGACCCAGTGGATCGCCAGGGCCAGTTCATACCACTCTGCATGTTTTTCTTATCTATCCGCTTCTTCTGTGCCCACCAACACTGCCTAAATCCAGCCTCTCATCATTTCTACTTGACCATTGTAGTGGCCTCTTAATTGGTTTCTGCTCTATAATCAGCATGAAATATAAGCCTAATCATGTCATTGCTCTGTGTAAAACTCATCAGTAGCTCCAGTTACTGTGTAAAACTCTTCATCCACTCTGAAAATGAAGCCCAACTACTTAAAGGAGACTTGATCTCTACTTCCTCCTCCACCCTTACATACTGAACATTGGGACTCTAAGAATAAGGAATTCTGTTCATGTATGTCCTCTTATTTCACATGCCGTGCCTCCTTTGTTGATGTTCTTCTCTCATCTTAACTGCATTCCCACTGTTCTTTGCTTGACTGCCCATTTTACCCAAGGAGTCAACTCTAGGAAGCCTTCTTTATACCCTCTCCCGCCCAACTGGCCTCATGATCTCTCCTCTATGTTCTCAGAGCAGACTTTATACTTTGTATCTAATAACTTTGCTTTATACTAGAGTGATCAATTTGTGCCTGCTTCCCTCATTCAGCAAGTTCTGAAAGGTCAGGGACTGTTTTGCTCTTTTTTAAACTGTAGTACAATTGACATAAATCATTATATTAGCTTCAGGTATATAATGATTTGATAATTATATACACTGTATACAGTTTACACACTGGAAAATTATCACTTCAATAAGTCTGGAAACGTCTACCACCATGCATAGATACAAAATACTTTTCTTGTAATAAGAAATGTTAAGGTTTACTCCCCTGGCAACCTTCAAATATGCAATACAGTGTTATTAATTGTAGTCACCATGTAGTACATTACATACCCATGACTTATTTACTCTATAACTGAATGTTTGTATCTTTTGACTTTCTTCACCAATTGCTCATATCTCCCAGCCCCCACCTCTGGCAACCACCAATCTGTTCTCTGTATCTACAAACTGGATGGAATTTTTGTTTTGTTTTTAGATTCCACATTAAGTGAGATCATACAGTATTTTTCTTTCTCTGTTTGACTTATTTCACTTAGCATAATACCCTTAAGGACTATCTACATTGTCAAAAGTGTAATTATTTTCTCCTTCTATGGCTGAATAATACTCCATTGTGTATGTGTCTATAGCATTTTGTTTATCCATTCATCCATCAACAGGCATTTAAGTTGTTTCCATATGTTGGCTATTGTAAATCATCCTACAATGAGCATGGAGGTGCATGTCTTTTTGAGGCACTGTTTTCCTTTTCTTTAGAGAAATAATCAGAAGTGAAATTGCTGGAGATCATATGGTAGTTCTATTTTTAATTTTTTGAGGTATCTCCATACTGTTTTCCATAGTGGCTGTACCAACTAACATTCCCATCAACAGTACACAGGGTTCCCTTTTCTCCACATCTATTCTGCCACTTGTTATTTCCTATCTTTCAGATAATAGCCATCCTAACAGCTGTGAGGTAATATATCATTGTGGTTTTGATTTGCATTTTCCTGTTCATTAATAATGTTGAGCACCTTTTTGTGTACCTGTTGGCCATCTGTATGTCTTCTTTGGAAAAAGATCTATTCAGATCTTTTACCCACTTAAAAATTGGTTTCTCTGTTATATTACAGTTGAGTTACATGAGTTTTTATATATTTTGGATATTAAACCCTCAAGTATATGATTTGCAAGTGTTTCCATTCAGTTCATTGTCTTTTCATTTTGTTATTTCCTTGGCTATGCAGAAGTGTTTTAGTTTGATGTAGTACCATTTGCCTTTGCTTTTGAGTCAGATCCAAAAAGGCTGTCACCAAGACTGATATCAAGGAGCCTACCACCTATGTTTTCTTCTGTGAGTTTTGTGGTTTCAGGGCTTATATTCAAGTTGTTGATCCATTTTGAGTTGGTTTTTGTGTGTGGTGTAAGATAGTAGTTTGATTTCATTCCTTTGCACCTGGTTGTCCAGTTTTCCCAACACTATTTATTGAAGAGACTGTTCTTTCCCTGTTGTATATTCTAGGTATGTTTGTTGTAAATTAATTGACTGTATGTGTGGATTTACTTCGGGGCTCTCTCTGTTCTGTTCTGCTGATTGAAATCTATGTTCTTATGCCAGCACCATACTGCTTTGACTACTATAGCTTTGTAATGTTGTTTAAAATTAGGAAGTATGATACTCCAGCTTTGTTGTTATTTCTCAAGTTTCAGTTCAGTTCAGTGACTCAGTCATGTCCGACTCTTTGCGACCCCATGAACCACAGCATACCAGGCCTCCCTGTCCATCACCAACTCCCAGAGTCTACCCAAACCCACGTTCGTTGGGTCAGTGACGCCATCCAACCATTTCATCCTCTGTCGCCCCCTTCTCTTCTTGCCCTCAATCCTTCCCACCATCAGGGTCTTTTCCAATAAGTTGGCTCTTTGCATCAGGTGGCCAAAGTATTGGAGTTTCAGCTTCAAAATCAGTCCTTCCAATGAATACCCAGGACTGATCTCCTTTAGGATGGACTGGTTGGATCTCCTTGCAGTTCAAGGGACTCTCAAGAGTCTTCTCCAACACCACAGTTCGAAAGCATCAATTGTTCAGTGCTCAGCTTTCTTTATAGTCCAATTCTCACATCCATACATGACCACTGGGAAAAACCACAGCCTTGACTAGGCGAACCTTTGTTGACAAAGTAATGTCTCTGCTTTTTAATATGCTGTCTAGGTTGGTCATAACTTTCCTTCCAAGGAGTAAGCATCTTTTAATTTCATGGCTGCAGTCACCATCTGCAGTGATTTTGGAGCCCCCCAAAATAAAGTCTGACACTATTTCCACTGTTTCTCCATCTATTTGCCACGAAGTGATGGGACCGGATGCCATGATCTTCGTTTTCTGAATGTTGAGCTTTAAGTCAACTTTTTCACTCCCCTCTTTCATTTTCATCAAGAGGCTCTTTAGTTCCTCTTCACTTTCTGCCATAAGGTGGTGTCATCTGCATATCTGAGGTGACTGATATTTCTCCCGGCAATCTTGATTCCACCTTGTGCTTCCTCTGTACTCTGCATATAAGTTAAATAAGCAGGGTGACAATATACAGACTTGATGGACTCCTTTTGCTATTTGGAACCAGTCTGTTGTTCCATGTCCAGTTCTAACTGTTGCTTCCTGACCTGCATACAGATTTCTCAAGAAGCAGGTCAGGTGGTCTGGTATTCCCATCTCTTTCAGAATTTTCCAGTTTATTGTGATCCACACAGTCAAAGGCTTTGGCATAGTCAATAATGCAGAAATAGATGTTTTTCTGGGACTCTCTTGCTCTTTTGATGATCCAGCGGATGTTGGCAATTTGATCTCTGGTTCCTCTGCCTTTTCTAAAACCAGCTTGAACATCTGGAAGTTCACAGTTCACATATTGCTGAAGCATGTTCTCGAGTTTACTTTAGCTATTTCGGGTCTTTTATGGTTGTATACAATCTTTAGAGTTTGTTGACATTTTTATAGGGATTACATTGAATCTGTAGATTTCTTTGGTATTCTTTCCATTTATTTGTGTCTTTTTCAATTTCTTTTACTATTAATGTCCTTCTTAAACCTTAATTCTTTTCAAAAAAATTTATTATAGTTAATTTACAGTGTTGTGTTTAGTTTCTGCTAACACAAAAAAGTGAATCAGCAATGTCAATCAGTTATACATATGTCTATTCTTTTTTAGAGTCTTTCCCCATATAGGCCATTACTGAGTATTGAGTACAATTCCCTGCGCTATACAGTAGTTCCCTATAAGTTGTTTATTTTATATATAGTAGTGTGTATATGTCAGTTTCAATCTCCAAATTAAAAAAATTTTTAAATGTATTTATTCTCGGCTGTGCTGGGTCTTTGTTGCTGCTCGGTGTTCTCTCTAAGTTGTGGAGAGCAGGGGCTGCTCTCTAGTTGTGGCGTGCAGGCTTCTCATTGCCATGGCTTCTCTTGTTGTGGAGCATGAAGTCTAGGGCGTGTGGACGTCAGTAGCTGTGACACAGGGCTCAGTAGCTGTGGCTCCTGGGCTCTAGAGCACAGGCTCAGTAGTTGTGGTCCATAGACTTAGTTGCTCCGTGACATGTGGGTACTCCCAAACCAGGGATCCAACCTGTGTCTCCTGCATCAGCAGGCAGATTCCTCACCACTGAGCACCAGGAAGCTGCCAGTCTCCTAATTTAGCCATCCCCCTGTTTCCCCCCTAGTAAACATAAGATTGTTTTCTACGTCTATGACTGTATTTTGTAAATAATATCATTTTACCATTTTTTAAGATTCCATGTGTAAGTGGTATCATACAATATTTGTTCTTCTCTGTCTGACTTTGCTCAGTATGACAAGCTCTAGGTCCATCCATGTTTCTTAAAGTTGCATTATTTTGTTCTTTTTTATAGTTGAGTAATATTCCATATATATGTGTGCCACATTTTCTTTATCCAGGTCATTGGACATTAAGGTTGCTTCCATATCTTTTTGTAAATGGTGCTTCAGTGAAGTTTGACATGCATGCATTTTTTGAATTATGGTTTTCTCCAGATATATGCCCAGGAGTGGGATTGCTGAGTAATATGGTATTTCTGTCATTAGCTGTTTAAAGAACCTCCATACTGTTCTCCACAGGGGTCTACCAATTTACATCCCCACCAATAGTGTAGAAGGGTTTCTTCTTCTCCACACCTACAGCTTCTATTTATTGTCTGTAAATTTTTTAATGATGGCCATTTTGACTGGTGTGAGGTCATACCCATTTTAGTTTTTTTAAAATATAAACTTATTTACTTTTATTGGAGGTTAATTACTTTATAATATTGTATTGGTTTTGCCATACATCAACATATATCTGCCACAGGTATACATGTGTTCCCCATCCTGAACCCCCCTCCCTCTTCCCTCCCCATACCATCCCTCTGGGTCATCTCAGTGCACCAACCCCAAGCATCCTGTATCATGCACTGAACCTGGACTGGCGACTTTATGATATTATAGATATATAATATATATATATGATATTATACATGTTTCAATGCCATTCTCCCAAATCATCCCACCCTCTCCCTCTCCCACAGAGTCCAAAAGACTGTTGTATACATCTGTGTCTCTTTTGCTGTCTCACATACAGGGTTATCGTTACCATCTTTCTAAATTCCATATATATGTGTTTGTATACTGTACTGGTGTTTTTCTTTCTGGCTTACTTCACTCTGTATAATAGGCTCCAGTTTCATCCATCTCATTAGAACTGATTCAAATGTATTCTTTTTAACGGCTGAGTAATACTCCATTGTGTATATGTACCACAGCTTTCTTATCCATTCATCTGCTGATGGACATCTAGGTTGCTTCCGTGTCCTGGCTATTATAAACAGTGCTGTGATGAACATTGGGGTATATGTGTCTCTTTCAATTCTGGTTTCCTTGGTGTGTATGCCCAGCAGAGGGATTATTAGGTCATAAGGCAGTTCTATTTCCAGTTTTTAAAGGAATCTCCACACTATTCTCCATAATGGCTGTACTAGTTTGCATTCCCACCGACAGTGTAAGAGGGTTCCCTTTTCTCCACACCCTCTCCAGGATTTATTGCTTGTAGACTTTTGGATTGCAGCCATTCTGACTGGTGTGAAATGGTACCTCATTGTGGTCTTGATTTGCATTTCTCTGATAATGAGTGATGTTGAGCATCTTTTCATGTGTTTGTTAGCCATCTGTATGTCTTCTTTGGAGAAATGTCTATTTAGTTCTTTGGCCCAATTTTTGATTGGGTCATTTTTCTGAAATTAAGCTATAGGAGATGCTTGTATATTTTTGAGATTAGTTGTTTGTCAGTTGCTTCATTTGCTATTATTTTCTCCCATTCCAAAGGCTGTCTTTTCACCTTGCTTATAGTTTCCTTTGTTGTGCAGAAGCCATTTTAGTTTTGATTTACGTTTCTCTGATAATTAGTGATGTTGAGCACTTTTTCATATGCTTTTTGATCATCTGTATGTCTTCTCTGGAGAACTGTTTGTTTATATCTTACACCAAATTTTTGATTGGGTTGTTTGGTTTTTATTATTGAGCTTCATGAACTGTTTGTATATTTTGGAGATTAATCCCCTGTTGGTCACTTTTTTGCAAATATTTTCTTGCCTTCTGAAGGTTGTTTTTTCAATTGTTTGTGGTTTCCTTTGCTGTGAAAAAGCTATTAAGTTTAACTAGGTCCCATTTGTTTCTTTTTGTTTTTATTTTTATTACTCTAGGAGGTAGATCAAAAAAGATCTTGCTGTAATTTATGTCAAAGAGTGTTCTGCCTCTGTTTTCCTCCAAGAGTTTTATGGTGTCTAGACTTGCATATTGGTCTTTAATCCATTTTGAGTTTATTTTTGCAAATGGTGTTAGGGAGTGTTCCAGTTTCATTCTTTTACATATAGCTGTCCAGTTTTCCCAGCACTACGTATTGAAAAAACCATCTTTCCTCTATTATATATTCTTGCCTCTTTTGTTATAGATTAATTGACCATAGGAGCATGGTTTTATCTCTGGACTTTTGTTTTTGTGTCAATATCATATTGCTGTGATTACTTTAACTTTGTGTTATAGTCTGAAGTCAGGAGCCTGATTTCTATAGCTTTGTTTTTCTCTCTCAAGACTGCTTTGGCTCTTTGGAGTCTTCTGTGTTTCCATACAAACTATGCAATTATTTTCTGTAAGACATTTGTAAGAAATTCTGTAAGAAATTTGGTAATTTGTTAATCCCATTGGTAATCTGATAGGGATTACATTGAATCTATAGATTGCTTTGTATAGCATACTTATTTTGATAAAATTGATTCTTCCAATCAAAGAACATGGCATATCTCTCCATCTGTTTGTATCATCTTTGATTTATTTCATCAGTATATCTTTTTATCCAATGGTTCTGTAACTTTGTTTGAAATCAGTAGTTCTCATTCACATTAACTCTGTAGATTTTTAAAAGTGGTGACAGATACATAGGTAAGCAACACATAGAGCCTATTTGATGAATTTTCATTCTCATTACTATACTATGGACAACTATACCAAATTCACTGAGCTCTAGTAGTTTTCTGGTGGCATCTTCAGGATTTTCTATGTATAGTATCGGGTCATCTGCAGTGACAGTTTACTTCTTTTCCATTTTGGAGTCATTATATTTATTTTACTTCTCTGATTGTTGTGGCTAGGATATCCACATGTTGAATAAAAGTGGAAAGAGTGGACACCCTTGGTTTACTCCTAATCATGGAGGAAAAACTGTTTTTCACTGTTGGGAATGATATTTGCTGTGGGTTTGTTGTATATGGCCCTTATTATGCCCACTTTTGGAGAGGTTTTTTTTTTTATCATAGATGGATGTTGAATTATGTCAAAAGTGTTTTCTGAATCTCTTGAGATTTATATGGTTATTATTCTTCAGTTTGTTAGTATATCATGCTGATTGATTTTCATATATTGAAGAATCCTTACATTCTTGGGATAAATCCCACTTGATCATGGTGTTGCTGCTGCTGCTGCTAAGTCGCTTCAGTTGTGTCCTATTATGTGCAACCCCATAGATGGCAGCCCACCAGGCTCCCCCATCCCTGGGATTCTCCAGGCAAGAACACTGGAGTGGATTGCCATTTCCTTCTCCAATGCATGAAAGTGAAAAGTGAAAGTGAAGTCTCTCGGTCGTGTCTGACTCTTAGCAACCCCATGGACTGCAGCCCACCAGGCTCCTCCGTTCATGGGATTTTCCAGGCAAGAGTACTGGAGTGGGGTGCCATTGCCTTCATGGTGTATGATCCTTTTAATGTACTACATCTATTTGGTAATATTGTTTTGAGGATGCCTGTGTCTATGTTTATCAGTGATATTGACCTATAATTGTCTCCTTTAGTGCTATCATTGTCTGACTTTGGGATCAAGGTAATGGTGGTCTCATAGCATGAGCCTGGGAGTGTTCTCTGTTGTTTTTTGAAAGCATTTCTAAATGTTCAATAGAATCACCTGTGAAGCCACCTGGTCCTGGACTTTTGTTTGGAAGTATTTAACCACGGTTTCAATTCCAGTACTTGTGATTGGCCTGTTCATATTTTCTATTTGTTCCTGGTTCATTCTTGTAGAGTTGTGCCTTTCTAAGAATTTGTCCATTTCATCTAGGTTTTCCATTTTATTGGCATATAATTGCTTGTAGTTGTCTCTTACACTCTCTTGTACTTCTCTTATTTCAGTTGTAACTTTTTTAATTTCACTGATGTGAGTCCTCTAGTTTTTTATTCATGAGTCTTACTAAAGTTTTATCTATTTTGTTTATCTCCTCAATTAACCAGCTTTTAAATTTCACTGATCTTTGTTGTTTTCTTTGTACCTATTTCATTTATTTCTACTCTGATATTTATGATTAATTTCCTTCTACTAACCTTGGGTTCTGTTTGTTCTTTTTCTTTAGCTGCTTTAGGTGTAAGGTTGATTGTTTGTTGGTAGTTTTTCTTGTTTCCTGATGTAAGATCATGATTTTTACTTCCTCTTTGACTTCTTCTGTAATCCGTTGGTTGTTTAGTAGCATATTGTTCAGTCTCCATATGTGTTTGTTGTTTTTCACTTTATAGTTTTTTTCTTTAATTTATTTCTAATCTCACATCATTGTGGTCAGAAAAGAGGTTTGATATGATTTCAGTTTTCTTAACTTTTAATAAGGTTTGATTTGTGGTCCAGTATGTGAACCATCCTGGAGAAGGTTCCATGTGCTCTTGAAAAGAAAGTGTATTCTGCCACTTCCGGATGGAAAGTTCTATAAATATCAATTAAGTTCCCATGGCCTAATGTGTTATTTAAGGCCTGTGTTTCCTTATTGATTTTCTGTCTGGATGATCTGTCCACTGACGTGAGTGGAGTTTTAATATCCCCCACTATAGCTGTCTTCTGTCAACTTCCCCTCTTATGGCTGTTAGTATTTGGCTCATATTTGTGGTGCTGTTATGTTGGGTGACTATATATTTACAACTGTAACATTTTCTTCTTGGATTGATCCCTTGATCATTACGTAGTGTCCTTCCTTATCTCTTGTAACAGTCTGTTTTGTTTGATATAAGTATTGCTGCTCCAGCTTTCTCTTGATTTTAATTTGTATGGGATACCTTTTTCCATCCTCTTACTTTCAATATGTATGTGTCCCTAGATCTGAAGACAGTATATGCAGGTCTTGTTTATGTACGCATTCAGTTTAACTATGTCTTTTGTTTGGAGCATTTAATCCATTCATAGTTAAAGTAATTATCAATATATATGTTCCTGTTGACATTCTCTTAATTGTTTTGGATTTATTTTTCTAGGTCTTTTTTCTTACCTTCTGCTGTTGCTTTCTTGTGATTTGATGACTACCTTTGGTGCTGTGTTGGGTTTTTCTTTTGTGTGTGTATGTATCTATAGATTTTTTTTTGGTTTGATATTCCCATGAGGTTTTGATTTAACAGTATATGTACTAACATTGTTTTAAGTTACTGATCTCTTTCCCACGTAGAGAAGTTCCTTTAGCATTTGCTGTGAAGATGTTTTGAAGTGAAGTCGCTCAGTCGTGTCCGACTCTTTGCGACCCTGTGAACTGGGGCTTACCAGGCTCCTCCATCCTTGGGATTCTCCAGGCAAGAATACTGGAGTGGGTAGCCATTTCCTTCTCCAGGGGAACTTCCCGACCCAGGGATCGAACCCAAGTCTCCCGCATTGGAGGCAGACGCTTTAACCTCTGAGCCACCAGGGAAGCCCACGTGAAGGTGTTTTGGTGGTGCTGAATTCTCTTAACTTTTGCTTCTCTGTAAATCTTTTGATGTTTCCATCAAATCTGAATGAGACCCCTGCTGGCTAGCGTATTCTTGGTTGTAGATATTTCTCTTTCATCACTTGAATTATATTGTGCCACTCCCTTCTCGCCTGCAGAGTTTCTGCTGAAAAATCAGCTGATAACCTTATGGGGATTCCCTTGTATGTTATTTGTTGCTTTTCTCTTGTTGCTCTTAACAATTTTTCTTTGTCTTTAATTTTTGTCAGCTTGATTAGTATGTGTCTTGGTATGTTCCTTCTTGGGTTCATCATGTATGGGACCCTCTGAGCTTCCTGGGACTTGAGTGACTATTTCCTTCCCCGTATTAGAGAAGTTTTTGACTGTAATCTCTTTGAATATTTTCTCAGGTCCTTTCTCTTTTACTTCTTTTTCTGGGACCCCTATAATGCAAATGCTGGTGTGTTTAATGTTGTTCCCGAGGTCTCTGAAGCTGTCTTCACTTATTTTTTTTTTTCTTTATTTTGTTCTATGGCAATGATTTCCATCACTCTGACTTCCAGCTTATTCATTCATTCTGCTGCTGCGGTTATTCTGCTATTGATTCTTTCTCATGTCTTCATTCCAATTATCATATTGTTCATTTGTTTCTTTGTTCTTTAAACCTTTTAGCTTCATGTTAAACACTTCTCACTAACTTCTCAGTCTGTGTCTCTGTGCTTTTCCCCCAAGATTTTGGATCATCTTTGCTCTCATTACTCTAATTTTTTTCAGGTAGGTTGCCTATCTCCACTTCGTTTATGGGGTTCTTATGGGGTTTTGTCATGTTCCTTCATTTGCAACATGTCTTGTGTCAACTTTTCTGTGTTTGGAGTCTCCTTTCTACATATTGCAGGATCACAGTACCTCTTGCTTCTGGTGTCTGCCCCCCAGTGGGTGAGGTTGCTCCAGGAGCTTATGCAGGCTTCCTGGTGGGAGGGACTGATGCCTGCCCTCTAGTAGATGGAGCTGGATCTTGTCCCTCTAATGGACAGGGCTCTGTCAAGTGGTGTGTTTTGATGTAGCTATTAGCTCAGTATGGCTTTAGGCAGCCTGTCTGCTGATGGGTGGAACTGTGTTCCTGTCTTGCTGGTTCTTTGGCCTGAGGCATGACAGCTTGGAACCTCTGTGTTGTCCGGTGGGGCCAGGTCTTGGTGCCAAAATGGGGACCTATGGGGGAGCTCAAGCCAATCAATATTCTCTGGGGCTTCCTCCACCAGTGTCCTTGCCCTCACAGTGAGCTACAGCCAAACCCCACCTCCCAGACCCCTAGTTAGGTCTAGCCCCAGTTCATGGAGAGGTACTGCTTTGTGCTGGTTCCCAGTGCATGTGAGACCTTGTGTGCAACCTGCAAGAGAGAAGTTTCTGTTTCTCCCAGCCCTGTGGAGCTCTTGCATGCAGGCCCTCGTGGCCTTCAAAGCCAAATACTCAGAGGGCTTTTCAATTCCTGACCCTCACACTGCCTTGGAAGGCTGTTTTTTATATGGGAATGTCCCTGTGTAGTCTCTGTGTGTTTTATATTTTTTGATGTGAGGACTGTTTTTAGTACAGATGTCTACTACCCGTTTCCTCAGTGTATGCTGGCCAGTATCCCCTTGATAGGAGATGACTAATGATGTGGTGACCTGAGCCTGCGATGGATACTGAGCCAAGCTCCCCACCCCCACTTTCTCTGCGGTGTTACTGCCCTGTCAGGGGCAAGTCTGCTCCCTAGTTATTGGAGTAGAGGTCCCCAGATCTGTCTCTGGGCTGTGTTTCTGATCTGCAGTGTGAGAGAGGCAGAGTTGGAGCACTCCCACTGGGAGAAAAGTCACTGAGTTTTCTTCCTCCGGAGCTATTTACCTGTGTGCATACTCTGTTGTGTCAATCTTCACCTCTTGTGCTGACTCACAAATTACACTCTTGTTGGAACTGCTCTCAGCCCCACCTTAACCATGGTCATAGTGGCAATTGCTCCTGGTTTTTCTCAGGCATTGTTTTCACCAAGCCACTAGTGTAGATCCACCAAAGTCATCCCAGGACTGCAGTAATCATGTGCCTGGATCCACTGTGGGAGTTAATGGAGACAGCTCAGATTCTGACCTGCTCCAGTCCCCTTGTGTGTGTGCCCACATAGCCCACAGCTGCTAAAGCGAGACCCATCTCAGATGCAGGAGCACTCCTCCATTCAGATATTCTGCAGGTGCTAAGTTTTCAAAGCCAGCAGCAGAGGTATAAATCTATGGTTCTTGCAGCCACGACAAGAGAATCCAGCTCTTCTTCCTTTGTTGCATGACCCCAGGGGCTTACCTGTGGCTTCAGTCCCACCTCTGCGTGTGTTCCTCCCACCAGCACCTGTACCTGAGACCCCTCTAAGGCCAGTGGGGGTGGAGGCAGCAATGGGCAGGGTGTGCAAGCCCACTGGGGCCAGCAGGGCCAGAGGAGGTATTGGTAGGAGGGAAGTGGGAGCCTGCTCAGGTGGGTGCTCCTCCTAGTGCCCACCAAGGCAGGGGACAGGGGAAGGGGGCACAGTGGTGGCCCTGCCTCTTGTGTACCACTCAACAATGGCATTTTGCTTTTCTGGTGGCCCAGATTTCTTTCACAAACATTCCTGATTGTGGAACTCCTTATTCCTGCCTCTTCAGATCTGTCTGTTTGCAGCCAGTAGCTGTTCTCTTCCTGAGCCCACTCTCCAAACCCCACATTCCAGTACCCAACCCCTTCCACACCAGTGAACGTGACTCAGGCTGGGGCGTGCAGAGCTGCAGCACAGACCATTCATGTCGGTCTTACACTGTCCTGCCTGCCACAGACCAGTGTCTGTGCTGTCTTTCCTCTCTGTCCCAGCTCTCCCCGGGGGAGGGGGAATGGGAAGCTGTTGTTTAATGAATGTAGTGGTCCAGCTTCCAAGATGGGAAGAGTCCCGGACATTCACTACAGTGTGACTATACTGAACATTACTGTACTATACTGTATACTTAAAAATGGCTATAGTGGTAAATTTAAAGTTAAGTGTATTTTACCACAATTTAAAAAATGTTAACCACTGAGGTATATACATCTGTCATGTCATGTGAGCCTTGCTACAACCCTGAACTGTTAGTAGGATATCCCCATTTTATAGTGAGGAGCTTAAGCCTCAGAAAAGTGAAGTAAATTGTCCAAGGCACATGACTGGAGAATTGCAAAGCTGAGCATCATATTTGATTCTCCTGATTCCATGCCCAGCGCTGGCTGCTACCACATAAGGGGAGAGGAAGGTCAATGGAATCAACTCGACTGCTGGTTGAAATATCAGAAATTAACCCTTGGAAGTTTGTGAAGAAAGCTATAAATGTGTGTGTAGGGGTGTGTATGTGTGTGTGAGTGAGAGAGAGAGAGGAGGAAGAGAAGGAAGGGGATGGAGGGAGGGTTGAAGAAAGGGGGAAGAGCATGTTTCCAGACACCTGCTTCATACTTCCTGTTCAATATTCCTCCCTTCCTAAATCTTCAGAGGGCAGGTGTGAGTCAACTGTAAACACAGTGAGGAAAGGTCACCCAACAGTTATTCCTTCAGCAGGCAAAATCCAAAGTTACCTGCATGGAGATTGTCTGTATACCTAAAATTAAGACCCTTAAGATGATCAGAAGAAGTTGGTGGCTCTTACTTTGGAAATGGCTCCATTAGATGTCCTCCTATGCTCTATCCACCCACCACCTCCTCTGAAGACAGAAAATGACAAAATGCATTTACAAAAGTAAATTTAGTGAGGGAGGGGAGGGGACTGGGAAGAGCACCACACAGGCCTCGAGCCCAATCCCACCTACATAGACCACCAACTTACTGTATGATCCTGTGCGTGTCCCTTCCTCTGCTCCAAGGGTTGGCCTGCTGTTACTACCACCATTTTCATTCACTGAATTTGGGTGGAATTTAAAGTAGAACACAATCTCCCAAGGAGAGTCAAAAATACAACAGCATCATCTCATCCCTTTTAAGTAGCTTTTATTTACTATGTGCCAGGCACTGGCACCCCACTCCAGTACTCTTGCCTGGAAAATCCCATGGATGGAGGAGGCTGGTGGGCTACAGTCCACGGGGTCGCTAAGAGTCGGACACGACTGAGCAACTTCCCTTTCGCTTTTCACTTTCATGCACTGGAGAAGGAAATGGCAGCCCACTCCAGTGTTCTTGCCTGGAGAATCCCAGGGACGGGGGAGTCTGGTGGGCTGCCGTCTCTGGGGTCGCACAGAGTCGGACATGACTGAAGCGACTCAGCAGCAGCAGCAGGCACTGTGATGGACTCTTTACATATGGCAGCCCTCATCGTTCTACAGCTTGCAAGTTATTTTCATGATGAGACTTCACTGATGATACCAAGTTTCCCAAAGTATTTGCCTAGATGATAAAGAGTGGAGTCAGAAATGGAACACGTACCTGTCAGCTTCCAAAGACTGCTCTTGTCTCCACCCTATGATGTTGAGCTCAATAGCCAGGCAACATGGAGCCAGGGAAGGAGTTAGCCTACCTGTCAGCCACAGGGCAAATTTTGTGGAGAAGGTGGGCATTACTGTTACAAGAAAGCAGTTGACAAGTAGATGGGGGGATGCACTGGGGGAGCAGGAACACATGAGCAGGGTGGCAGAGAGTATAAAGTTTCTAGAAACTTGTCAATTATCCTTTTGGCTTCAGTTCAATTCAGTTCAGTTGCTCAGTCGTGTCTGACTCTTTGAGACCCCATGGACTGCAGCACGCCAGGCGTCCTTGTCCATCACCAACTCCTGGAGCTTACTCAAACTCATGTCCATTGAGTCGGTGATGCCATCCAACCATCTCATCCTCTGTCATCCCCTTCTCCTCCCACCTTCAATCTCTCCCAGCATCAGGGTTAAGTGGTGGTAAAGAATCCATCTGCCAGTGCAGGAGATGCCAGAGATGTGGGTTCAATCCCTGGGTTGAGAAGACCCCCTGGAGGAGAAAATGGCAATCTACTGCAGTATTTTTGCCAGGAAAATCCCATGGGCAGAAGAGCCTGGAGGGCTACAGTCCATGAGGTCACAGAGGCAGACACAACTGAGTTACTAAGCACACAGACACATGTTGATCTATGGCTGAGATCATAAATCCACAACTTTGGTTCTTAAATGCCACATGAAGGGGTTTATTTGGACAGGCAGCAGAGAGCCACCAAAAGTTTATATCAAGGGGTTTATCAGCAATTGTTAGTGCTATATATCTTATAAGCATTCTTTGTATGTTGTGAAGAAATTAGGCACACCTGCAGTGTTTCAAACAGCACGTGGTTGGTTTCACTTTGCCTCACATAGACAGTAGCATTACTGATACTACTCAATAGATAAGCAATGGCATTACATCAGCACCTAGAGCCTCTTAGCAAGCACAGTGAAGTCAGCTAATGGTGCTGCTTCTTTCTTTTCTTTTATGCTCTAGGAAGGATTAAGAAACTTCAAGGAACTTCGAGCCAAATTTCAAAATCTTGATGCATCATCTCTTTCAGGACCTATCAAATTCCCAGCAGGTGTTTCTCAAAAGGGAGACTTTGGAAGCAGACAGTCCATGAAGACTTTGGCCAGTGGGAAACCCCCCTCATCCAGCCACAATCAGCACTCACCCAACTGTGCTGATGGTGATCCCCAGCCTCTTAAACCCCAGCAGGTGAAGGAGGCTCAGAAGAGTGAGACTCAGAAATGTTCTAATTACCTGGAACTTTTGAGTTTTCCTGGTTCTGCAGTAAGCTCACAGAAGGCTCCTCTGCTGTTAGATGTGTGTCAGTCAAATGATGAGATAGCCAATAAGAAGAAAGTCATGGTGAATGATTGCTTCAGAAACAAGCTCTGGAGCTGGGAGATTTTATCTCAGAAAAGTGAGACACCACCCGTCTTTCTCCCTGCCAGTTGTGGAAGCAGGGCCTTCCATCTAAAAGAGCAGAAAAGTATCAAGCCGACTCCAGAGGAGCCCAGGGAAGATATGGAAATAAAAGAAGCCCAGTCCCTACCTTCCCACAGACACCTGATGGCCCACAGGAGATTGCGTGCCATCTCTGAAGGTCCCACCGTCCGACCTTCTCAATGTAGCAGGGAGAGCAGAGCAAACTCCAGTCCTGAGAGGAGCTTGACAGGGAGCATCTGTCACCCTGTCTATGACAATAAGCTCACCAGCCAGACCCCAGGTGAGAAATCAAGTCCCCACAGGCCTAGGGGGAGGGATCACTGTGTTTTTCTAATTTAGAGCTTACTGGCATGGGTGGTCTCATATGTGGCCTGGGAAATGTTTGTCCCACACTCTAGCGCAGATATTCTAAGCTTATCTGCCAGATTATAATTTCAGGTTTGGATTAAGTGATTAATCTCCAGGAATTATATAGACAGACAGGTGGGACAAACCCAGATTTGAATCCTTTAGCTCTGCTTCTTGCAAGATGCCTGAACTGGGGCAGTCTGCTTAACTTCACAAAGCCTGGTTTCCTTTCCTATCAATCGATCCATTGCCAGTCTTCCTTGTCTTAGTAAAGTAGCACAACCACCCTCCTATTTGCTCAGGTCAAAAATCTAGGAATCATATTCTATTCCCCTCACCCACCCCACCTCCCTGCCTCTTTGTTTGTGACTAATCATTGTTTGCAGCAAGGTCTTGGCTCTGTCACCAAAACACGTTCTGAATCTCCTGACTTGCTTCCATTTCTGCCTTCTGCTCAAGTCTGCACCACTACGGACCATCTCTTGCTTGGACCACCGCAAAGTCCAGCTGGTCTCCACGCTTTCACACTCTTGCCCTCTTGTATTCTATGCTCCTCCTCACAGGTACAGTGATGCTCTAAAGCATTAATCCAACCACATCACTCCCCTGCTCATTTCAGCTTCAGCTGACTTGCTGTGGCTCACAGGTACAGTGATGCTCTAAAGCATTAATCCAACCGCATCACTCCCCTGCTCATTTCAGCTTCAGCTGACTTGCTGTGGCTCATCCAGTTTGCTCCTTGCCAGCATCTTGTACTCTCTCCTCTCTCACCACACTGACCTTCTTTCCATTCCTGATATGCCAAGCTAGTTCCACCCCAGGGCCTTTGTACTCGCTGCTTGCTCTGTCTGGAACACTCTTCCTGTAGGACTTTGACATCTCACTCCTTCACTTTATCACGGTCTCCGCTTAGTACCACCTGCTGTGTGTGGACCTTGTGGATCACTCTATCTGAAATAGCCACCCACCTCCAGCAGTCTTTTTTCTTACATGGCTTTAGTTTTCTCTCACTTACCCCTATCTAGTTTGTTATCTATTTGTTTACCTCAGTAAAGTATAAGTTAAGTGAGAATAAAAACTGTCTTCTTTACCGTTGTATCCCCAGAACCTAAAAGAACAAGGCCAGTTTCAATGAGTTCTCAAGAAAGTATTTTTTGAATAAATGGATGGCTGGCTGCCTGGCTCTCTTGCTTACAAAATCCTATTTGGTTTCTCTTCCACTCAGAATAGCATCTAAACTACTTACTACTGACTTCATAGCTCTGCTTCTTTTGGTCCCTGCTTATGTCTCCGACTTACTTCCTGCTGTCTTTCCCTGGCTCGCTAGCCAATAGACGACATCCTGGAATTCCTTGCTATTTTGTGAACAGACTTCATTATGACTCAGGACCTTATGATTTCTGTTCCTCCTTCCTATATAATACGTTTCTTTGATCTTTCCTTCGTTACCTTTAGGTCTAAGTTCAAATGACACTTTCCCAGATAAGCCTTCTCTAGCCAAAGATCTCTATCTAAAGTCTATCACCTCACCACCAAGAATTCACATTCTTTCATATCATCCTGTTTTATTTCCTTTATAGAATTAATAGAATGCTGTGATTTTCTCTGTTTACTTTTTTTAAATTGAAGTATAGTTGATTTATAACATTGTGTTAGTTTCAGATGTACAGCAAATGATTCAGTTATATATATATGTGTGTGTGTGTGTATATATATATATATATATACACACTTCTATTCTTTTTAAGATTCTTTTCCTGTATAGGTTAATACAAGATACTGACTTTAATTCCCTGTGCTTTGCAGTAGGTCCTTGTTGGTTATCTATTTTATGTATAGCAATGTGTACATGTTAATCCCCAAATCCTTATTTGTCCCCCATCACTGCCCTGTTATAGTTTTCTTATCTGTTTATTTGTTTGCGTGTTTATCATCAGCCTCCTCCTATTGGTACGAAAATTCTTGAGGGCAGAACTCTATCTTTTCTTGTCCTTAACTCTAGTTCCAGCCCCTAGAACAATGCTTAGAATATAGTAAATTATTGTTGATGAAGGAATAGGGAGGAAGAAAGGATGAATGGGAGCGAGGAGAGATGGGAGGAAGAAAGGATGAATGGGAGCGAGGAGAGATGGGAGGAAAGAAAGGTCTAGATAACCTACCTGACAGAGCTGTTGGGAGGATCAAATGGGATAACCCATGAAAATTGCTTAGCACAGTGCCTGATAAAAATTAGGAGCTCAGTTAGTAAGTAAGTGATCATTCATTTTACTGTCTTCTCTATTATCTGATAAAGACTAAAATCTCTGACTTTGCAGCTTATACTTCAAGTCTTAGAAGAAAGGAACTTTGGCCCTGTGTAACCCCTTCTAGTAGGGCTAGAAGGACCCCTGCTCCTTGACTGCAGAGGAGAGCAGGGCTTTGAGGGGTTCGCACTGATGTTTTTGTAAAACACTAGCCAAGTTTCTTTAGTTTTACCATGTGGTCAGCCACTGTATTTTGTCAACCAAAAGTCAAGGCACTTGAATAATGTAAGATTTTGTGCTGTTTTCAGTGTAAAAAGCATATACAATATTTATATATAAGGTTGGAATTTCTGTTGGTTAGCTCATCAGTGCAGAAGAATAAAATACGTAAAATTGGGACTGTCCTGGAAATTACAGGATATAGAATCCACAGGTGCCCAGGTACCACAAAGCCAGCCTTGAAACCTGTTCTGGATGTTGGAGCCCTGGAAATCAAGAGACCAATTGTTTCTCCTCTTCATGTCCCCTCATGAGTGCTTGAAGAATCCTTTCAGGGAATAGTCGCTGTCACTGCCCATCTGCCCATTCTCATTGCGCATTCCTGCTGATGCCGGGCCTGTGCTTGGCACTGAGAGGTCACTAGGGCTTAGTGCCTTCCCTCTAGGAGCCTACATTCAGTGGGAAGATCGACCAGCCCTTCTCACCTGTCACAGCACTGATGGAGAGGTGGTAACAATATGCTAGGTGATACTGAACAAAGAGTGGTTGATTATGAGTCAGTTTTCTGGTAGAAATCAGGAAAGGTATCATTGGAGGAGGGTCTTAAAGAACGAGTCTAAGTTCACCAAGGGAGGAGTAAGGGAACAGTATACCAGAACAAGAATGGCATGAACAGTTCAGTTCAGTCGCTCAGTCGTGTCCGACTCTTTGCGACCCCATGAACCACAGCACGCTGGGCCTCCCTGTCCATCATCAGCTTCCGGAGTCCACCCAAACCCATGTCCATTGAGTCAGTGATGCCATTAACCATCTCATCCTCTGTCATCTCCTTCTCTTGCCCTCAATCTTTCCCAGCATCAGGGCCTTTTCAAATGAGTCAGCTCTTCGCATCAGGCGGAATGAACAAACTCTTGAATATTTGAGAGCTATTTAAGGCTTTTGAAATCAAATCTGGACTTGTAATAACCTACAAAAGAATCAGAAAAGGATCTTATACACATATAAAAGCTGAGTCATTTTGCTGTATACCTGAAATGAACACAACTTTATACACATACGCATACACAAACATGTGACTCACTATGCTGCATAAACACAACTTTGTAAAATAGCTATACTTCAAATAAAAAGGTGAATTAAAAATAGAATAAAAGAAAAAGAAAAAGAAACTGCAAAAAATATTTATGAAATCTGGAAAACTGAGAAGCCAGTGGTGTGAGCAAAAGATGTTGGGACTGAAGGCTGGGGAAGCAGGATGGTAAGGTGTAGTAAGAAAAAAAGTGTAGACTGATGCTGTGTGGTGTTTTAATACCAAAGGATGGAGTGAGTGGACAGCAGCTGAGGAGACTGAGCTTCATCCTCTGGGCAGCTGGGATGGTGGTGAGCTTGTGTTCACATGTTGATCAGGACACTCTGGCTACTGGCTGGAGAATAGGTGGGAGGGGAGTGAGACTGAGGCCAACCATGAAATGGAGATAATAACCTATATTTTGGACTCTTTGTGCCCAGAGGAACAGCCGGATGTCAGGCATCCACAACTCCCCAGTACCAAGCCACTGCCTTCCGTCGAGTCCCTGGGTCCTCCTCCCCCAAAACCGCCAAGGCCCCCAGTCGTGACCCTCCAGGCCTTCCAGAGGCAGGCAGCTGCTCTTTCCAAGCCCGATGGGGAAGGTAAGAAAACACACACACAGGGCCGGTGCACAGCCAGCCAAGGGCAGTCATGGCTCCCGTGCCCCCATCTCCCTGTCACCTCCCCCCGCTGCATCCGCTCCCAGGGGACGGTGCCAAACTGCTTTTCTGTGGGGCTGGACATCCATCACTGCTTATTCTCATGTAGAGGCTGTGGCAGCTTGCCCGTGAAATGACAAATCTGGGGGAACTGGCCCCTTATCGCTCCTGGGCCAGCCTGCTTCCCCTGAGAGCTTTGCGTTTGATCACTGGGAATCTGTCCAAGAGGAAGAAAAAGAAAAGTAGCTGAAGAGGGAGGCAGGGAGTCTTTGTTTTCCTACAAAGCCTGTGTTGTCAACACAGCCAAGTGGAGTAGGAGAGGGGGAGGGAGCGGAGGGAGGAAACTCAGTGTGAACTTGACCTGGGATCCTGATGGGAGTCCCCTGGGCCACTGTGGTCAGTGTTCAGGAATGGACTGAAGGGCCCCACCGCTGCCCCCACTAGCCCTCGTGCCATAGACTGCAGCGTCCCTGCTTGGCAGCCTTTCTGTGCTCTTGTGTGTTTTCCTCTGCTATGTAAGGGAACCTTCTCACCCCCTTCCATCCCCCGTAGCCTGATCCCACTGACACTGTCAACACCTTTGCTCACATTTGCTCTAATGAAACACGAGGTGCACGTACACTGTGGGGTGATGTGTATTGCGGTGCTAGCATTTTTTTTACTGTGGCCACGAGCACCAGTGAACAGTACACTGAAAGAGCTAATTCTTCATTCGTTTCTTCTCAGCTTGCTGATTGCTCATTTGACTGCTTTGGGCAACCTCAGGGTGAAATTTCTTTAACTCAGTGGTTCTCAAACATCAGCATGCATCAGAATCAACTGGAGGACTTGTTAAAATATAGCTTTCTGGGCCTGAACCCAGAGTTCTGAGTCAACTGGTCTGGATTTGTGCTTAGTCGCTCAGTCTTGTTCGACTGTGAAACTCTTTGGACTGTAGCCTGTCAGACTCTGTCCATGGGATTTCTCTGGCAAGAATACTGGAGTGTGTTGCCACTTCCTCCTCCAGGGGATCTTCCTGACCCAGGGATCGAACCTGCATCTCCTTTGTCTCCTGCATTCCAGGTGGCTTCTCTACCGCTGAGCCATTGGGGAAGTCTGGTCTGGGTTTGGAGCATTTGAGAATTTACGTTTTTAACAAGTTCACTGGGAGACACTGATATAGCTGGTCTGGGGGCCATGCTTTGAGAACCACTGCTGAAAGTTACCTTAAGTCATATCCCAAAAGGAAATTCTGTAACGAGAAATAGAGCTCTTCTAAGTATACTTTGATAATATGGCTATCTCCATATCAAAGAGGGTGGTTTGATTTTTATAAACATTAAATAATTCAGGCCTCAAACCATCTCTCTGAAAGAGAAAAAAGTTGTCAGAGAACAGAGGACTAAGGTTTTGGGAATAAAATGGGCTCCCCATTTTATTAAATTTTATTAAATCCCAGCTCCCTCATCACTGGCTATTTAGGTTTGGTCGTGGGACCCGCTGAGCTTCATTGTCCTTATCTGTAAAATGGGGATGATAGTGACACTCCTCTTGTAGGATGATTGTAAGGAGAAATGAGATGAGGCCTGGGAAAGCTGAACAGTGCCCAGCACAACAGTAAATGCTCAAGGAAGGCACTCCTACCATTACCTCAAGCATGCGTCGAGCAGCTGCACTCTTCTTTGCCGGACTCTGTGATAGAAACAAGAGATTAGTTACAACAAGTGCTGTTAGAGCTAGTGAACACCCACAGGGCAAAGGGAAAACAAGAACATCAACCTAGGTCTCATACCATTGAGGAAACTGGGTAAGGAGTATATGGGGTCCCTCTGTATTATTTCTTACTATTGCATGTAAACCTACAATTATCTCAAAGTGGAAAGTTTAATTTAAAAAAAAATGTAAAGAAACAAGAAATTAAGAGATAAATCCCATAGAAGTTTCGGGGCCCAAGGAAGTAAAAGTCTAATATAAAGACCCTGCAGTCATAGCTAAGCACCATAAAGTGTGTGTGAATCCTGCATGCAGTCCCTGGCAGTCCCTGGGTGCTGGGGTGGGGCAGGTGAGCTGCACCTCTACATTTTCTTTGGTGGTGGGACGGGGTCAGGTCATTGTACAAACAGTTCACTTAAACAGACTGCCACTAACATGTCTTTTTTTTTTTGCCCTGCCTCTTGCTCTTGCAGAAGCTGCGAAAGAAGGCAACCTGCCTCCAGTGAGGTGAGTACCCATTTCTTAATTGTGCAGCAATGCAGCCCATCAACAAGGCTGCTTAGCCTGCCCCAAAGCAGGCAATAAGCACAGGTCAGGTGTCTGTATTTCTCAGAAGAGTTGGAGAAGAAGAAATAACAAATTGCAACCAACTGCAACTTTTGATTAAATGAGAGATTAAATAAACTGCATTTAACAACTGTGCTGATGTTAAGTTGCAAAGATGGGTCTCTGAGGTCCTTTTATTTACGGTACAGTTGGGCTCAGTAAATTGAAACATCAGCCTCCTAGTAATAAATCGGATTAGAGGCTACAGAGTGCTGTGGGCAGCTAGTAAGATCCCCTGGAGAAGGAAATGGCAACCCATCCAGTACTCTTGCCTGGAAAATTCCATGGACGGAGGAGCCTGGTAGGCTACAGTCCATGGGGTTGCAAAGAGTCGGACGCAACTGAGCAACTTCACTATCGATGGGACGAAGGACTTTCTGGCTTTGGTGCACTCATTGTAATACTCTTGCCATGGAAGTGTCAGTCTGAGTATTGTGCCCTCTGATGTGTCATGCGTTGAGCTGACCACTTTATATTGAGGTTCTCGCGTCCTCTTCTCAAGAAGGCTGCGAAGTTGCTGGCTCTGTTTTCATTTCATAGCTAGAGATACTTGGGCTCAGAAAATTTGCCACTTGCAGAGCCATGATTCTAACCCACATGTTCCCAAACTATTTTTTTTAAGCTGAGATATAATGGATATGTATAACTGTGTAAGTTCGAAAGCACAATATATTGGTTCAATACACATATTTCACAAGATTGTTACTGTGGTAGCATTAACTAACACTAGCTAGCACCTTTATCACCTTACATAATTATCATTTCTTTTGAAAACAGTTAAAATTCTAGTCTCTCAGCAAGCTTAAGTTTATAATAGAACATTTTTTTAAAACTATAATCCCTATGTTGTACACTGAGTCTCCAGAATTTATGCTGCAAGTTTATACTCTTAACACCTCCAGTTTCCCCGCTCCTCGGTCTCTGCTAACCACCATTCTACTTTCTGCTTTTACAAGTTCAGGTATTTTATTTTTTTAAGATTCCGCATATAAGTGATATCACATAGTATTTGTCTTTTCGGACTTATTTAGCATAATGCCCTTGAGGTTCATCCATGTTGCAAATGGCAAGATGGCCTTCTTTTCAAGGCTAAATAATATTCCATATCTATATATATCCATCTTTATATATACATACACATATATCACATTTATAATATATGACATTCATGTATCTTTAACATTTGTTATCTATCACATTTACACACATATCTACTATACACACATATACATTATATATATATCTCTCACATCTTCTGTACATAGACATTTCGGTTGTTTCCATATCTTGGCCATTGTGAGTAATACTGCAGTCTTCATAGGAGTGCAGGTATCTGTTTCAGATCCTGTTTTCGTTTCCTTTGGGTGTATACTGAGGAGTAGGATTTCCGGATCATACGGCACTTCAATTTTTAATTTTTTGAGGAACCCCATGCCGTATTCCATAATGGCTGTACTAATAGATATGCCCCAACTGTTTTGAGTGTACCACCTTAACTCCTTCACAAAGATGCTCCTGTTCTCAAGAAGGTCAGTCTTAGAAGGAAAACTAAACCTAAAAATGATCATACTACCTATTCACTCATTAAATGTTGATAATAGTAGAATGTATTACATTTTATAATAGAGAAAGGTACAAGTTTCAGAGGCTGCAAAAATGTGGAGATCGCTTTTCCTTGGGAGGGTCAGGGAAGTTTTTTTTTTTTAATAGAAAACATATCAGTTCGCTATTACTACAATAATACTACATAATAACAATATAACAATAGTAAACACAGCGAGTATGGGTTCAGTTGATCTGGGCTAGGCTCAACTGCCTGGCACATATGTTTCAGGCTGTCCAGGCAATCTTGCAAATGCTGAGTTAGAGTGAAACACTGAACGGTTACATGGCATTGGGCAGGGATCTAGGAAGGGATGAAGAATAGAGGCATTAATTCAATCAACCTAACAGTGAAGATGCAACATTTGAACTAAGTATTAAGGATAAACATCTGTCAGAAAACACAGGAAAAGACATCATAAGCAGAACCTAAAAGTGTGGAGTATCCTGTTTTCTTTTGGAAACTGAAGTAGTTGAGTTTAGAGTATAGAAAGTATAGTAAGAAATGGGAAGGAATGTGTTGTTAGAGGGAGATAGGAACCAAATAATGGAGGATTCTGTACACCAAGGATTGGATGAGATGATCTGGTTCAACAAGGAACAAACTGCCTGGAGCTAGATAAAATTCATGTGCTTTGGGAACCCTTAGTTCAATTGCCTATTTGAAAGAGTTCAGTGATGACACAGGGTAAGTCAGCTGCCTTCTATGTGCGTTTGTGTGAAAGAGAGAAAAAATTAGACAGCCCAGGAGATGATCTGTACTATTTACTCTATGAACGTGGGCCCCAGTGTCACAGTTTGAGGGGACAATGTACTTCTGCTGTGCTCTAAGTTGGTCTTGCTTCCCTCCAGCCTTGAATACTATGAGCATCTCAGTGTGATTATGAGTGTGCTGTGATAGTAGTGTTCAGCTCGATATGCATTTTCTCTATAGCTTGGCTCTGGACTAAGCTGACTTCTTCTCTGGCATTTTAATCATCCATTTCAACATGCGGGGCAGTGGGGCAAACTTGATAGGCAAGTATTGAGAAACTGGTCAGTCTCTGGTGTGACACCTTCTTGCTAAGGGATTTACAAGCACAGTTTCAGTTTGACTTTAAACAGTTTCCTTTGACTTTAAAACTTAATCTCACCTAAAATGAGACTCGCTATACTTCAGTGATGATATGAAAGACAAGAGATGAAGAGGGACCTGAATACTTAGGTGTGGCTTCATGGAAGTAAAAAGAACTTGAAATGTATCCTGTAATGATAGGTCAGGATTACATAGGGCTACTTATTTGTTCCCTTTTGTGAGACTCTGTAGCTCAGACAGTAAAGAACCTGCCTGCAATGCAGGAGACCTGAGTTTGACTCCTGGGCCAGGAAGATACCCTGGAAAAGGGAATGGCTACCCACTCCAGTGTTCTTGCCTGAAGAATTCCATGGACATAGGAGCCTGGCGGGCTATAGTCCATGGGGTAGCAAAGAGTCAGACATGACTGAGCTGCTAGCACTTTCACTTTCTAAGGCAGGTGAGGGTAGAGTAGTATTCCCAGAAATAATGACATTCTTGGCTTATAGTAGGTAGATGGAAGAATGGATGGCTGGACAGACCGAAGGACAGAGCAATGGATGTTCACTATAGAGCTAGAACATGATTGAAAGCAAGGTGGCAGAGAAGAGGATATAAACAGACAGAAGGATGCTGATGTGGAAAAGTAAGACACGACATTGAATTCTGAAATACATTAAGTGCCATGCTAAGGGTTTTGAATTTTATCTTGTAATGCTAAGAAATTACTTTGAACAAGTAAATGCCATGATGCTGAGCATTCTTAGATACAACTTCCATGGAAACTGCTGCTTGTTTAGGAAGAACATCTTCCATGTTCATGGTATTAATCATCAATGAAGATATTAGATTAGAAATAGAATATGTCAGATCTCATTACTGGAAGGGGGCCTGGCAATTATCTGATGCAACAGGCCATATAGCAGAATATCAACAAAAATCTGAGCTTTAAATCTCAGTCTTGCCACTTAACGTTTATGTAGTCTTGGACAAATGTCTCAACTTCTGCAAACCTAAGTTTTACTTATGTAAAATGGGATATTAATAGTTCCTAACACATGCAGTTGTGGCATGGGTTGAGTGAAATAATAGTTTTAAAGTGTTTAGTGCATTACAAAGTGTCTAGAGAGTGTTGAGGAAAGTTTGCTTGGCTGTTATATAACCTCTCACCAAGGGCAGGGATTCATGTTCAGAACCTTATTCTCTTCAAAAATCCTTTGATGGGGAGCTCATTGCCTGGAGATTTCAGTGTTTTTCTTTTGGGAGGGCAGATTTTATTCATATGACACACATTTGTTGAGCATCTACCATATGCCAAGTGCTCTTATATTGAGACTACACTGAGAACACAGCAGTGTATAAAAAATATCTTACATGTGCCCACACACACATTTGTTTGTTTATTCAAAAGTCCTTGAAGTTGGGCTGGAAAAGAAATGACTTCCTTACTCTACACTCTCAATCATCTATCCTGGATCTACTGATTGATGCAATGGATGCCTTCTCTACTCCTTTCTTTAAAAAAATTTTTTGTTATCTATTTGGCTACATTGGGTCTTAAGTTGTGGCAAATGGGATCTTCATAGCATCCTTCAGATCTTTCATTTCAGTTGACGACCTCTCTAGTTTTGGCACGAGGGCTTAGTTGCTCAGAGGCATGTGGGACCTTCGTTCCCTGACCAGGTATCGAACCTGCATCCCCTGAAATAAAGAGCTTCTCTCTGTTTTAGTGTCTGAATCAGAGATTCCCTGACTCAGGACTACCCTCTGACTCTTCCTAATAGGAAAAAACCCATAGTTATAGCTAATGAGGATTAGTTATAGCTAACTATAACTATAGTGATTCTTTACCACTGAATCAGCAGGGAAGTCCCTTTATTTTTTCTTTACGTGATGTTTTTTAAAATATCTAAGGACTACATTCTTCCCTAATCTCAAACTCTTATTGTTTTTAACCATTATTCACAAAACAGGGGTCTATGTTTTTGCTGTATCTCTGCAGATATATTTTGTAATCCTCTTTTTAGGAACTCAATGCATTTACAATAGCCATTTTTACTTCTAAGCCCCTTTATACTGTGTATTACATATAAGCAGCATTGTGTGATGGAGCAAGTACAGGCCCAGAGACAAATTAGCATGGGTTCAACCCTGCCTCTAATACAAGTCAGTGAACAGCTAAGCTTTGATATGCATGTCTCTAAAGTGAACATAGTAATATTTACTTCATTGATTGTCACAAAGACTAAATGATATAGAGTATATAAAGCTCGGGAATACACAGAAGATGATCAATGAATCTTAGTTTCTTCAACCCTTGGCCTCACCCTTTCTTCTTCTCTCTAGAATATTAATATCACATTAATGAAATGACTCTTTGGAGTTTATCCTTTGTCATCACTCTTTCACGCAAACCAAGCTAGTTGGCATGCCTCTTGAATAAGCAGCTTCTATTTGTGTGTGTGAGCAAAGCAGGTTAGTCCCAGGGCAGCAATCAGCTCTGAGTCTATGTCAGTACTTAGCAGAGTTGACTGTTGGCTAATATTTTATTCATTAGCTATAACTATGGGTTTTTGTCCTGTTAAGAGTCAGAGGGGAGTCCTGAGTCAGGAAATCTCTGATTCAGACACTAACAGAGAAGCTCTTTATTTCAAGAGAATAGATTCAGATAGTACAATGTTTCTCTCATGTGAGGGTCTGTGGGTAGATTTTAGGAGTCCACCATATTCTCTCCCAAACATTTAATTTTGATTTTCATGTTGACAGTAGTCTTTAAAAGATAATATAAACCTGTTTTCAATGTCTAGATGGCCTCCTTCAACCTGGTACTTTGGAACATACTTTTGGGTTTGTGTTTTTGGTATTTCTACCCCACACAGAGTGGGGAATAGAAGTGTCTTCTAGGGCTGAGCAGATTATGTGATCACGTCTAGGAGCTATGTTATGACTAGGAAGAATAGATCCCAGGGGATGAATGCCTTTCCTAAGGCACTCAAGTAAAACAATGATAACAGAAATGACACGGTGGTCAAATAAGATACGGCTGTAGTTCTTACTTGAACAGTGGTAAATGCTATGAGGAAAAATACATATATAAGTTTTAAAGGTTACACTCCACTTACAGTTGTTACAAACATTGGCTATATTCCCTCTGTTGTGTAATATATCATCGTAGCCTACCTTACATCCAATAGTTTGTACCTCCTTCTTCCCCACCCATGTATTGACCCTCCCCCTACAACTGGTAACCACTAGTTTGTTTTCTGTGTCTGTGAGTCTACTTTTATAAAGAAAAAAGCGTATTAGGATAATAAAATGGGATTGGAAATGAAACCAAGGAGGTGCAGGACCATCAGGAAAAGCCTTCCTGAAGTGGTGACATTTGGGCCCCCATCATGGAGGTCTGGAAGATGTTCCAAGAGAGGGACAGCCGGGGTGCACTCTCAAGCGAGAACCACTCTCAGTGAGTTTCAGGAACGAGAAAGGCAAGGAGTAGAGCTAAAACTCAGTGTGCTAGGGCAGTGGTAGTGGTGATTCTTAGAAGCCATGGACTGAGTTTGGAGTTTGCTCTAAATGCATTGGGAAGCCAGGTAGTGAGCTGACATTTATTTGGGGAAGATCAGTCTGGTTGCTGTGTAAATAACATATAGTGAAGAAGCAGGTAGAAACAGGCAGATAGCCTAGGGAACCTTTGTGACAACAATGAAACCGTGACAGTATTAGAAATTGCAGTCAACGCTAACATAGTGTCCATTCTAAGGATGTGAATGATTTCATTTGTGGCAATCTTTAAGAAGTAGATACAATGATTATAGATTTTATAAATGGGAAAACGTGAGTCACAGGCTAAATAACTTGACATGGCCACACTTCTAAGGTAAGACCTAGTGGTTGAGAGGCAGCTGGCCATACAGAAACATTCCAGGAAGCAGGAACAGCATTTGCAAAGTCCCTGATGTAGAAGAGAGGAGGGCATCCTTGTAAAACAGAGAGGAGACCAGTGTGGTTAGAGTGCAATGAGGGAGAAAGAGGGTCGTAGGAAGGAGTTTGGAGAGGTTGCTAGGGCTGAGATCATACACATGAGGCATTCAATGGTTTTGTTGTTACTTTTTGTTTAATTAGAAGATAGTTACTTTATGATATTGTGATGATTTTTGCCATACATCAACATGAATTAACATTGTTTTGTTATTTTTAAATTAAATAGCATAAGCAAGGTTGTCTAAGCTATCTTTTTAAAAGATCTTCCTGGCTGCTATATGGAGAATAAACTGTTGAAGGACCAGAGAAAAATGATATACTTAATTAGTGCCTTAAAGAATAAGTAAGAGATACTGTATAGCACAGAGAACTCTACTGAATACTCTGTGGTGGCCTAAATGGGAAAGAAATTCAAAAGAGAGGATACACTTATATGTATAGCTGATTCATTTTGCTGTACAGTAGAAACTAACACAGCATTGTAAAGCCACTGTACTCCAACAAAAAAAGTAGTGTAAAAAAAGGCCTATTCACTTGTTAGTCATCATAATAAAGGAAAATTACCAAGCTGAAAAAAAAATAAAAGAATAAGTGAAAGTTTGTGGAAAGAACATTGGAGGCAAGGTTGTTACAAGCAGGGGAACCACACAAGAAAAAGCGCAGAGGCAAGAAACATCCTGATGTGTCGAGGAACCGCAGTAACTTGGCATAATTAGAATGCATAGTGGCAGTCTGCGTAGCATGTAATAATAGTTCAGCCAATACTGGCTGAATAATATAATGGACTCAGATGGTTCTTAGCTTGAGACTCAATTATATACAGTCTGTTTTTGTTATTTTCTAGATTCTTGGGTGTAGTTCAGCTCTCTGTCTAAATTATAAATTCTCTGAAAGCAGGGAAAGAATCAAATACTTCTTTCTTACCAGCTACATAATTTTGAGATCTTTAAAAATTGAACAACACAGCAATACTTGAAAACAAGAAGATCGAAGGAGTGTGTTATAAGGAGTTAAGAGCATAGGCTTTGTGGTCAGATAGCCTTAGGTTTATGTTTTGAGCTCCACACTAGCTGTGTGATCTTAGAAGAGTTATTTAATATCTCTGGGCCTCTGATTTCCTCACATGGGAAAATGGAGAAATCAATAAATCCTACCTGTTTTGGGTTGCTGTGAGGATCAAGATATGTATCTATAATTCCACAAAGTTCCCAGCAATGTTGTAAACACTTGATAAACGGCAGCAATTTGTCATGTGTTTGGAGTGCAGGGTTTGCCTGTAACAATGTCTAGGGCTGCAGGCAGTGGCCGGCTTCAGGAGGTCTGTTTCCTAGGAAAGCCAGACAGTAGCTCAGGGGATGACCCTGCCTTTCACTTCTTAAAACAAATGCTCTCAGATATGATATCCTACCTCAAAGCAGACACTCTGAAATTCAGGTATTTTAAAGCTTGGCCTTAATAATAAAAATGAGGGCTTGGGGTCATTTTTATTCACGCAGTGAAAGTTGCCACTGGATTATTGAGAAATTAGTGGTTACATTAGTAGAAGTCAGGGTGTGTTTAAAGAGTCGTTCCTAAGTTCATCAGTGATTTCATTGATTCTGTTAAGTAATACTATTAAGGGTAAGTAATACTATTCTTATAAGTGATAATATCAGGCACAGAGAAATATAGTAACTGCCTTGTCACATGTTCCCCATATACTGACTGCTATACAGAAGAATTGATCTGTGAAACCGTTGGATCAGCCTAACGAAATTTTGAAAAATATCGTCTAAAACCCACTTTTAAGCTCCGTGACCTTCACCATCACTCTGGGCTTCGTCATTTTCATTTCTCATTTTTCCTTGTTCCTGTAGTTCCAAGGAAAAGAGCAATGGACTAGGAATTAGAAGGCCTCTTTTCCTGACCCACAGTGGTGCTGTCTTGAGTGAGTTACTGAAGCTCTTCAAGCCTCAGTTTCCACATGTGCTACTGAGAGGATTCAAGGAGAGAAGTATGTAACATTAGCGTGAATAGAGCTTGAGGGAATGAGGGCACGTGAGTTAATGAGTGAGGAATCTCGGCGCTTCTGTGCGTCCCCGTCTTCAGAGCACACGATGGCCTCTCGTCATGGCTTTGCTTCATAGTTTGTTCAGTTCTCTTGGGTCCTCTCTGCAGTGTGTGCCGATGACCTCCTCCTGCACTGACTTCCATTGCAGAGGAGTGTTCATGCTCTGTTTGACCTCAGCTGGCACTTTTATTTTTCCGAGAAATTCTACAACAGAGTGATTGCGACCCAAGATTCTGCACTCAAATATCTAGCTTCTAATCTCTGCTCTGCTGCTTACTACTCTGTGACCTGGATTGTGCCTCAGTTTTCTCATTTGAACATGAAAGAGTGATAGTATCTTCATAGGGTCAATTGAGAATCAAATAAATTGAGTTATATACTTGGGACAGTGCCTAGCACAAAGTAAGGGAATAAAAGTTATTAGCTCTTATTATTGTTGACATGCCCTCCTTACAGATGAGACCAGTGGTTTGACAAAGTAGTTTCAAAGTTAATAATATTACTCCTGAAACTGAGATTACTCTAATAACATTTACAAGGTCATTGTATTAGTCAGGGTTCTCCAGAGGAACAGAACCAGTAGGGTATGTATTTTATGTATTTATGCATTACATATTAGATTGCATATATTACATATATAATATTTCATTATTTATTAAGTATGAGGAATTGGCTTACACAGTTATAGAGGCCAAGAAGTCCCATGATCTGCCATCTATAAGCAGAAAAGCCAGTGGTATAATTCCAAGTCCAACAGCCTGAGAACAGGGTACCAGATGGGATAAATCACAGTCCAAGGGCAGGAGAAGATGAGTTGACATGACCCAGATCAGCAGATGAGCCAGGACAAACTGAGTGGATTCCTCTTTCCTCCTCTTTTGCCTCTGTTCACACCTCAATGGATTGCCTACTTGTATTAGGGAGGGCAGTCTGCTCTACTGAGCCCACTGACTCAAATGCTAACTTCATCCAGAAACACCCTCTAAACAGTTCTAGAAATAATATTTATCAGGACACTCTGTGACCAGTCAAGTTGACACATAAAATTAACCATCCCTTTAGTCACAGTACTTCGGTGGCCCTTATGTAGAGAGAGTTGACTTACCCATTCATGAACTAGAAGCAAATACCTAGCGTCCAGAGCTGAATGACATTGTTTGCTGTTGATGCTATTGTACAGTCACAGTAGAATCTGTGAAGTTGTGAAGCATGCAGGGGTAGGAATTGGGCATGCATACACACATGGGTATACATGTATATGTGCATACACATATATAGGCTACATAAACTCATGTGTAAAATGATAGTAAAATCAAATACAAAGATGTATATGTAGAGGTGTGTGTGTGTGTGTGTGTGTGTGTGTGTGTGTGTGTGTTCTGTAAAAATGGTGGAAGTGGAAGAACTGGTGATAGAGGCAGTAGAAGCTGAAGTCCAAGTGGTTAATGTGTGCAGAGGGGAAATGGTGGTAAATGTTACTGTAAATGGAAGTAGTGAACTCTGTGTGCCAAGCACTGTGCTAAACCCAGCATAATGACAATCAGCTCATCCTCATCAGAAACAGGATTAAAGGAAAAAGAGACTTGGATCCAATTATGTATGCAGGGTCACAGCCAGGTAAAGCTGGCTAGAGGTGTGGAGATTCCACCCAAAAAGCCTCTATTTCCAGAAGTGTGTCTCTCCTTATAGCCATTCTGGTAACTACTTCATCTTTTAACCATTATCTAATATTTAGAAGACAGAGGTCGGAATAGCTTATGAGGAAAAATTTAAATAAAAATTTTTCCATGCAATTTTGTAAACCTCGCACAAATGCATTTTGAGATCCAGTTTAGATAGAATGGATGCCGTTGTTTGTATTCTAATTACCAGTCATTTGATTCAAGAATTAATTCTTTCATTCAGGAATTTCTTAGGGTAAAAGCCTATGGGGAGGTTAGTCTTACAAGAAGTATTTATTGGAGACAGAAACTTTCCACTTTGGGACTTTGGGTAATTGAGAGATCAGATGGTCTCATCCTTCCTTGTCACCAGGAACCGGTAGAATGTCCCAGGGAGCAGCTGCTGGCTAAGCTACAACTCTTCTTCCTACTTCTAGAACTGGTGGACCATCGAAAAAAATGGAATAAGTTGGATTTTCAACTTAGGTCCACACCCCTAATAAAACAGATGAAAAGCAGGGCACACGGGTTTTGTCATTAAGTCTCAGTCTTTTCTATTTCAATTCAGGTTCTTTAGATTTTCCGGAACTGTCTTGCAGTGAAACTTGTTGACTCATCCTCGTGCAGTGTAGCATAGGAGAAGGTGAGCATGGAAAGGTACCTGTCAGGCATTTCCCACGTTAACTCAGTTATTCCACCACTGAACTGCTGGTGACCCAACCAGTGAGATCACACGACCAGTGAGAGGTGGATGGGATGAATCTAGGTACAGTGTCCAGCACGTAGTACCCTCAAAAATTAGCAGCTGATCCTGTCGTGGAAAACTTCACTGTTTGACGAAGTGAGTTGGTGTTTGAATATGCTATGTGAGCTGCTTTCCTAGCATGTACAGTCTGATACAGAGGTTTTCTTCAAAGGAGGATGGTGGCCCAGGAGTGGACTTCGCAAGAGGAAGTCACAAGTCTGTGTTTCATCCTGAGAGCCCAAAAATCTGTTTAGAAGATAGGTTTCTAAGGGTCCAAATACAGTTAGAAAATATTTGCTTTCACAAGTCATCTTTAACATTTCCACTGCGTTTACAGGGTTCTTATTTCTCCAGGAACATAAGGTTGAAGGTATCATTAAGAAGCATTCATATTTTATTATGCAATGTTTAAATTACTAGAGGTTTTCTATAAGAAAGTCAGAAAAAAGATAAAAACCTGATGCTCTATGCAAGTAATAAAAGGAACTTTCCAAAATGCAAACCTCAGCACTTCTTTTAAAAAATACTGTAATTTTAATAATATAATAAATTTGTAGCACAATTTTTATGGAATGCCTATATGCAGAGGGCAGATATTTCATTCAATATCTATAGTATACCTTTCAAGTAGATTTTATTATTACTGTTTTGTGGAGTAGGAAACTGAAGATTTAAGGTATGTATTCAATACTTTTAAAACTAGAAAATGGAAGAGAGAGGATTCAAATTCAAATCTGTCTGACCCCAAGCTCCGAGTGTCAGTAATTCTGTGATGCCTCCCAATGATGTCTAAAGTCCTAGATACAGACTGTACACAAATATTGTAATAAATGTGGAAACAAAGAAATTGAAGCATAGATATATTTAAATTATAGAATTATTTCTTCCCAGAAATCCAGGTTCATTATATTGACCCATGTCATATTACATCAAGGTGTATCTCAGATCTTGTTTTAATGGACCAGGAAAAAGATAAAAGACATTCTCAGATGGCAGAAAGGGAAGTTTAAATACATGTACAGTGTCTTTTTTCTGTTTTAACATAATGCTAGGACTGCTTCTCTATAAAGACAACTGATCTGAAAGATGATTTTTTTAATGCTCTGTTGAAATTCTTTCTGATTATCTGAAGTCAGATATTTATTCATTTCTGACAAAAGTAGTCCAAGAAATTGATTAGACATTTCTTTCAACATTTCCACAAATTGTTTCTAATTAATAAAGTTAATTTACCATAGACCCATGGAGATTGTTAGGTCACTGGAGCATAAGATGCATGGCATAGTCTATAATTTAAGAACATTTTTCTCGATTATTTTATGCAGGGGGAAGGGAACAAAATAGTGAGGGAAGAAATTACGGATGCACTAGAGTTCACAATTTTTCCTCTTCAGCAAAATCAACTGTCCATCCATATCTTAAAATATTACAGAGATTATGAAAGAAAAACCTGAAATAACCAAAGTGGTCAAATATAGATAGGGAATCGAGTGGAATACGCTTATAATATAAAAAAAAAATGTAGGGAAACAGAGGAGGAAGTCCAGCCTTTCCACTGTCTATAACTACAGAAATAGGGTGGGAATCTGGAAGAATACCAAAACGAAAAGAGCTCACTTGTGTGGTGGTGGAAAGGTTACGGGTGATTCGTTTGTCTCTCTCCTATCCACATCCAGGTGAAGAAGTGATTTTCCGTTCGCTGTAGATACAGTTGTAGGAAGCCCTCTTCTTTCACTCCCTAGTCCTGTTTCTTCCCAGAACAACTCCAACTGTGACTATTAGAGTGTATCCATTTTCATTTCTTATTCTTCAGCTACAAACTCAGATGTCTGTTAAAGATACAGAATTTTACATTTTTGTATGCACAGCATCTTGTTTATCCTTCTGAAACTTGAATTTTTCAAAGCTGTTTTCATATCCTATCTATGCTGATGCATGTACAACTAGTTTAGTCATTATAATTGCATACTATATATATTTCATCGTGAAAGGAAGTGAAAGTGAAGTCACTCATTGTGTCCGACTCTCTGTGACCCTGTGGACTGTAGCCTACCAGGCTCCTCCCTCGATGGGATTTTCCAGGCAAGAATACTGGAGTGGGTTGCCATTTCTTTCTCCAGGGGATCTTCCCCACCTAGGGTTCGAACCCAGGTCTCCTGCACTGTGGGCAGGCTCTTTAACCTCTGAATGTATCATAATTCATGTATTTTCTGATTGAGGGATATTGAAATTGTTTCTTATCTTCACATTTCCCAATGATATTGCAGTGATCATCCTTATGTATTTCCAGGTGAATATAAGCAAGTTTCTCTAGGTTATTTACTTAAAGTAGAAATTGCTAAATAATAATAAGAAACTTCAGTTCTACTATAATAGGTATTGAAAACTTATCTCTCAAAGTGGCTGTCCTCTCAAACCAGTATAAAGAGTTTCCCCGTGTTCTGGCCAAATGTTGTGCTTTTCCAGTTGGGGGATTCTTGCTAAACTGACGGATGTAAATGAGATTCTCATTCTCTTGGCTCCATCTTCCTGTTGACCATAAGACTTCAAATTTGCTTTTGTAAATGACGAATTTTTTTCTTCTGTGATGTCTTTCATATCCTTTTGTTCAGTTTTCTATGGATTTGACATTTTCCTATTTCAGGCATTCCTGATAGAGTTTAGATATCAACTAAAGTTTATTAGACTTCATTATTAAGTGTGGTATCTGTTGGCATTTAACCTAGTTGAGAGAGTTTATCTACATGGAAATTTTTTTATATCTATTAAAATAGTTGAGAGTTTTTCTCTCTCATTGTTTCAGTGTGATTCATTGTAGTGATAGATTTTCTGATGTTGAGGCTTCCTTGAAGTCTTTGAATAAATTTTAGTTATTCTTAAGTTGATGTTAATACTAATTCATTTATTTAGTACTTAGTGAGTTTGGACTAAAGTTTCTTACATGAAACTGGGCTTTATTTTTATTTCATTGTTTGAACTTTTTGTGATTTTCATATCAAAATTACACTATCCTCCGAAAATGAGTAAAGTAGTTTTTCTCTTTTTCTATCCTCTGAAACTTTGCTAAAATTTTCTCATAAAACATAGTGGATGAAAAGGAGAGAGATGCACTGAGTGTGGAGGTGGGTGTGAGGGCGATTGATCCGAGCCCTTTAATGGTTTGTTGGCCTACTAGTCTTTCTGGTTCTTCAGTCTCTGTGGTAATTTTATATTTCCCTATTAATTTGCCAAATTTCCCTAAAATTTCAAATGTATTGGCAGAGAGCTGATCTTAATTTTTTCTTAGATTTCTGAAAGTCTGGAACAAGCTCTAGTTTTGTCCCCTTTCATTTCTGTAGTTTGTGTGTGTACAGATATGCATGTGCCTTCCCTCATTGTCTTGATCAGTCATGCTAAAGTGTGGTCTGATATTAATACACCTACCTAAGCTTTCTTTTGGAAAGTTGGCTTTATACGCTTTCTCCATTGATATGGGAGCTTTGGTTTATCTGGCAGTTTTCAACAGCATTACCAAGATTTTTCCAACATCCAGTCAGATACTCTCCATTTTCCTTACAGTAGACTAATCTATGTGCATTTTTTTGTGATTCTTGATCAGTCTGGACTTTTCCCTATTATATTTTATGTTTTAGACTTACCATGCAACTGCCTTATGTTCATTTATCCTTTCCTGCCTTCTTAATATTGAATCTTTCTCATTTAGTGTTTTCCTTCTACCACTTAGAAATAGAGGAAAACAATAGAATGGGAAAGACTAGAGATTTTTTTAAAGAAAATTAGAGATACCAAGGAAACATTTCATGCAAAGATGGGCACAATAAAGTAGAGAAATGGTATGGACCCAACAGAAGCAGAGATATTAAGAAGAGGTGGCAAGAATACACAGAAGAGCTGTACAAAAAGATCTTCACAACCCAGATAATCATGATGGTGTGATCACTCACCTAGAGCCAGACATCCTGGAATGTGAAGTCAAGTGGGCCTTAGGAAGCATCATTACAAACAAAGCTAGTGGAGGTGATGGAATTCCAGTTGAGCTATTTCAAATCCTAAAAGATGATGCTGTGGAAGTGCTGCACTCAATATGCCAGCCAATTTGGAAAACTCAGCAGTGGCCACAGGACTGGAAAAGGTCAGTTTTCATTACAATCCCAAAGAAAGGCAATGCCAAAGAATGCTCAAAGTAACGCATAATTGCACTCATCTCACACGCTAGTAAAATAATGCTCAAAAATCTCCAAGCCAGGCTTCAAAAATACATGAACCATGAACTACCAAATGTTCAAGCTGGTTTTAGAAAAGGCAGAGGAACCAGAGATCAATTGACAGCATCCACTGGATCATCAAAAAAGCAAGAGAGTTCCAGAAAAACATCTATTTCTGCTTTATTGACTATGCCAAAGCCTTTGACTGTGTGGATTACCACAAACTGTGGAAAATTCTTCAATAGATGGGACTACCAGACCACCTGACCTGCCTCTTGAGAAACCTGTATGCAGGTCAGGAAGCAACAGTTAGAACTGGACATGGAACAACAGACTGGTTCCAAATAGGAAAAGGAGTATGTCAAGGCTGTATATTGTCACCCTGCTTATTTAACTTCTATGCAGAGTGCATCATGAGAAATGCTAGGCTGGAAGAAGCACAAGCTGGAATCAAGATTGCTAGGAGAAATCTCAATAACCTCAGATATGCAGATGACACCACCCTTATGGCAGAAAGTGAAGAAGAGCTAATGAGCCTCTTGATGAAAGTGAAAGAGGAGAGTGAACAAGTTGGCTTAAAGCTCAACATTCAGAAAATGAAGATCATGGCATCTGGTCCCATCACTTCATGGAAAATAGATGGGGAAACAGTGGAAACAGTGTCAGACTTTATTATTTTTGGGCTCCCAAATCATTGTAGATGGTTGACTGCAGCCATGAAATTAAAAGACTTTCACTCCTTGGCAGGAAATTTATGACCAACCTAGACAGCATATTAAAAAGCAGAGATAGTACTTTGCCAACAAAGTCTGTCTAGTCAAGGCTATGGTTTTTCCAGTAGTCATGTATGGATGTGAGAGTTGGACTGTAGAGAAGACTGAGCACTGAAGAATTGATGGTTTTGAACTATGGTGTTGGAGAAGACTCTTGAGAGTCCTCTAGACTGCAAGGGTATCCAACCAGTCCATTCTAAAGGAAATCAGTCCTGAATATTCATTGGAAGGACTGATGTTGAAGCTGAAACTCCAGTACTTTGGCCACCTGATGTGAAGAGCTGACTCATTTGAAAAGACCCTGATGCTGGGAAAGATTGCGGGCAGGAGGAGAATGGGACAACAGAGGATGAGATGGTTGGATGGCATCACTGACTCAATGGATATGAATTTGAGTAAACTCTGGGAGTTGGTGATGGAAAAGGAGGCCTGGCATGCTGCATTCCATGAGGTTGCAAAGAGTCAGACATGACTGAGCAACTGAACTGAACTTCTGCCACTTAAGAAGTTAAATATTCTATTTCTATTCTTTTTGTGGTGACAAAGTTTGACATCCACAGTTAACTAAGTCTAATGATAATCAAAATCTCTATCCTGCTCCTGAATGGTGCCTGAGAATAATTCTCATAGCCCTGTTTCACAATCTTCAATAATTATTATTTAGCATTTTAATTCTACTTTATTCTTTTTTAAATTTATTTTTTAATTGGAAGGTAATTGCTTTACAGTGTTGTGTTGGTTCTTGCTGTAAAACAGTGTGAATCAGCCATAACTATTTATACATACATACACACACACACACACACACACACATATATATATCCCCTCCCTTGTGAACTTTCCTCCCTTCTCCCTTTTCACCCCTCTTGATCACCACAGAGTGCCTGGCTGGGCTCCCTGTACCATATAGCAGCTTTCCACTAGCTATTGTCTCTGATAGCCCAATTGGTAAAGAATCCACCTGCAATGCAGGAGACCCTGGTTCAATTCCTGGGTCGGAATTTGCCAAATTTTAGGGAAATTTGGCCAATTAATTGGAAAAGATCTGCTGGAGAAGGGATAGGCTACCCACTCCAGTGTACTTGGGCTTCTCTTGTGGCTCAGCTGGTAAAGAATCTGCCTGCACTGTGGGGGACCTGGGTTTGGTCCCTGGGTTGGGAAGACCCCCTGGAGAAGGGAAAGGCCACCCACTTCGGTCTTCTGGCCTGGAGAATTCCATGGACTGTATAGTTCCTGGAGTTGCAAAGAGTCGGGCATGAGTGAGCGACTTTCACCTCCACTTTCTCAGTAGCTTTCTGTTTTACACGGGGTAGTGTATATATGTGAGTGCTACTTTCTCATTTCATTCTACTGTCTCCTGCTGCTGCTGTGTCCACAAATCTGTTCTTCATGTCTGCATCTCCATTCCTTCCCTGCAAATATTTTCATCAGTACTATTTTTCTAGTTTCCATATATATGCGTCAATATATGATATTTGTTTTTCTGTTTCTGGCTTACTCCACTCTGAACAACAGGCTCTTCATTCGATCTTTTGACTACCTATAGTGGCTCATCTTCTTGTGTGATTAGCAGTTTTCCATTATAAGCCTGTTTTGAGTGGGGATTCTTCCCTTGGGAAACCACAGGTGCTATGAGTGTGGGAGCATCTTTACAGAATGACTTCGGGTTTCCTTTACAGGGGAGCTGGTGGTGGTGGTGGTGGTGGTGGGGGCGGGGGGCGGATTTGGCTTCTAACAGCAGGTTGGCTCTGTGTCTCAGGAACACACATAGTATGCATTCAGAACCCCGTGCCCTTGGTGCCGGGCTGCAGAGTTTCTTCCTTCTCCTGGGTGACTCTTGGAGCTACAACTGCCCTCCTCAGATAGGAGGCTTTCCTGTTTGCTCCTTGGGAGGGTGCATGGTTATTAAGATCAGTTTCACAGATGAGATGGCGTTTTGTGATCCTGGACCTTATTCTTTTAGCTCAGTTCCAGCTTCCCATTCAGTTGAGGCCTGTGGCTCAGACTGAATTTAAACCCCCAGCCATCTAGTCACTGGGATTTTTTTTATTTGGTCCCAGTTTCCCATGGAGCCCCTTGGCTGCAGTTCTCACTGACACTTTAATTGTGAATTTCCTCTCTGTCTGGCACCTGGGGGTTTTCACCTTACTGATCTCTAGGTAAATTATGCATTCTTGATAGAATTCTTTACACTGTTATATTTCATCCAGAAATCTGTATTTAAAGTGGGGGTGGTGCCTTCCATGTTGGCCATAGGTCACCGCATTGGCCAGACTTACTTATATTACTTCTCTAATGAGGAAAAAAATACCCAGAGTTTGAAAATGTGTTTTAAAAATGTTTTGCTTTAAGTAACCTTTTTTTCTCCACGCTTCTCAGTGCTGAATTTGAAGAACCACATAATTATGAGGCAACAATTTCCTATCTGAGACACTCCAGCAACTCCATTAACCTGTGCACCGCAAAAAATTTTGCTGATTGTAAGTGAGCTAAGCCAATTAATATTGTAATCCTGTATGGAATGAAAATATGTCCAAAATGGTATTTCCCCCAGCTAACTCTAAGTTTAAAAGTTAACAACCATGCGCTTTACTGTCACGTTTCTCTTTTCTCCCCTCTGCTAGCCTCTTAACTATATAAATAAACCCAGCTCTGTGTCAGTGCTATCTCCCAGCCCCTACTGCTGCCTTCTCATTACTTTCTCCTTTCCTTCCCCAATCTACTTAGACATTTTGCCTTTTGTAGATATATGGGAGGGAAAATCAAGTTATGGTGATTCATTTTTCTTCCTTCTCCTGCCATGGAAACTTCATCTCTCTTCTCTTGATGTTTGTCTTGAAGTCCCCTGGTAACTCCCTGTGGAAAAGGGAGATAACAGACTAGGGGAATGAGGTCCTTGTGTTTAGCCTGAATAGGAGCAGAGGATTCATTAAATGGATCTGACAACTGGTTCGGAGCTGGGTCTTCCTGCCTCTGGTATTACTGACAAAGCTCAGACCTTTCCATGAAAAAAGACTGTCCCAGGCAACATGGCGAAGAATCAGAAACTCATAGCATCTCTTCAGGATTCTGTGTCTTTGTTCTGCCTATATCAATAGAATCAATCAGTTCTCTACAAAAGGCCTAAATACTAGTGCTAGAATAAACACTAGTATTTACTGAGCTGTGCTGTGGGCCACAGTCCTGTTAAAGGTCCTCTGTGCACGTGCCTGTTGATACAGCCATTGTATTCACCCACTTTTAGAGACAGAAAACTGAAAATTAGAGAGACTGAGCTGCATACGGTCACACAAGTAATATGTGGAAGGGCTATACTGTGCAACGGCCCAGACTGCCTGTAAGATCCATGCTTTTCCCATAGTTTTATGCTGCTTCTCATTCAAGCGTGTTTGACTTCCCTGAAAGGAGAGTTAGAGATCCCCTCCTTCAACCTGTTTATTGTACAGACAGGAAGCCCAGGGCTCTGGGAGAGGAAGTCATTTGCCTGGGAACACATGCTTAGGAAGTTCATGGGTAAGAGTTAGAACCCATTGAAATTTCCATTTTCCCCCCAGGAAATAAGGGGTCAAAGAACTACTGGAAAAACTTTCTCCTAGACTGGGTAAGCTCTAGATTCTCCAAACTGGCTTGTAAAATACTAGCTTAAGAAGTGGAACTACTGTCTGCATCAACCCAGAAGACAGTACTGCCTCATAGTTGGGGTGCCTGGGCCCCTGCCTTAAAAGCAAGGCTTCTTAAACTCTAACGTTCACATGAATTTTCTGGGCATCTTGTTGTAACGTAGATTTTGGGTCAGTTGCTCTGGGTTGGGCCAGAGATTCTGCATTTCTAAAGGCACCCTGATGCCACTGGTCCACAGACTGCACTTTGAATAGAAAGGTTGTGAGCCCCAGTTGGACTGCATCCCAGCTGCATGTTTTCCTACAAAGCCAAGTGCTCACAGGGCCAAGGGGATGCTCCCCTACAGCTTCCCTCTGGACTTCAGGAGACCCCCAGAATGCCCTCCTGCAGATGGGTCTCTAAGATGCTGCTTGGGTCTCTTCCCTGGGTCCTTCCAGCTCAGGACAGATGGAGCTGCAGAGAGACCTGTTTATGGTGGGGCAGGAGAGGATAAGGGTGACATAGGCAAGGTCCTTCGTGTGTAGGGTGAAGCTGAGGACTGGAAGGAAGGAAGCTGGACCAGAGGCCTGCATGTGTTCTCTCCAGGCCACAGATGTTCAAGGTGGGGCTGTTGGGGATATTATTCGGGGTGCCCAACGAAGGAACTGCTAACCCAGGCCTCTCCTTAGTCTTTCACCGAGGAATCCTTTGTGTTCCTCAGTGCTGCTGAGGAGATAAGTGTTCATGACTGAAAAGAGTAAGGGCTCAGAAAATAAGCCACTGATGCAATTGAGAGGTCACTGTGCCAAGGACAATTGGAAGTGGGGAGAGAGGGAGAACGGCGTGGATGGTGAGGGCTTCCCCAGCCAGGATGGCATCCTGTGGAGTATAGGACAGAAGCCTGCCAGGAGATTCTCTGTGGAAGCCAGAGAACCCTAGTCTGGGATGGAAAGGATGCTGTTTTAGCCCACACTTCTTTCCCTGCTCCTCTCTAAAGAGGCAAGGGGTAGTTCCCCTGTAGGCAAAAAAAGGGAAGGAAATAGGCGATTTCATCCCCACTTGGCCATGTTCATTTGACATTTCCCCATGTGTTTCATCCTCTTTACACTTACTGTTTGAAAGATGTACAAATCTCAGTGTATTTATCTACTAAATGGATATAATATCTTCTTTGCGTAACTGTTCTGTGTGTTTGAGAAGGTAATGCATTAAAGTCAAGTGAACTCTTCTCTGAGAGGATGGAGCACATATGCTTTTCCCTAGTGCTCCTGCTAAGTACAACTAAAACCCCTGGATACTGTATATTTAAAACAAATATATACATATATATTTATATTGTATATTTTTATATACAAACATAAGAAAACTAGAACACTGTGAAAAGGTAGAAAGAAGGTAGACCAGTTAGGCACCTCTGGACCCAAAGAAGGATAAGTGGTGAGTTCCCTGGGTTTTCTTCTTACTTCATATATCCCAGCCTTGGAGCTGAACAAGCTGGCCACCCAGAAACACCACAGGACACAGACAAAGCAACTCCAACAGAAGCCTGCTCTTTCTAGCCAAAGGACCAGTAAAAGGGAAGCCTAGAAAAACAGAAAGCCTCTAGACAACAACTGTTTTATCCCAGCTAACTGTCACAGAAAATAACAAACTGGCCCCACCGCCACCAGCCAAGGCTGAGTGGGGAGCCTGGATATCCACCCTTATCAGGCTGTGATGATGCACCCCAGCCCTTCTGCTGGTCAAGAAGGTGAAGTAGGGAGCTGGGACTTTCGTCCCTGCCAGGGTAACAAACTCCACCTACAGTGAAGGTCAGTGAAGAGCACATAGGGATGTGGACTCCAGCCCTCCACCCAGCAATAACGAGGCGTCCCTTCCCCTCCCTGTTGGGACAGCACCAGAGCAGACCTTGTGGAGGGTCAAGACCTTCACACACTCTCAGCAATAAGGCACCCTCTCCCTGTGGGATCAGTAGAGGCTATGTTGGGAGTGATAACAAGCCCTCCCACCCCTCTCAGCCAGAGTGTTACCAGCAGAAGCTTAGCAGGGGGCCAGAGCACCCACTCCTGCTCAGAAGTGATGAGGAGCCCTTGCCTTACTTGGATATCAACAAGACCAATAAATGGGGAACCTACACTTCTACCCCCACCTGGCAGGAAAAAGGCAGTCCTCTGTACTTCTGCTGCCATCCTAGCTGAAACAGAAGGCTTAAATAGTATCCAGAGTCTCGCAACATAATACTCTAAAAGGTCACAGTTCAATCAAAAATCACTCATACCAACAGCCAGCAAAGTCTCAACTTAAGCAAAAAGAGATGATTGACATATGCCAACGTTGGGATGACTGAAGTGTTAGAATTGTCTGACAAAGGCTTTAAAGCAGCTATTATAAGCATGCTTCAGTGAGAATTATAAATATGATTGAAGCAAATTGAGAAAAAAGTCTTATCCAAAAGTAGGGGATATCTCTGTAGAGAAATGGGAGATGTGAAGAAAACACAAATGGAAATTTTAGAACTAAAAAATACAGTAAAGAAGAGAAAAGCTCAATAGCAGAGTGGAAGGAACAGAAGAATCAGTAAACCTGGAGAAAAAATTAGCTCAGAATGGATTTCTTCCTTCCTCTGCTCACCAAGGGTGAGGAGTCTTTAAATACTGCCTTTCTAGGAAGAAGAGAGGGAGAAGGAAAGGAGGAGAAGGCTTTTGCCATCACCTTTGGGTGAGTCTGTCTCTTGAACAATGCCAAGAAAAACAGAAGGTCACCCCCTCAGTGTGCCTAGCTCAGAAAAGGTGACTTTCTGAAACTTCACCCTTTCATACCAACTGGGTGATGGGGAAGCAGGATTTAGGCTGTTCGAAAGCTCTGTGGAATTGTCCTCAGAGCTCATCTAGACAGTGCCTTTCAGACTGTGCTTCCTAGAGCCAAAAGCTGTCCTAAGGGGGTCCTGGAAACCCCTGGGGATAACGTCAACCAGAGAAGTTTCGTTTATGCTCCTATAATATTGTGTTTGCTTCCTGACCACAGACTGGTTCCAAATAGGAAAAGGAGTACGTCAAGGCTGTATATTGTCACCCTGCTTATTTAACTTCTATGCAGAGTACATCATGAGAAACGCTGGGCTGGAAGAAGCACAAGCTGGAATCAAGATTGCCGGGAGAAACCTCAATAACCTCAGATATGCAGATGACGCCACCCTTATGGCAGAAAGTGAAGAGGAAATAAACAGCCTCTTGATGACAGTGAAAGAGGAGAGTGAAAAAGTTGGCTTAAAGCTCAACATTCAGAAAACGAAGATCATGGCATCTGGTCCCATCACTTCATGGCAAATTGATGGGGAAAGAGTGGAAACGGTGTCAGACTTTATTTTTTTGGGCTCCAAAATCACCGCAAATGGTGGTTGCAGTCATGAAATTAAAAGACGTTTACCCCTTGGAAGAAAAGTTATGACCAACCTAGATAGCATATTCAAAAGCAGAGACATTACTTTGCCAACAAAAGTCCGTCTAGTCAGGCTATGGTTTTTCCTGTGGTCATGTGTGGATGTGAGAGTTGGACTGTGAAGAAAGCTGAGTGCTGAAGAATGGATGCTTTTGAACTGTGGTGTTGGAGAAGACTCTTGAAAGTCCCTTGGAATGCAAGGAGATCCAACCAGTCCATTCTGAAGGAGATCAGTCCTGGGTGTTCATTGGAAGGACTGATGATGAAGCTGAAACTCCAGTACTTTGGCTACCTCATGTGAAGAGTTGATTAATTGGAAAAGACTCTAACATTGGGAGGGATTGGGGGCAGGAGGAGAAGGGGATGACAGAGGATGAGATGGCTGGATGACATCACCAACTCGATGGACATGAGTTTGAGTGAACTCTGGGAGTTGGTGATGGACAGGGAGGGCAGGCGTGCTGCAATTCATGGGGTCGCAGAAAGTCGGACATGACTGTGAGACTGAACTGAACTGACTGAATATTGTGTTTAAATGAATGAATGATTCCATGGCTAGGAGACAGGTTGAAAGCCATTTCCTAACTGAGCAACCCTGGGCAAGTTATTTCACTTTTCTGAGTGTCTGTTCCTCATCAGTATATCAGATATAGTAGTGATTATCATGAAAAAAAGAACCTGTCAGCTATTTTTAAATTATTATTATTGTTCTAATATTAGTAATAATTGTCTCACCTCCTGGTGTAAAACACGGGAAAGGGACTTTTGCAAAGTGACGCAGGGAGTTAGAAACTCACGCAGGGAGTTTCCCGGTTAGTTACTCTGGACAAAGAGCTGAGGGTCTGGAAGACACGGCCTTGATGTGGTACTAGTGTGCCATACTGGGGTACAGGTGAAGGGTTGCTGAAGACCAGCTTCTGCCGTTTGTCATTTTCCTCCCAGCTGGGACAAAGCCATTCAGTGGGAAGAGAGTTAATTCCCCGTGGAAGCTAAGTGAGGGCTCTGATGTGAGGGTTACATCCTCCTGTTATAATTCCTAGTCCTTTCCTGACCCCCTGAGGTATGATCGTTTGAACTTTATATTCCTACTTGGGAGCAAGTTTTGATGGCAACACTTACTGTTGAGAGAACATCCGCTTTGTTTAAATTAAAAAAAAAAAACAGTATCAAGTTATGAATGCATTATTTAATTGTGTGTGTGTTATCTTTGCTTCTTAGCCTTAGCAAGTAAGTTCTCTCTGGGCCTGGGTTTTTTCATTTCTAAGAATAATAATATCTCCCTCCCCATCAGGTGACCGGTAGAAGCAAAGATATTGTGATTTGTAAATTCTTTCAAAAACACAGAAGGGTGAATAAATTGAGGGAGGGGGAGAAAAGGAGATTATCATTTTTTAAAAGTGGAAAATAAATCCATACTTGAAAAGGATGGGGCCAACTGCATCATAAGCAAATATTCCTAAATGTTTTTAAAACAAGTAATAGAATAAAATGTGTTGATTCAAAAATTGGTGAAAATAAGTGTATAACTACCAAGGTTGAAGTACAGGTTATTAATCTGCCACACAGAATTTTAAGTCCTTGTGTCAACAATCACATGCAGATAGTCCCTAAACAGAAACTGATTTCATTTAAATAATTTATGAATGAACTGTATATGTAGAGTAAAAATGGCTTAGAAATGTGTGTTGTTGTTTGGTCAGTTCTGTCAACTAAACCTTTAGGACTCCAGCAGCAAGAAAGAGAAAAGGAACAGGGAAAGTCTTATTTATTATGTACTATCAGTAGGCGAAATGTTTATAGAAAACTTTTAACCAAGGAAAAATTAACTTAGCAATTTTATTTAAAATATGTCATTTTCTATACAATGTCTGGTGCTCTGCTAGGGTCGCATTTCTCACATCATCTGCGTTAATCTTCCCATGAACTCTGGAAGGCAGATACCAGTTGGCCCCATTTCACTGATATGCAATCTGAGGTTCAAAAAAAGGAAGTAATTTGTCTGTAATTCCACAGGTAGGAAATGGCAAGACTGAGCTCTGAACCCCAATGTTTGCTACTACTTATATTAATTAATGATTAAATTTGGCATCGTGTCATTAAATAAAATCCACAAAACTTTTGGAAAAACTGAAAGGTATTTGAGCCTTAGTTGACAGCCAGCTGTACCATGGAAGCAAAATGCTTATGAAGCCACTTTTAGGCACACTGTGGAGTTGGATTTGATGAAGTGGGACCTGGGGTTTGTGGGCTTATTTCCTTTCCCTTTCCTTTCAAGTCTGCCTTCTGAATGCTACCATTCAATTGCAGTCCTTTCTCTTCATAATGAAGTATGAATCTGCTTAACAAAAAGGAAACTGACAACTGTTTCAAATGTTTTCATTGACTGTACTTTCCATCCCTGAAATCCCCAAAGGAAAGATACCATGATCAATGACCTGAGAATTTCCTAAACCTTGTGGACGGGCTTCCCATACATTGATTGTTCTGAGGGTTGGGAAAACTGAACTCTGCCACCATCCATAACTGCTTTAATCTGGGGGTACTGTGTAAGAAATGGATGCTGTGAGAGATTGCCTTGAAATAACTGTCTCATGTTTATTTTAGCAGCTTATGAAGTCAGAATTGAAGAACTCCGAAAGGTACAGTTTCTTTTCTTCTTATCAGCTTCATAGCTAAAGCAAGTGTGCAGAGTTGATTCTGAAGTAGTTTCCTTCATAAGGGAGGAAAGCTCTTCGTTTCGTGTTTCTGTGCAATTTCAGAGGCATTTTTAGACTTTGCCTGCTAAGATTCTGAAGTCTGAGCCCAGTATGATCAGAGATGGAAACCGTGTTAGGATGGGAGAAGGCGGTAGTTACGTATTCCTGGCACCTGATGTAAGGCGGTCAGTGCCAACTGGCCTCTAATAACTGTCCCTTCAGGAGAGAGGAGTTCCTCGTCACATGCCAAATTTGTATAGCATGTGCTTCCATGAGAATGACCAGACCCTTGAAGGCATAGTTTTTGGACTTCTGGTGGGCATAGTGCTAGCAACTCGATTAGGGCCCAAGCAGAATCACGGGCTTTGATTCTGGCTTCTGGCTATGTGACCTAGAACCTCCATTTCCTCACATGTGGCCATAGGAACACCCCCATCAGAAGTCATTGTGAGAATGAAAAGAGGTAAATTCAGGCAGTTGAATAGTAAGTGCTGAAATCTATCCCAGGCACTTTACCTCTCTGCGCTTCAGCTGTGTCTTCTGTAAAATGGTGTGTTCCCTGGAATGGCAGGAAGCATAAGCCTTGTGCAGTAGTAGCTGCTCAATAAGTAATGAGACCACCAGTTGTTCCACCGAGTTGCTGAGTGAACTAAGCTGGATGAAGCAGGTGAGCACCTAGTCCAGCACTCAGCACACAGTAGGTACTTACTGTTTTAACTGGGTCAGTTCAGGTACTACTCCTTCCTCACTGGGTGCGTTTACTCGAGGTCCTTCATCTTTCTGCTTTGCTTTTCTTATGATTACTGAAAAGGATTGTTCATTTGTGATACACTTTAGAAATATAAAACTAGAAATGATTATTAATCATTAGTATTATTAATATTAATCAATCATCAATAATCATTAATCATCAATATTATTAATCATTACTATTAATGAAAGTAGAAAGATGCTTCACTTACCTGGCAGTATTAGCAAATTATAAACTTTTCTGCACAATGGAGCTTTCCAAATAACCACAATTTTATCCCATTCAAAATTTAAAAAGCATGAAAATATTTTTCTTTCAACCTTCAGACATATATTATGTTCACTCATGTTTTTGAGCTCGGTGGCTGGAATCTGATTTCTCCATTTCTTGTTGACTTGGAGTTCTCTGAAACATAAGGGGCTGAATGGGCACTGTCCATGTTTTTCTTGAGATGCTCTTAGGCCCTTGTAGGTGTTCAGAATGAGTTGCCTTCACACCAAACTGCCATTGTCTATATGCTGTAGTTGTTTTATTATTTCCATCAACTGTTACTTCCTTCTCCTGTCAACCTCTTCATGTCCAGCAGTGGGTTTCCATGTGGTCCAGTACACGCCAGGTCCTTGTCCGGGGGCAGGCACCCGTGTGTGTGGTGGCTGAGATGCAAAGAAGATGCCTGCAATGTGGGAGCCCCGTGTTTGATCCCTGGGTGGGGAAGATCCTCTGGAGAAGGGAATGACTACCCACTCCAGTATTCTTGCTTGGAGAATCCCATGGACAGAGGGGCCTGGCGAGCTGCAGTCCATGAGGTCACAAAGAGTCGGACACGACTGAGTGACTAACACTTTCATTTTTTCACCTGTGTACGCGTGGCATCATGTAATCCTCACAGCCACCCTGTGAGCTGGCATCACTGCTTTTTACAGATGAGAACTCAAGGCTCAGAGAAGTTGAAGAACTGTAAGTAATGTAGCAGAGATATAAAGCAAGGTCCCTCTAACTTGTCTTTCTACAAGTGTTGCCATCCAGTCTGTTAGAATTGTGTGGCAAATGAGAGCCAGTGGTCCCTGAACGCAAACCGGGAGCCTCTCCTCAAAGGAAGGGATGTGAGCTCTTGGGCGTGGACTCTGCAGCAGCGTTTTGGATGCTTATTTTCTGTTCTCTTTGGGTTCTTGGCTAGATTCCAGATTGTGAATGATGTATGACAAATGACTAAATGAGGGCTAGGTTGTGGCCACTGGGGCCTAAGTTTAATGGTGCCAAGTCTAGATCACACACGAGCTGGGTTTTGATCAGGTGGTGTGTGATTAGGAAAGGAAGAAAGCCTGTACCAATTTTGCTCACTGGAACATTGCTCAAATATCACAATTCGTATTTCCTCATGGGGTTTAAAAGTTCTTTATTCTACAGATGCGTTCCTAGATGGGCATGCAGAGAACAACTTAATTTTCTAAGTCAAATTATACATTACCTCTGGCATGCACCATAACTTTAGAAATGCCTGTTTTTTGGTGTTTGTTTTTTTTTTTTTTTTTGACTGATCTTCAGCTCCACTGGCAACAGTTCATGAAGCATTTTGTTGTCAGCATCTACTTTGCTTTGTACTGAGCCCTCACCCTTTGGTCATGTCTCTTAACGATCTGTAACCAAACAACAGAGGCCTGGTTGGGGTTTGATGTGCGTAGATTTATGAAAATGACCACTTTTCTCTTTACTTTCAGGCTGGGAAGAGATTTTACCATCAAGAACTTAGGTGAGTTTTATCTTCAAAAGGAAAAGCATTAATTAGCCACTGACCCTCTGATGACAGAACTGTTTTTCCTTAATGGGCCAGTTGTCTCTAGTGCCTGACCTGGTTCAGCACCCCTAGTACCCTGCAAGCTGTCTGGTACAGAGAAGGTGCTCAAGGGTCCTGCCTGGCCTTTTGGGTTCACCTCATTCTAGCTCACTCTATACTCACTCAGCAGAGGCTTGCTGAGTCCCCAACATGTTGGCCATTTGCTAACCACAAGGGCTGGGGGTTCCCTTGGTAACTCAGCTGGTAAAGAATCTGCCCGCCATGCAGGAGATCCTGGTTCGATTCCTGGATTAGGAAGAGCCACTGGAGAAGGGATAGGCTACCCACTCCAGTATTCTTGGGCTTCCCTGGTGGCTCAGCTGGTAAAGAATCCACCTGCAATGTGGGAGACCTGGGTTTGATCCCTGGGTTGGGAAGATCCCCTGGAGAAGGGAACAGCTACCCACTCCAGTATTCTGGTCTGGAGAATTCCATGGACTGTATAGTCCATGGCGTCACAGTGAGTCAGACACAACTGAGCAGCTTTCACTTTCAGGGGCTGGGGCAGTGACAGAGAGCACGCCACTACCCTTGGGGGTTCCCCAGTTAGAGAAATACAGTCAAACAGGCATATGACAATCACGTGGGTCCCAAAGAATTGACAATTTCCAAAACGCACTGTGCTGTTTCAGGTCTCTTTACCTTTGCTCATTTCCTTCATTCAGCTCAACTTGATGATCTGGCAGACTTAGCTACTAACCATCAAATGACCCCTCCTGTAAGAAGCCTTCCTCCTTCTCCTCCTCTAGTCCCTTCCCTGTGGTGCTGCTGTAAGACACACACGTTTGCACTAACGTCATGTCTGTCCTTTGTTTGCTAAGATGCGAGTTCATCCTCACTCTCCCCTTCTCTGAGCTCCTTGTGGGCAGGGCCCGTTTTTCTCATTCTTGATCCAGACCTGGGCTTGGCATATAGCAGTGCTTTTGCCTAATCCTTCAGAGCCTGCCTGTCTCTCTCACCACCCACCTGTGGAAGTTATTTATAATGCATTCAAATAAACATGGCCTGTGAGCTCTGGAGAAGCATGTATCAGCATTTCCTGGCTGAGGCTAAAAACACACAAGCTGGATCATGGAGGAAAACCCTGCTTCATCTCTCTCCTTGAGCTCCTGCCTGACCTTGAATTCAGGAGTCCTGTGATTACCCTTTGGCACCTAACACAGTGCTGGGCACAGAGTAAGCACATGTCAGATGATTAGCTACTTAGTTCCACATTTATTGAGCTTTTTCTCTGTTCAGACACTGCTAGATTCTCAGGTACAGAAATGAATAATAGAATGTATTCCCTATACTTAGTTCAGCTTAAGAATGAAGACCAGAGTGGCAGGGGTGAGGGGGTCACTTGGAGGGGAAAATGACCGTGGAAGTAGGAATTTACAATATCAGATAATCACTGTTAAAAGTTATGAAAACACAGAAGTGAGGTGGTAGGCATGCTTTCTGCAAGAGTGACAACTGAGCTGAATCATGAAAACATGTAGGAACTGGCTGGGTGAAAATGGCAGGATGCCTGTTCCAGGCAGGGGTCACGGTTGGGGGGCAAAGACGCAGTATTGCACAGTGAGGCCAGTACAGGTGTCCACGAAGAGCTGGATGATGCTTGAGCATAAAGTGCGGTGTGGAGCAGCAGGAATGAGGTCATATACAGAGCAAGATACAGGAGGACCTGCATTCCCTAATTAATCATTCAGACCAATCCTGTCCAGTGGAAATATAAAGCAAACCACATATGTCACTTAAAATGTCTCTAGTAGCTATCTTCTAAAAAGCAAAAAAAGAAAAAAAGAAATGATCCTAATATGTCCAAAACATTATCATTTCACCATGTAATCAGCATTAAAGTTTCTACTGAAATATTTTAAATCCTTTTCTTCACACCAAGTGTTAAAGATCCAGATGTGTTTTACACGGACAGCTTGAGTTTGGACCATACACATTTCAGATGTTCAAAAGTCACATGGGAACAGTGACCTCTTGGATGGCACAGTTTTAAACCTTATTCTATAAGTCAGCAGAAGCCACAAAAGAGTTTTAAAGCAGAAATAATATACCCCTAGCATTCCTAGGAGTCACAACATTAAATGTAATTTGACAGTTATTTATGGAGATCCAGCCATGTAGAAACTACTGGACAAAACCCGGGGGATAAAAGATGGATTACAGAGGACATGTACATCAGCAAGGCAGGTAAATGCCTTAGGAAAAATGTCAGCAATGGGAAGAGAAGCCTTGGGTAATTCTAACTCGGCAGATGCTGTGATGAAGAAGAGGACACTGACAGTTAGGAGAGCCAATTACATGCTGGAAGCAGCGTTAGGCTTTCAACATTTTTATCACATTTCACTTTCATGGCAACTGTGGAGACCAGCATTATGACTTTTCATTTATAGATGGAAACATTTGACTTTTAGAAACGTTCATCTTAGGTTCTTAGAGGCAGAATAGGGGCTGGATCCCAGCCCTCCCTCCACATCCCCTGTTCTAGAACTAGTGGCCTTGATGGTAGATAAGAGTCACCAGTCATTGGATGAGTGAAACTTTAAAATTCTTCCCATTGTCACAGAATATTTCCCTCTCCTGGTGTTTCTCCTTCCTGCACGACCACTTCTGCTTTTCTGTGAGGGCTGTCTGTCTCTGCCTTCCATGTAGAAGTGGCTGTAGAGCTCTCTACTTCACTATGTTGCCAGAAACAGATGCTCACATCTGGATGCTGATGCTCCTCAGTGTTCTGTCCCCGGTCCTCAGCTTGTTGACTATGCTCTTCACCTTGACTCCCTCCCTCTACTCCTCCACTGCAGCTATTGGCAGTATATAGGTGTGTGGTAGTCATGCCTTTCATGAGGGAATGCTAGCTGGAAGACTTTGCTACTGCGGGTTGCAAAGCATTAGTGCTGGCGGTACACACGTGATTTAACAGAGCTCTGATTTTTAGTTAGTGTCAAGGAAAAATGGAAGAGCCAGAAGCAGATCTGTAGACTGTACATTTTAATATACAATAGAGGGATAAAAGAGAGTCAGGCAACACTTGCTTGGGAGAATTAGGCAGCACTTCTCAGAGGGGAGCTGACTTAGACAGACTGGAAAGGGTGCTGTTTCTCTGCAGTATAAGATGGGGAAGGCATGACTGAAAAAGGAACTAGCAAATATGAAAGAAGAGTTGCTCAAAATAGGATGGAAAGTTTGGAGAATTAGAGTGTAGATTAGCATAAACATGGAGAGAAGAAGCAGAGGATGGAGTTGGAAAGAAGGGTGGGGGCCAAATCACAGTGGGGCTGATATTTTATCCATCAGCCAATGGGAAGTTAGATTTTAAGCAGGAATTCACTCTGGCATTGATTGGAACAGCCAGAAATGCGGGGAAATTTTCTATGGTTGACTTGATCCTGGTCCTCTCATCTTTAAAGAAGAAGAAAAGGAGGAGAAAGGGAAGGAGAAGGGGGAAGAAAGAGGAAGGTTCAGCTCTGTTTAAATTCATTTCCCTCATTCATTTCATTTAGGATTGAGGGGTACACTATCATCAAAACTCTCTCATCTTCACTTTTTCCCTGGTATCGCTTCACTTTTCAGACCCCAACACGAAGATGAAGATAAACAGATGAAGGAAAAAGAACCATACCAATTGAAACTTCAAAACACCGAAGATCTAGACTTAGACCATCTTTTCAAGGTATCTGTAATTCTAGAGTTCCAGATCAAACAGTCCAGGCCATCCATATAATAGGTTCAGTTCATGGAGTGACTTTTTAGAGGCTGAACCATGCAACTCTCCAGAAAGACAGGAGATGGAGTGGGTGTTGGGTGTCTTATAAAAGAAATTGACAGGACAAGAACACCGAACTCTAGCCTCCGATTTCTTACTTATTAGCTGTGAAGCAGGTCTCATAAACTGGGCTAAGATTAGTGTGAGTTCAGTGAGACACCCGGAGGGCAAATTCAAAGAGACAACTCAGGTCCCCACCCTGCTCTTGTGGAACCTGATCGGAGGGCCTCCTGAAATTCTGTGCTCTGAGGCTCTGCTTAAGAGGGACCTAATCTCTGAGCTTAGGCATCTCATGTGTAAAATGAGAATAAATAACCCCTATCTGATTACCATCCCCACTCCCATCTGAATTACCTTATTTTTGATAATGAAATAGTGTAGATGAAGGTGCTTTGTAAGCTGTAAGCTACCATGAAAATGAAGTATATTGTTGTTAATTAACTGATCAGTTAACACTGTTTGTTGATAGGAAACACTGTATATGTGTATATCCACATCCAAAGGACACTATCTCCTTCAAAACAGTCAGAGGCTTAAACAATAGATACCACCAGGGCTGTTACCAGTGTTCAAAACACGTGGGATGTCTGTTTGAGATGGGCCTATCACATCACATTGTTCCACATGCAGGGCTTGGGTAAATCAGACATCTTGGTGGTGGTATGGGCCTGAACTGAGGTGTAGGCCCAGAGGCCCCACTGGAATAGGCTGAATGTTTACAGACTATAAAAAAGCAGCATAATTCAGAGAAGTCGTTAATAATGAAAGATAGGGACCAGAGACGGGAGTGGCATGATGTGTTAAGATGGGTGGTGGGACCAGAGATCAGGAAGGGTTCGGAGCGTTTCATGATGAGAACGGCAACAGAGGAGCATGATTAAGGGTGTGTGTGTGCTCAGTCGGTCAGCTGAATCCGACTCGGTACAACCCTGTGGACTGTAGCCCGTCAGGCTCTTCCGTCCATGGGATCCTCCAGGCAAGAATACTATAGTGGGTTGCCATGTCTTCCTCTAGGGAATCTCTCTGACTCAGGGATTGAACCCACATCTCCTGCAGCTTCTGCATTGCAGGTAGATTCTTGACCACTGAGCCACCAGAGAAATCTGATATGATTCAGGATACCATGAAAGAGCAAAAGCATGGGTGCTCCCTTTTTCAGTGTATCCCTGGTAGCCAAGCGCACAGGGCTCTGGGATCCAGTCCTGCCTGGGCAGATGACTAGCTGTGAGACCAGGGGCCAGTTATTTAACCTTTCTAAATTCTTTATCAAGAAAAATCATGGTCTTTTTTGAATGAGATGTCATGAAGATCAAGTAAGATAAGATATGCTGCTGCTGCTAAGTCACTTCAGTCGTGTCCGACTCTGTGCGACCCCATAGACGCCAGCCAACCAGGATCCCCCGTCCCTGGGATTCTCCTAGCAAGAACACTGAAGTGGGTTGCCATTTCCTTCTCCAATGCATGAAAGTGAAAAGATAAGATATATCAAGAGCCTATTCCATGGTCAGCCTGCCATTATAGCCTGATTGCATCCTGTGGGCCTGCCTCCAAGCCAGCCATCCGATGGCTATTCAGAGGGGAACAAAAGACATTGTATATGCCCTTGTGAAACTTAGAGAAATGAGACTGTGTTAGATAAAACAGCAAAAAATGACTAGCTGGGAGGAATGAATGAATACAGAATAGCATTAGTAAGAGAAAAACCAATAGTTAAGTGCAGGACTGTCCTTGTTGCATGGGTTTAGGTGGATATCTATGAAGAGATACCTGGGAAAACCCAGATGGCAGAAGACCACGCAGGTGGGAGAACCATGCCGGCCAGAAAGCAGGATGCTGCAATGGACATCATCCAGGAGGAGGCTTGCCCTGAGGACTTCCAGCCGGCCAGGCACCCCATAGACTACTGTGAGTTCCATTTTTTTCCTGGTTCTTTTTACCATTACTGAATTATTTTAAAGCTGTATGTGACCAAGATTTTAATTGATTTTATAAATATTCACCTAGCATCTATTATACATCAAATCACTTGCCTGAGTGAGGCAGCTGTACTAGATTTAGAGGTAGAAGGCCCGAGTTCAAATTAAGGCTCTTAAACTTATTAGCTGTGTAACATAATCCTTCATATTCCTCAGTTTCTTCATTTATTAAAAAGGGATCATAATACAGATCTCACTGGGGCTTGGCACAGACAAAATCTGACAGTATGTTGCATAATAGGTGCACAGTTGAATGTTTACTCATTTCTTCTTATATCTCCCAGAACCTGTTATTTTTTGTAGACTCAAGACATTGACACTTTGATGACATAGTATGATACTATTATTTGACTTTATTCAGGTTGAATTTTTATCTTCATGTGAATCAAACTCTTGATTGCAAGTAACTGTAATAAAATCATACTGTTTTAAGCAAAAGAGGAGGCTCACCTAGCAGAAGGTCTGGACATGGCTGGACTCAGGGACACAAACAGTATCCCAGGGACTCAGTATTACCTTTTTTGCTCCTGGCTTTGTCCCCCTCCCTCTTGGCTCCATCTTCAAGCAAACTCTACCCTTGTGGAGACAAGCTGGCACCTGGCAGTGACAGATTTGCATGCTATCTATCCTCTTAGGAACCCCAACAGAAAGCTGGAAATGGTTATCCTCTCAACAGTTTTAAGAAAAGGTCCAGATTTGAGTCTTACTGGCTTGATTGTGTCACATGCCAGTCTTGATCCAATCATCATGAATGTGGGATAGGATGCTCTGACTGACCCAGGCCTCTGTCATAAATTCACATCTGTAGCTGGAGGCAGAATTAGTTGTACCAAAACAGTATCATTTCAGATTGAAGGATTTCCCAAGTTAAAAGCTGTTATCATAGGGAAAAAAGTAGACACTGAATAGACAAAACAGACGTCTACTCCAGTCCAATAAGCCACGGCAAACCGCTGACATGTCATAACGTGTTACAATCAAAGTTATAAGAAAATATTACAATCATGAGATTGACTCAGGCCCTATAAAATCCACCTCTAGGCTAGCTGCCTGCATCCCTGCCATGCACTTCCTTCCCTATACACTGTTATTCTAAGTTAACTGACTGTGACATGTGCGTAAGTGCCCCCATCACTTTGCCTGAACTCTTTCCTGTGTCTGAAATGCCTTTCTGCCCACCCTCTACCTGCTGATATCTCAGCCATCTTTCAGGATCCATCTCCAAAGTCAGTTCTTCTGAGGCCCTCCTTACCTTCCTTACACCTAGACTCCACTTTCCTACTCTCCAGGGACCATAATTGCTCATTCCTCTCTGTTTCCAGGACACCAAAACAGCAATGGAATGACCAGTTTTCCATAGTAGGTTTTCGTTCTTCAGTCACTAAGTCGTGTCAGACTCTTTGTGACCCCATGGACTGCAGCATGCCAGCCTTCCCTGTTCTTCACTATCTCCCAGAGTTTGCTCAAACTCATATCCATTGAGTCAATGATACCATCCAACTATATCATCCTCTGTCATCCCCTTCTCCTCCTGCTCTCAATCTTTCCCAGCCTCAGGGTCTTTTCCAGTGAATCGTCTCTTTGCAAGGTGTCCAAAGTATTGGAGCTTCAGCATCAGTCCTTCCAATGGATATTTAGGGTTGATTTCCTGTAGGATGGACTGGTTTGATCTACTTGCTTTCCAAGGGACTCTCAAGAGTCTTCTCCAGCATAATTCAAAAGCATCAGTTCTTCTGCGTTCAGCCTTCTTTATGAGATCCAACTCTCACATCTGTACATGACTACCAGAAACGACCTTTGTCAGAAAAGTGATATATTTGGTTCTTTTCAGATTCAAGCATTCTGGGACACCAAACCACTATGTATTAATCCTACAACCCTGGGAAGTTCACGTACTTTTATGTACACGTGGGGACAGTACTATTTATTTCCCAGGGCTCTTTGTCAGTGCATATAAAGTGTTGCTCAGTCATGTCTGACTCTTTGCGACCCCATGGACTCTAGCATACCAGTCTCTCTGTCCATGGGATTTTCCAGGCAAGGGTACTGGAGTAGGTTGCCATTTCCTTCTCCAACATAAAGTGTTAGGTAGTTAGAATAGGGAAAAGAGTCGAGAATGGCGGTGGCTAAAAGATAAGGAAGAGAAAAGCCTGCGAAAGTAGAACAAAGGAAGGTCCGAGGACTGGAGTGAGGACCTCAGGTAAAACAAACAACACTCCTGGCTGGCCCAATTTACATAGGACAGGCCCAGGGGGAGAAAAACATATAATGAGAGGAGCCAAAGCTCTCTCTCTCTCCTGCACGCTGGGGTGCTCTTCTCTTCGCGTCTTTGTCTTAGACAAATCAGTGTTATAGCTCGGTGTTACAGCTCTATTTTATTTAGAAGATAGCAGGAAAATCCATCTTTGAGGCATGAGGGCACGTTGATCCAAAGATGCGATCCATTTGTTCTTTTTTCGCGGGCTTTTCTCTTCCTTATCTTTTAGCCACTGCCATTCTGGACTCTCTTCCCTATTCTAACTACCTAACAAAAGCATCTGGTTCATTGCTAAATAACTGTCAGTTCTCTTTGCTCACTTGCTTTTCTGAAACAATTACAGCATGCTTTACTTTATAACTCATGGTATACACGTTTGTTTCCTGCGGTTCACTGTGAACACCTTGGGGTAGGAGACCATTTGACATTTTTCTCTGTATCTCTGCAACCTGCAACCAACAAAACCTTGTTAAAGGAAAGAATGAAATAATAAATCAGACTTCAGTGAGAGAGTATGGTAGATTTGACAATCTTAATGATTCTTCTGACTAAAACAACTAAAGTGAAGAAGAAAATTGGGAGTGGAGGGGACAATTCATTAAAGCATCACAGAACTGACTTAAAAGGAAGTATCCACATGCCTGCAGGAACCAGGAACCCTGAGAAATGAGTGAGCACCAAAGCTGCTCTTGCCCTGAGGCCTTTCACCGAGCTCTGAATCCTTTGTTCTCCTGTTTTGAATGCATGGTGTGCAGAGGACAGGAGCTATATCCCAGGGCCTGCCCAAAGTGAGTGTCTAATAGGAGCGTGCATGTGTGCATACCCAGTCATATCCGACTCTTTTGTGACCCCATGGAGTGCAGCTCGCCAGGCTCCTCTGTCCATGGGGTTCTCCAGGCAAGAATACTGGAGTGGGTTGCCTTTTCCTCCTTCAGGGGATCTTCCTGACCCAGGGATCAAACCTCTGTCTCCTGCATTGACAGGTGGATTCTTTAACACGGAGCCACCTGGGAAGCTCATACAATAGGAGACTGCTGTATAAAATTGGGACCTCAAAGAATTATGTCCACACAGAATGGATAGCACTATGCCTGTTGTTAACAATGCTATATTATATACTTATAAATTTACAAGAGTAGACCTCAAGTGCTCTTAAACCATAAAAATTTTTTAAAAAATTAAATAGGACAAATTAAGACATTTCTAATGAGATAAATGACACACGAGAAAGCACAGAGGCAGTACTGAATCAAAAAACACGTCTTTAGATGAAAAATGGATAGACTAATTTGGACTATAGAAAAAAAATGGAAGGGTGGAAAGGGAGGAAAACAAGCTGAAGTAAATAAGAGTTAAAGGAGAGGCCTAAACATGGGGCTGAAAGCCATTTTCAAGCAATTATGTATTGTCCTTGAAGAGTCACCACAGATTTCGGGATTACACTATGTTGAAAACAGTCTGAAGAAAATTCTTCTAAGTAATCTGTACACACTGCTAAAGCGCAAAGAGAGTCTGTAATAAACGTGTGCTAAGCCCCCTGAACAGTTCTCTGCAATATTTGTGATGAGGAGCACAAAATGCTTAGTCAAGGAAAGTGGGCATGAAAACAGAGGAAAGTTTTGAGGAAAAAAAAATACAGTTGTTTTTCGAATTCCTTCTACACAAATGGGTCTCTTTTGGAAAAAAATGAACAAAATAAGAAGAACTCCTCCCTTCCATTAAAAAAAAGAAAAGAACATTAAAGACAAACCCCAGGGAGCAGAAGGAAATTTGCTCATTTGCTCCTGGTGCTGGGTAAAGGAAAAAAAATCTGTTACCATCCGATTCTCATATTCACTTTGGGAAAATTTATTGAGCTCTACTCATGATTTGTGCCCTTTCCTGTCTGTCATACTGTAATTTTACTAACATAATTGTCAAAAGACAGACATAGTGTGTACTTTCCAAACAAGAAAAACAGAATGAAGAAATAGAGAAGAAACCTCAGTGAGTCAAACACAAGGAAAATGAGGGAAAAACAGAACAAATAAAATGTATGTAATAAAACACTAAGTATATATTTCAAAATATCTGTAAATACTATAAGCATAACACTCTCTAATTAGAGGACATATGCATTCAAATCATTCAATATTAAAAATATTTTAGGGCCTTTTATGTCCCCAGAATTGTTCTAGGCATTGGGGGTATAGCAGTAAACAAACCAGACAAAAATTATGGAGGTTGTATTCTGATCAGAGCAGACAGATGATAAATATATAAATAATAAAATATTCACTATGTGGAATTTTAATAAATATAGAAAATATAATAAAGCAAAATAGAATTAAGGAAGTAGGTAGAGGAAGTGGACGTTGTAGTTTTAAAGGGCTGACAGATGACTTCAAAGATACAAAGCAGATGAAGAACAGAGCCATATCTATCCAGTATATTCTAGGGAGAGTGGGGAAGGAATGCAGCTATCCTGGGCCAGAGCCTATTAGATGTGCTGGTAGAATAGCAAGGAGGCTGGTGTGGCTGGAGCAGTGATGAAGGAGACTGTGGTAGGAGACGAGGTCAGAGATATAACAAAGGACCAGGGGCTTTTGTAGACCATTGGAAGAACATTGGCATTTATTCTAAGTAATATTAAAAAAGAAAAAACAAAAAACAGTGAAAGGTTTTGAGCACAAGAACAGAAACGATCTGACCTGCATTTTAAAGAATCATCTTGGCTGCTGTCTTGAAAGAAGAACGTAGAGGAAGAATCTGGGACCTGTTATGAGTTTGTTGCAATAATTTAAGTGAAAGACAATGTTAGCTTGGAGAAGGGTACCATGGTTGAGTTGAGATGTGTATTTTTGGATTCAGGATATAAATGTGAAAGTCAAGCTGATGGATGGCTGTGATTGGAGGTGGGATATAATACAGGAGTCAAGAATGTCTTCAAGGTTTTGGACCTGAGCAACTAGAAAGGTGGGTTGCCACTCATCATTGAGATAAGGCTGACTTCAGGAAGAACACATTTGTAGAAAGTAAAAAGTTTGGTTTGGAATGTAATATGTTGAGACAACCAATTGGAAGCAGTGTGAAGGCTGACGAAGTATCTAGAACTCATGAGAAAGATGTCTAGGTTAGAGATGTAAATTTGGGAGTTGTCTATGTTTTTAAGTTGTCTATGTTTTTTTTAAGGCTTCCTTGGTAGCTCAGACGGTAAAGCGTCTGCCTACAATGCGGGAGACCCGTGTTCGATCCTTGGGTCAGGAAGATCCCCTGGAGAAGGAAATGGCAACCCACTCCAGTATTCTCGCCTGGAAAATGCCATGGACAGAGGAGCCTGTTAGGCTGCAGTCCATGGGGTTGCAAAGAGTTGGACACGAATGAGCAACTTCACTTTCTTCTTTATGTTTTTAAAATGAAGCCATAAAATTTTGCTTCAGCCGAAAGGAAAGAAATTAAAAAAAAATCCTGAAATAAGAGCATCTTTGCTTATAAAATAAAAAGTTAAAAACATAAATGGTATTCTTAATTTAAAAAAAAATATTTGTGCTAGAGAAACTTACTGATAACTCTGGAAGGAAAAGCAGGGCCTTTGTGCCTCTGGGAGCTGACATTCATTGAGATTTGAGGTTTGGGGCTGATGTGCTAATTGACTTCTTATCAGAAGAAAAAAGATAGATAAAATCTTGTTGTCTGGTGCTTTTAATTAATAGACAAAAGTCAATGTGCATGTTGCTATTTATCAGATATATTACTACTTATTTCTGATTAATAGTTCATATCTGAAAATGGTTCTGAATCACCAATGCTCTAAATATTAACCTATGCCAACTGATAAAAAGGTGGCAGTTTTATGGCTATGACAAGTTTACAGCCCTGTGAAATAAACCAAATTCTGCAGTTAACAGGCTAGCTACTTGTGCAAACAATCCCTAGACATTTTCAACCTGGCATACTATCTCACTGATGCTATCATTAATGAATAATAAATGTTGGCGTGTACTCAATCAACCTAAGAAATTTTACTTTAAGGAAAAAAAATGCTACAAAACTGGATGCTGCTGCTGCTGCCTAGTCGCTTCAGTCGTGTCCGACTCTATGTGACCCCATAGACGGCAGCCCACCAGACTCCCCTGTCCCTGGGATTCTCCAGGCAAGAACATTGGAGTGGGTTGCCATTTTCTTCTCCAGTGCATGAAAGTGAAAAGTGAAAGTGAAAAGTGAAAGTGAAGTCGCTCAGTCATGTCTGACTCTTAGCAACCCCATGGACTGCAGCCCACCAGGCTCCCCCGTCCCTGGGATTCTCCAGGCAAGAACACTGGAGTGGGTTGCCATTTTCTTCTCCAGTGCATGAAAGTGAAAAGTGAAAGCGAAAAGTGAAAGTGAAGTCGCTCAGTCATGTCTGACTCTTAGCAACCCCATGGACTGCAGCCCACCAGGCTCCCCCGTCCCTGGGATTCTCCAGGCAAGAACACTGGAGTGGGTTGCCATTTTCTTCTCCAGTGCATGAAAGTGAAAAGTGAAAGCGAAAAGTGAAAGTGAAGTCGCTCAGTCATGTCTGACTCTTAGCAACCCCATGGACTGCAGCCCACCAGGCTCCCCCGTCCCTGGGATTCTCCAGGCAAGAACACTGGAGTGGGTTGCCATTTTCTTCTCCAGTGCATGAAAGTGAAAAGTGAAAGTGAAGTCGCTCAGTCATGTCTGACTCTTAGCAACCCCATGGACTGCAGCACACCAGGCTCCTCCATCCTTGGGATTTTCCAGGCAAGAGTACTGGAGTGGGGTGCCATTGCCTTCTTTGACAAAACTGGATAAAGGCATCTAAATGTAGGAAGAGAAACCACAGGGGCTGTTCTGTGGCAGGCTTCAACATTTGAGGCTGGGGATTAGAGGAAGAACCCTCCAAGAAGAAGGAGGGGTCATTGGCTTACTGGGTAATTAGCACCTTTCATAAAGATGTATTACTCCTTGCCACAGTCATCTGAGAGTAGGGGTTACCATCATTATCCCAGCTTGAGAGAACCATAACTGAGGCTCAGTAAGGTGAGGTGGCTTGCCACAGGATCATCCAAACCAAAGTTATTGTCCAGTGTTAGCTAACTTAATCTGCCTTTTTGTATTCTTGATGTATGTGAACGCATTTAGGAGAGTGGTTGATGAAATATTCTCAGGGGGTTCTCTGTTTTCCTTGCAGGTGGTTATGTGAAGGCCTTGGAGATGACTAAAGAAACCCAGGGCCAAGGAGCCATTAAGCCAAATTCCGTTTCAGAGAACGATGACAATGTTGAGTGCTCTGGGAGTAGGAGGTAAGCATTTCAGCCCTGCAGTGAGATGAACGTGCTGAGACTGTAAAATACATGTGCTTCTCTGGTGGTCAAGTGGATAAGACTCCATGCTTCCAATGCAAGGGGCATGGGTTTGATTCCTGGTCAGGGAACTAAGATCACAAATGCTGGCATGGCCAAAAAAAGTACAACACTATAGGTCAATGGTCTTTGTATCTTTTCTCCCCATAGAGCAAAGTCAGATTTCTCTAATTCATTTACCTCGCATAATGGTAAGTACAAGAAGATATTTGAAACTGTCAGGAGGAATTGCTGAATTTCTGTGGCACATTAGTAATAAGGTATCTTATATACTTGTATTAATGCCATTTGGGTGAAGTGATGATAGACTAATAAAAGTGGTTCAAGGTATGTATGAATAGATGCATTTAGAATCAGGAAGATGCCCGTAATGGGTCTTTTGTGACAACGAAGCAACTTTGGTATGAAACTTCCTGATCTCCTCACAATCCAAGACTGGTGATAGAATGTGTTTTACTTATAATACTTCTATGGATTCTCAATATGTTTTAAATTGAAGTATAGTTGATTCACAACATTAGTTTCAAGTGTACAACACAGAAGATTCAATATTTTTATAGATTATACTCCATTTAAAGTTATTATAAAATACTGGTCATAGTCCCTGTGCTATACATTATATCCTTATATCTTGTATCTTATTTACAGGTAGCAGTTTGTATACCTTAATGCTCTTCCAATCCTCCCCAACCTGCCCCGTCCTCCCCTCTTCTTCCCTCTGGTAACCACTGTTATTGCTGTTCAGTCATTATGTTGTGTCTGACTCTGCAACACCATGGACTGCAGCACATTAGGCTTCTCTGTCCTTCACTATAACCCAGAGTTTGCCCCAATTCACGTCCATTGAGTCAGTGATGCCGTCTAACCATCTCATCTTCTATCACCCCCTTCTCTTCCTGCCCTCAATCTTTCCCAGCATCAGGGTCTTTCCCAATGAGTCAACTCTTCGCATCAGGTGGCCAAAGTATTGGAGCTTCAGCGTCAGTCCTTCCAATGAATATTCAAGGTTGATTTCCTTTAGGATCGACTGGTTTGATCTCCTTGCTGTTCAAGGGACTCTTAAGAGTCTTCTCCAACACCACAATTGGAAACCATCAATTCTTCGGCATTCAACCTTCCTTATGGTCCAACTCTCACATCCCTGGTGGCTCAGATGGTAAAGCATCTGTGTATGATGTGGGAGACCTGGGCTTGATCCCTGGGTCAGGAAGATTCCCTGGAGAAGGAAATGGCAACCCATTCCAGTACTCTTGCCTAGAAGATCCCATGGATGGAGGAGCCTGGTGTCCATGGGGTCGCAAAGAGTTGGACATGACTGAGTGACTTCACTTTTCTCACATCCATACATAACTACTGGAAAATCTTAGCTTTGACTGTACCGAACTTTGTCAGTAAAGTGAGGTCTCTGATTTTTAACATGCTGTCTGGGTTTGTCATAGCTTTTCTTCCAGGGAGCAAGTGTCTTTTAATAATTTCGTAGCTGCAGTCACCATCCTCAGTGATTTTGCAGCCCAAGAAAAGAAAATCTGCCACTGTTTCTACTTTTCCCCATCTGTTTGCCATGAAGTGATGGTACTGGAGTCCATAATTTTAATTATTTGAATGTAGAGTTTAAGTCACCTTTTTCATTCTCCTCTTTCAACCTTCACCAAGAGGCTCTTAAGTTTCTCTTCACTTTCTGCCTTTAGAGTAGTATCATCTGCATACCTGAGGTTGTTGATATTTCTCCAAGCAATCTTGATTCCAGCTTGTGATTCATCCAGCCCAGCATTTCACATGATGTACTCAGCACAGAAGTTAAATAAGCTGGGTGACAATATACAGCCTTGATATATATTGTACCCATTTTTGAACCAGTTCACTGTTCCATGTCCAGTTCGAACTGTTGCTTCTTGACCTGCATGCAAGTTTCTCAGGAAGCATGTAAGGTGGTCTGGTATTCCCATCTCTTTAAGATTTTCCCACAGTTTGTTGTGATCCACACAATCAAAGGCTTTAACATAGTCAATGAAGCAAAAGTAGAAATTTTTCTGAAGTTCTCTTGCGTTTTCTGTAATCCAACAATGTTGGCAATTTGAACTCTGGTTCACCTGCCTTTTCTAAATCCAGTTCGAACATCTGGAAGTTCTCAGTTCACGTACTGCTTAAACCTAGCTAGAAAGATATTGAGCATGACCTTGCTAGCATGTGAAATAAGCACAATTGTGTGGTAGTTTGAATATTCTTTGGCATTGCCCTTCTTTGGGATTGGAATGAAAACTGACCTTTTCCAGTCTTGTAGCCACTTCTGAGTTCTAAATTTGCTGGCATATTGAGTGCAGCACTTTCACAGCTCATCTTTTAGGATTTGAAATACCTCAACTGGAATTCTATCATGTCTGCTAGCTTTGTTCATAGTAATGCTCCCTAAGGTCCACTTGACTTCACACTCCTGGATGTTTGGCTCTAGGTGAGTGACCACATCATCATGGTTATCCAGGTCATTAAGAAATTTTTGGTATAGTTCTTCTGTGTATTCTTGCACCTCTTCTTAATCTCTTCTGCTTCTATTAGGTCATTGATATTTCTATCCTTTATTGTGCCCATCTTTGCATGAAATGTTCCCTTGGTATATAATTTTCCTGAAGAGATTTCTAGTCTTTCCCATTCTATTGTTTTCCTTTATATCTTTGCATTATTTACTTAAGGCTTTCTTATCTCTCCTTGCTGTTCTTTGGAACTCTGAATTCAGTTGGGTATATCCTTCCCTTTCTCCTTTGCCTTCCACTTCTCTTCTTTTCTCAGCTATTTGTAAGGCCTCCTCAGGCAACCATTTTGCCTTGTTTCAGTTCTTTTCCCTGGGGATTGTGTTGGTCACCATTTCCTATACAAAATTATGAACCTCCATCCATATTTATTCAGGCACTCTGTCTCTCAGATCTAATCCCTTGAATCTATTTATCACTTTTACTGTATAATCATAAGGGATTTGATTTAGATCATACCTGAATGGTCTAGTGGTTTTCCCTACTTTCTCCAATTTAAGCCTGAATTTTGCAATAAGGAGTTCATGATCTGAGCCACATTCAGCTCCAGGTCTTGTTTTTGCTGACTGTATAGAACGTCTCCATCTTTGGCTGCAAAGAATATAATCAATCTGATTTCGGTGTTGACCATCTGGTGGTGTCCATGTGTAGAGTCATCACTTGTGTTGTTGGAAGAGGGTGTTTGCTATGACCAGTGGGTTCTCTTGGCAAAACTCTGTTAGCCTTTGCCCTGCTTCAGTTCATACTCCAAGATCAAAGTTGAGTGTTACTCCAGGTATCTCTTGACTTTCTACTTTTGCATTCCAATCCTCTATGATGAAAAGGACATCTTTTGGGGGTATTAATTCTAGAAGATCTTGTAGGTCTTCATAGAACCATTCAGCTTCAGCTTTTCAGCATCAGTGGTTGGGGCATAGACTTGGATTACCATGATGTTGAATGGTTTGCCTTGGAAACGAACCGAGATCATTCTGTCATTTTTGAGACTGCATGCAAGTAATGCATTTTGGAGTCTTTTTGTTGACTATAAGAGGTACTCCACTTCTTCTCAAGAATTCTTGCCCACAGTAGTAGATATAATGGTCATCTGAATTAAATTCACCCATTCCCATCCATTTTAGTTCACTAATTTCTAAAACATAAATGTTTACTCTTGCCATATCCTATTTGACCACATCCAGTTTACCTTGATTCATGGACCTAACATTCTAGGTTCCTACGCAAATTGTTCTTCACAGTATTGGACTTTACTTTCACCACTAGACACATCCACAACAGGGCATCATTTCCGCTTTGGCTCAGCCTCTTCATTCTTTCTGGAGCTAGTTCTCCACTATTCCCAAGTAGCATATTGGACACCTACCAACCTGGGGGACTCATCTTCTGCTGTCATATCTTTTGGCCTTTTCATATTGTTCATGGGGGTTCTCAAGCCAAGAATACTGGTTTGCCATTTCCTTCTCCATTTGACCACATTTTGTCAGAACTCTCCACCATGACCTGTCTTGGGTGGCCCTAAATGGCATGTCTCATAGTTTCATTGAGTTACACAAGTCTGTGATCCATGTGATTGTTTTGGTTAGTTTTCTGTGATTGCAGTTTTTGTTCTGGAGGCCATGGGATTATATTTCTTCTGTCTGCCCTCTGATGGATAAGAGGCTTGCACAAGCTTCCTGATGGGAGGGACAGGCTGTTGGGGAAACTGGGTCTTCCTCGGGTGGGCAGAGCCATGTTCAGTAACTCTTTAATCCAGTTTTCTGCTGATGGGTGGGGCTGTGCTCCTTCCCTGTTAGTTGTCTGGCCTGAGGTGACCCAGTCCCGGGAGTCTGCAATCCCTGTGTTAGAGGCAGAGGTTCTATGGTAGGGATAATGGTGACCTCCTCCGAGAGGACTTATGACAACACACCACACCTCCCAGTACTGCTGCTGCCCCTGACCCCATCGCAGGTCACGCCTCTGCAGGAGACCCTCAAACACTCACAGGCAGGTCTGGCTCAGTCTCTTATGGGGCACTGCTCCTTTTCCTTGGGTTCTGGTGTATACAAGGTTTTGTTTGTGCCCTCCAAGAGTCTCTGTTTCCCCCAATCCTGTGGAAGTTCTATAATCAAATCCTGCTGGTGTTCAGATTCCCTGGGGATTTCCAGTCCCTTTTCCAGATCCCCAGGTGGGGGAATATGATGTGGAGCCTAGAACCTCCAACAGTAAGAGAACTTCTTTGTTATAATTGTTCTTCAGTTTGTGGGTCACCCATCCAGCAGCTTTATGGTAGGGCTAATGGCGACCTCCTCCAAGAGAATTTATGCCACACATTGTGCCTCCCAGGACTGCTGCTGCCAGTGCCCCATCCCTGTGTCAGGCCATTGCTGACTCACACCTCTACAGGAGACCCTCAGACACTTACAGGCAGGTCAGTAACCATTGGTTCTCTGTATTTGCAAGTCTGTTTCATTCTTTTATTTATTTTTTATTTCAGAGATTCCACTTGTAAGTGAAAACATACAGTATTTGTCTCTCTGTATGTTTAAGCATAATATTCTCCAAGTTCACCCATGTTGCTGAAAATGGCAAAAATTTCATTTTTTTATGGCTTAGTATTCTTATGTGTATGTGTGTACGCTACATCTTCTTTATCCATTCATCTGTTTACGGGTACTGAGGTTGCGTCCATATCTTGGCCATTGTAAATAATGTTGCTATGAACATTAGGGTCTGTATATCTTTTTGAATTAGGTGTCTTCATCTTCTTCAGATATACTAAAGAGTGGAACTGCTGGATTATACAACAGTTTTAATTTTTTGAGGAAACTCCATCCTGTTTTCCATAGTAGTGGTAGCAATTTACATTCCCACCAACAGTGTGAGGGTTCCCTTTCCTCCACATCCTCACCAACATCTTTTGCCATCTTTTTAACAATAGCCATTCTGACTGATGTGAGGTGATATCTCACTGTGCTTTTCATTTGCATTTCCTTGATGATCAGTGATACTGAGCATCTTTCCTTGTGTCTATTGGCTATCTGTTTGTCTCTTTTGAAAAGATGTCTATTTAGGCCTTCTGTCTGTTTTTAATTGAGTTGCTTTTTTTTTTTTCATATTGAGTTTTAAGTGCTTGTTATATATTTTGGATGTTAATCCCTTACCAGACATATCATTTGCAAATATCTTCTCCTATTTAGTAGGTGGTCTTGTTAATGTTTTTATTTGCCATGCAAAAGCTTTTAAGTTTGAATAGCTCCCATTTGTTTTTGGTTTTGCATCCCTTGCCTGAGGAGACAGATCTGGCTCCAAATACAAAAATAAATAGCAAAAATACAAATAGCAAAATATACAAATCCAAATAGCAAAAATACATTGCTAAGACTTATGTCAAAGAGCCTATGTTTTCTTCTAGTTTTCCCAGCACCACTTATTGAAAATACTGCCTTTTCTCCATTGTATATTCTTGCCTTCTTCATCATCAGTTAATGGACCATAAGTGTGTGGGTTTTTCAGCTTTCTATTCTGTTCCATTGCTCTATGTGTCTGTTGTTGTGCCAGTACCATACTCTTTTGATTACTGTAGCTTTGTAGTATATTCCCAATACTTTTACAATTGACATTAACATGTATAGAGGACTTGAGTGTCCCTACCTACCCCTCCAGCCTCTTCTCACACATGCTCAGTCTTCATCTTTGAGATGCAGTCATGATGACCTTTTAATTTCTCTCACTTGCTAAGCTCCCACTGCTGAGTGTTTGCATATGCTACTCCCTCTTCCTGGAATTTTCTTTCCTCTTCTGTGCCCCTTTGTTTAAGTGACTCTTAATATTTCTTCTGATCTCAGCTCAATCATTATTCCCTAGGGAATATTCTCCTAAGTATGTAGTCTTATAGTATTACCATTACCCTTTCTTTAACAGCACTTGTCACAGTTATTAAAAATTCTATATTTATGTGATTCTTTATTAGCTGTCTTCCCTCTTAGATGATTTTCTTCTTTACACTTACCGTTTTTCCTTACCCATGTCATAATGCCAGGCACATGTTAAGATATTAAAAAAATCTTTTAAATGAATGAAAAGGTAATGGAGGAGGGATAATCAAATGCTACTGGTTTTTGTTTTGTCCTTCTTAGAATGTCAGAGATGGAGAGCAGTCTAGAGATCATTAAACACAGTACCCTCATTTTTAAAAAAGGAAATTGAGGCATAGAGAAGTTAAGTGACTCTCCTAAACTCAATGTGGATTAAGTTCTGAACTTGAAAATCCTCCATTGCCAGGGTAGATTCAAAGTATATCTGTGTATTTAAGCCTATGTGTTGGATGGGGTGAAAGCCATGCTATAGAGGAGGACTGTTCAAGATGTGTCTGGTTGTCTCCATTACTTCTCCAGCATTCAGCACAATGTCTGGTGTTTAGTAGACTGATTGTTAAGTGTGAAATATGCAAAGGGGGAGGGTCAAGGGAGGAATCTGTTAATAAATTAACTTTCTCTCACTAACTGAGGACAAACATGGAAACAGGGTAGAAGCAAATATTAATTTTTGTTTGTACATACTTTTATAGCGTTTACTTAATTTTACCACCTGCTTGTAAAAACATGTGCATATGTTGCCATAAAAACTATTTCACAAACAAAAGATCAGAGTACCTAGCACCTGGTAGGTATCCATAATTTTGTGTCAAAGATGAATCTGTATCACTGCCATTATAAATATATTGTTTTAATTTCAAAAGGAAATAGTGAACAAATGTATGAAGATGTCTACAAAACAAAGAGCAACCACCCAAAGACAGAGCAAGTTTCTCTTTTTCTTGACTTCATACCTAAGGGTATTTCCTGCTAGTCTGGGAAAACTGAAGTTTAGGAAATGACCTCCATCACTACCCACTCCATCTTTAGGGAAGATTTTCATAGAGAGTGGAGATAAGCTGTTGTAATAAAATACTGTTATCAGTAGGTTATTTGTAATTGTATATAATCATATCTTGTAATTTTTAAGCATGCTGCTTTTTCTTTTGAGAAAATGTCCATCTCCCTAAGTAGAAGACTTTGATATTGCATTAGGGAGTAAGTGAGAAAGAAGAAATAAATAGCAATAAAATGCTTCAGTTTTTTTCCAGGAAGAAATCAATGGTTATGATTTACCTGTGTCTTTTCATTTACCTGTGTCTTTTCAGGCTAATGAGGCTATCTCTGGAATTGGGGCTTAATTTAATATGTAATAATTCAGTGTTATCAATATTTGCTCAAATGGGGATTATTAATCAAATTCAGTTATTAGGGGTACATTGTGGGAAGGAAAATAGCAGCAGTCAAAAGCAAAAGTTTGAAGGTTGAAAGGAAAATAGGGCATTTATGCTGGGTGGGATGATGTGGGTGAATCATCCACTTTCCCTAACCTTTCCCCCACCCCAAAAAATCAGGGCATATTTGGACAAATTTTAATCATTAAGCAGGCAGTCAGTGTAGCATCACTGTTACATTATCATCCCATAAGTTAAAGATCAGTGATATGAATCTCAGGAGCCAGGAATTTCACTAATGTGTAGGTCCCTGAGTCATGGTCTCTAAAAGGAAGACTTTGCTCCATAAACTCTGTAAAATAAAGACCATTTGGAGTAGGTGAAAGTTTGTATTGAAATGTAATAATTTCCTTCATAGCTGGTATGTGCTAATTCCTATCAGAATCTAAAAAAAGAAGAACATACGGGTTGACAAGGTATTTTCCTGCTCTTCTTTAAGTGGGTGTGTTTTATTAATAGTAATGAGACTGAAGTCTCTGATCTATTTTACTACAGCAGCTTCCCATCCCCAGTACTCTCTCAAACAGTATTTATGTTTGTAAATATGTTTATGTGTTATATGTTTGTTTATGTTTATGTGTTATTTATATTCTCTGATTCCTCTTAGTTCAGATGGAAAAGCATCACTTAAAAGACTGCAGAAGTTCTTCAAGAAAGAAAAGGGTAGATTTAAAGTGAAGAAAATCAATTCAAAAGAAAATATAAGGTAAAAAGTCCCTTTTTATTTCTCTTTCTAGGAGAGGATTAGCAGTGCCACCCTGGTAGTTACAGAGCTGTTAGTCTCCATCCTGTTCTTCTAGTGAAAGGGGTACCAGACGCTAAAACCAAAGCCCTGGTTATCACCTCCCTCCTCCTTGCCAGTATTGAGTGCCTCACACACACACATGCTAGTGAGAAAGTGACAATGTCCTTTTTGAAAAATTGACAAGGGAAGATTGTGAACAAAAAGGTAGAGGCAAAGTCTTAAAAAGTCCAGGAAAGGAACTTCCTCATCGTCCTTGGCATATATTCCTGTTGTTACTACTGAGCATTATGTTATTAATTACATTCTTTTGGAAAAGGCAATGGCACCCCACTCCAGTACTCTTGCCTGGAAAATCCCATGGATGGAGGAGCCTGGAAAGCTGCAGTCCATGGGGTCGCTGAGGGTCGGACACGACTGAGCAACTTCACTTTCACTTTTCACGTTCATGCATTGGAGAAGGAAATGGCAACCCACTCCAGTGTTCTTGCCTGGAGAATCCCAGGGATGGGAGAGCCTGGTGGGCTGCTGTCTATGGGGTCACACAGAGTCGGACACGACTGAAGTAACTTAGCAGCAGCAGCATGCTTTCTCAGTCCTACAGGTTCCAGTGGTTTTTGTCTACACCTCCATATTCTAATTTGCCTCTCTTGAGAGAGGTAGTGTGTGGAGAGGGGAGATGAACTTTTCAGCTGAATGGTCCATGTATCTCAGTCTTAGCTCTGGAAGGGACCCTCCAAGTTCACCCTAGCTAATTACCGATGGGAATTGGGAAGGTTACAATTCATGTGTAGGAGAGACTGGATTCTGGATTCTCATTTCAGCTCTTCCATTTATTCAGTGTGCAACTATGGGCAAGTCACTTCCATTTTGCATCCATAGGGACCACATTTCTTTTAGCTTATAATAGGAGATTACGTGGTCTCTGAAGGCACTTCAGAGAGGGAGGGAGAGAAACATAGACATAGATCTGTATTTTATGAGGGCACAGGATGGTAAAATAATTTGCCCCTGGTCACTACATATGTTGACATGGAATTTGTTATTTTATCTTGAAGTTCTTTTCAATGATAAAACCTTAAAGCAACATGACTTTAAGTCTAACTGTATGTTGGATCTAGATCTACCAAGATATTTATACAGTATATAAGGTTTACAAATTGCAGCCCTAAACATGGAAGACAGAGTCTAGTCCTAGTGGCTGGTGAGACCCTTAAAGGCACACCCTGACCTTAGCAGGTTAGATGCTTCTGACAAAAATTATTAGCATGGTGCCTGTAGCCCCTTAAAAATTTAATCCAGGTGAGAATGCTGATGTTTTTTGCATGTAAATGTGATTTCCTTTTTCTTAGAACTATTCAGTGACTGTTTACGACTTTTAGAACAAATATCCAATCCTTTTTCATTGCAAGTAACTACTATTATGGCAGTCCCCTTCCTACTTGTCCAGCTCCATCTTACTCAGATTTACTCTCAGCTCCACCCCATAAACACATACCCTATATGTACACCATGGTATTTCATGCCTCCTTGCTTTTAACCATGATATCCATAGGTCTGAAATGCATCTGCCCTCCTCTATCTTCCTTTGATTATCAGAGTTCTAGTCTTCTCTTGAAATTTGGTCAAATATTATCCCTTCTGTGATGCATTCCGTGAATCCCAAACTTGTATTACCAGTTTCTCTTCTGTGTTTCCAAAACATCCTGTGCAAATCTTATAAGATCTATTATAAGAAATCCTTTTCCTTATAGTCAGAGAATCTCAGGGTAAGAAGGGTCCATATTACCTAGTACAACCCACTACACAAGCTTCTCTGCAGCTATTCCTAAGAGGCCAAATCTCTGTGTCTGCACACCTCTATAAAGATAAATTCACTACATTCAGGGGAAAATCTACCACTTTTAGTAAGGTCTGAAAAGATTTTTTTCCCCTTAAATTTTGCAAATATTTGCCTCTTTACCATAATTTTTCAATTATTGCCATGGAGACATACCAAGATAACACAGAACTTTATTTACCTTTTGTTGCCAGGCCCATAGGACTGAGCTTAAATTAGTTGCTTAAAACACATGAATTTTTTCCCTACCACATCATACTTCTTTCCATGTGGTCTCCTTAACTATGAGATTTGAGGACAACTGGACAATCTACTTAGCCAAGTGTCCTCTCCTACTTGGCACATTTACCATCTTCCATCTCCATCTGGCCTGGCATTCTCCCCTTAAGTCACCTCTCTGTTTAAACCTGTACATAGTCAGAGTCCAGCATCTCCAGAGGGTCATCTCTCTCACCTTGTCATCCCACACACTGGATATATCTGATTGGCATCCTGGAAGGTTAGAAAGGAGAAATAGGATCCTGTGGACAGAGAAGAGCTGTGGGAGAGCCTGAGACTGTCCCATTAGGAAAGTGGGTAAGGATGGTCACTGGGGATAAATAAGCTCATTTACAGGAAGGGGAGAGGTGATCAGAATAAAGCTGCAGGGAAGGTTTGCTTCATATTGACATTTTTTCCCCCAAAAGCATCCAAATCAAGAAACCTAGTTATCGCTATGTTGTTTGAGATGTTATCAATGAACATTTCTGAATATGGCTTTTCCCTTAACCCTTTGTGTCTTTTGTCAATCAACAGGGCATTTTCCCTTTCGCTGCCTGATTTAGGTAAGTGACATTCACTTATTGCTGGAACAAAATTACTCAGCACTGACGTTTTCAGTCTAAGAAAGAAGCAGTAATCCTCCCTGAATTCCACATGTAATGAAAAATTGATACATTAAACTCAAGGAAGATATTTTACATCATAGTATTACTTACTTTGGGGAAGATGGGTGACATTTCTCAAGTGCCTCCTATAGACCAGGCGCCCCTTAATATCTAAGAAATAGATGCATTATCCCTTTGTAGGAAGACTCTCAGACTAACATCCCTATTTTAGTGACCTAGGATTTGTACTCGTCTCTGAATACACAAAGTGTGTGAGTTTTACATTTTGCCACAGTCAGCTCACCCGAATTAAGACGCAGTGATTTGAACATGAACACTTTCCAGTATACATACTAATTGAATCAAGGGTGAGTCACTAGAATATTGTTTGCTTCGCTATAAAAGGAACAGTGCACAAATCAGCACAGTGCCTGACATATAGTGTGCTCACTCTCAATCACATTCTGTAAGTTGGATGTGTCAGTGAGGGAGGGCCATGTGTTTTGTTGTTTGTTAGGTTTAGTTTATGGGCTCTAGTGATAGAGGCTACTTTGATTTTACTCTGACTTGGCAATTATAGTGTATTTTATATTCCACAAATGAGTTTGCTGCACTAAATAACAAATAATTATATAAACCTGGTATAATTACATCTCCTAAAATAATCCTTGGTCTATTTCTATAAACGTCTACTTAGTACTGCTACTGCTGCTAAGTCGCTTCAGTCGTGTCCGACTTTGTGCGACCCCATAGACGGCAGCCTACCAGGTTCCCACATCCTTGGGATTCTCCAGGCAAGAACATTGGAGTGGGTTGCCATTTCCTTCTCCAATGCATGAACGTGAAAAGTGAAAGTGAAGTCGCTTGGTCGTGTCCGACTCTGTGCAACCCTATGGACTGCAGCCCACCAGGCTCCACCGTCCATGGGATTTTCCAGGCAAGAGTACTGGAGTGGGGTGCCATTACAGGCATGCATTTTACCTCCATCCAGATTTATGAATAATTGAACATGAATTGTGAATAATTATGCCAAAAGGTTTCTAACTAGTTCAAGTGGTAAGTCACTTGAACGTTATGGAGTTCTCTGTAGAGCGCCAGGAATGTGAATATCCTGAACTGTCTAATTATGATTATGTACTAAGTTAGGTTCAATTTTACACAGGATTATTATAAAGAAGCAGTTGTCAATGGTTTGAAATAAAAATCATGGAAGAACATTAATGTCTATTAAGTTGGTGTTTTCCCCCTGAAATTCAGCCCTCTTTTATTCTAGCAGTGTAACATCTTTGTCCAGTTCCAGGTTGATGGGAACCCAGTCTAAAATGATCCCTTTAGCAACTCATATTTTTTAGAAAGTTGCATGAAATCAAATTGATGTAAATATTTATGCATGTGTTTCAGATACCAGGACATCTCTTTTTTAATCCTCAGTTGAATTTTTCCCAAATGGATTCTTCTTTTGTTCCTTGATCCTTTCAGCCTATCTATAGTCTATGATCAGATTTTGATAAAACAGGTTCAGAGATACATGTGGAAAAGTAATTGTGTATAATTTGTAAAGTCAGGGATTGTATAAACTGTGTCAAATAACAGACTATTTTCATCCTATCTTGATGCTAGAACTTAGGTCTCAGGAAGCTATTATCTACGATGATGTGGCCATAAATGGGAAACAGCCCAAGTAAGTCAATTTACTGCACTGGTCATCTCTGCTGGTGTTTAACCGATTTCCTGATGTTTTGTTAACTATGGTCAGAGGACCATCTCTTTAGATCCTTGGGTGAAAAGTCAAGTTGTAATATACTGCTTCCACTAGGAAGGGGGAACAATGAATAATACAGATGACCTAACAGTGGTAGGTGTTTCAAAACTCACTGGAGCTTTGTTTCTTACCTTTGAATCTATCACCTTGAAACTCATTTCAATACAACACTTATTTAATAGCCTCCTATAGAGGATGGCAAGCACAAGCTGGCAGAACCAACGTTCTCAAAGCCTAAATAACTGAAATCTATCAAAGTGTTCCTGGTTCCCATCCTCACTACCAGCCACATGCAGGCACCTATTGTTTCTCAGCTGGATTACTGCAATGGCAGAATGAAATCCAAACTGCTTAAGAAGACATAAAATTCATTATTGATACAGCCCTGGCAAACTCTCAGCCTCAACTGTACTTGCCACTCACCCCTTATTCCTGTGTTCCATCCACACTGTATTATCTGGGTAGTCCTTGAACTCATCAAGCTATCCAGCATGTCTAAACTTTCATGTTTGCTCCAACTTCTTCAATTCATCCAACAAATATTTACTGAGCAGGTACTGTATGCCAGGCACTGTGCTAAGTGTTGGGTATAATACAGTGAACAAAACAGTTATAATTCCTATTCCTTTCTGATTGGAGAGACAGATAAATAAATGATGGATCATTAAACATAGGAATTTGATTGCTTTGGATATTCTGAAAGAGACTGGGCATATGCTATGTGTGTTGGGAGGAGGCTGATAGTAATTTTAGGGTAGATATCTGGGAAAAGGCTTTCCAAGGTTAGAATTTAAGAATGAAAGAATTGTTCTGCCCATAACACACTTTGCCATGCTTTTTGCTTGGCTGAGTACTTTATTATTTAAACCTGAATTCAAATTTTGCTTTCCCCAGGAAGCAAAAGCTGAGAGAGCTTTTGGGTACCTATTTTGGGTTATGTACCCCTTTTAATCAGAACATTCTTTTCACGGTTCTATTGGTCTTATTTCTTCCCTGTCTCTTCCTCTACATGGAAACTTCCTGAGGTGGGGCCTGGACTTTCTAATCCAAAGTATCATGTGGCCTCTATACCAAAAGATAGTTTGTTAAATTGGTTAATGAAGAAAGACCTGCTTTCAAAAAATTTGCAAAATGATTTATGGTCAAAATAAGCAGACATTTCCATTTTTAGGGGATCCGGAAAGCCTGTGCCAAGCTGAAGCAAGCAAGGACAGGAAACATTTTGTCAGTTGGAGACTGGGGATTGAGAGAGAGAAGTGGGGATGATTTGCTGTGGGAGAGAGGAGGGCAGTGTGTACATGGAAGACGTGTGTTTGGGAAGCTTCACTGGACCATGAGTCACGTGATCAGGAAAGTGGTGTCATGAGCAGGAAATGTTAACTTGGCAGGAGATGGGGGAGAGCCCTGGAATACAAAGTTGGAGTTGTAAGAAAACAAAATGTGGTCACACTTTCTGTTGGAAAGACTTCATATTAAAAGTGAACATTTTGAAAGTTTTTTTGATTGGTGAAAGAAACAAACTTGGAATAATGCCACCACAGATTGAGGGGGAATTGCCCTTTCACAGGTGCCATTCTTATGAGCCAAGAATTTGGTGTTTAAAAGTTTCTATTGAGGGAATACCATGTAATATAGTTTGAAATAAAGGTATATTAACCTTATGAAGAAGAGCACTTTATAACTGATACCATTGTGAATGGGGTGAAATTATTAAAGGAATGACTTTGATAAAGCTTTTATACACAGGCAAAATGTATTCATTACGTTTCTACATAGTGATCTACTTTTAGCATGTAATTTGTAGTCCTCAAGACTTTCAACAAAAAAATAGAAGACCATCCTTACCAAAAAAAAAAAAAAAAAAACAGGCGAAGACACAGAGGTTAGGTTATTTGCCCAAGCTCATGTAGCCAGTAAGGATTCAAACCCTGGCAACTGGACTCCCAATCCACTCTCTCCACTGCAACACTAAGATAATTTCCTAGTGATATTTTATCTTGATCTTTCATGATCTTTCTCTTGATCTTTCTTTTAGTATTTCCCTAGTATAAATTTTTAATCTTTTTTCTGATTTCCATATTCTTGTTCACCGTGGCTTGTATAAATAGAGCTGAATTGGCTTTAAAAAAAAAATCTAATGTAATGACCTGTCTTAACTCCTACCTTGCCCTTGACGTAAAGTTTAATCTTCTGAAATATCATGGTGCTGACAGCATTTTCCTCAGGACAGCAATTTCCTTGTCTTCTGTGCTTGCATATTCCTTACTGCTCTGTCTAGTTTCAGTTTATTTGCTGGGGGTTATTAGAATATAGTATGCAGGACTTAATACCAGGGCAAAGTATAGCAATTTGTTAAAAACAAACAAACACAAACAACCTTTATCCAGGACCTAGTAGTTTTGTATTGGGAGAGCCCTATTTATAGAAAATTCTTTTGCCTGCCTGCCAAATAGGCTTCCCAGGTGGCTCAGTGGGTAAAGAATCCTCCTGCTGCAGGAGACACTGGTTTAATCCCTGGATTGGGAAGATCCCCTGAAGGAGGGCATGGCAACCCACCTCAGTATTCTTGTCTAGATAATTTCATGGACAGAGGAGTCTGGCTTGTTGTAGTCCATGGGTTCACAAAGAGTCAGAAACAACTGAGTGACTAACATTTTCTCTGCTGAATAAGGGAGTCCAGGACTATGGGCAAGAGGACAATATACTTAAGAGTCACACTTTAGGAAGAGTAACTCAACCTAGACCCTTCTGCAGAAAGCTTCGGAGGGAAGGTTGGATTCAAAATATTTATTTAGTTCAGTTCAGTCCTTCAGTCATGTCCGACTCTTTGCGACCCCATGAATTGCAGCACGCCAGGCGTCCCTGTCCATCACCAACTCCCAGAGTTCACTCAGACTCACGTCCATCAAGTCCGTGATGCCATCCAGCCATCTTATCCTCTGTCATCCCCTTTTCCTCCTGCCGCAATCCCTCCCAGCATCAGAGTCTTTTCCAATGAGTCAACTCTTCATATGAGGTGGCCAAAGTACTGGAGTTTCAGCTTTAGCATCATTCCTTCCAAAGAACAGCCAGGGCTGATCTCCCTCAGAATGAACTGGTTGAATCTCCTTGCAGTCCAAGGGACTCTCAAGAGTCTTCTCCAACACCACAGTTCAAGAGCATCAATTCTTTGGCGGTCAGCTTTCTTCATAGTCCAACTCTCACATCCATACATGATCACTGGAAAAACCACAGCCTTGACTAGATGGACCTTTGTTGGCAAAGTAATATGCTATCTAGGTTGGTCATAACTTTTCTTCCAAGGAGTAAGTGTCTTTTAATTTCATGGCTGCAGTCACCATCTGCAGTGATTTTGGAGCCCCAAAAGATAAAGTCTGACACTGTTTCCACTGTTTCCCCATCTATTTGCCATGCAGTGATGGGACCAGATGCCATGATCTTCGTTTTCTGAATGTTGAGCTTTAAGCCAACTTGTTCACTCTCCTCTTTCACTTTCATCAAGAGGCTTTTTAGTTCCTCTTCACTTTCTGCCATAAGGGTGGTGTCATCTGCATATCTCAGGTTGTTGATATTTCTCCCGGCAATCTTGATTCCAGCTTGTGCTTCTTCCAGCCCAGCATTTCTCATGATGTACTCTGCATATAAGTTAAATAAGCAGGGTGATAATATACAGCCTTGACGTACTCCTTTTCCTATTTGGAACCAGTCTGTTGTTCCATGTCCAGTTCTAACTGTTGCTTCCTGACCTGCATACAGGTTTCTCAAGAGGCAGGTTAGGTGGTCTGGTATTTCCATCTCTTTCAGAATTTCCCACAGTTTACTGTGATCCACACAGTCAAAGGCTTTGGCATGGTCAATAAAGCAGAAATAGATGCTTTATGAATAGATGTTTCTGGAACTCTTGCTTTTTCGATGATCCAGCAGATGTTGGCAATTTGATCTCTGGTTCCTCTGCCTTTTCTAAAACCAGCTTGAACATCTGGAAGTTCACGGTTCACGTATTGCTGAAGCCTGGCTTGGAGAATTTTGAGCATTACTTTACTAATGTGTGAGATGAGCACAATTGTGCGGTAGTTTGAGCATTCTTTGGCATTGCCTTTCTTTGGGATTGGAATGAAAACTGACCTTTTCCAGTCCTGTGGCCACTGCTGAGTTTTCCAAATTGGCTGGCATGTTATGTGTAGCAGTTCCACAGCATCTTTCAGGATTTGAAATAGCTCAACTGGAATTCCATCATCTCCACTAGCTTTGTTTGTAGTGATGCTTTCTACGGCCCACTTGACTTCACATTCCAGGATGTCTGGCTCTAGGTGAGTGATCACACCATCATGATTATCTCGGTCATGAAGATCTTTTTTGTACAGTTCTTCTGTGTATTCTTGCCACCTCTTCTTAATATCTTCTGCTTCTGTTAGGACCCTACCATTACTGTCCTTTATGGAGCCCATCTTTACATGAAATCGTCCCTTGGTGTCTCTAATTTTCTTGAAGAGATGTCTAGTCTTTCCCATTTTGTTTTTCCCTCGATTTCTTTGCACTGATCACTGAGGAAGGCTTTCTTATCGCTCATTGCTATTCTTTGGAACTCTGCATTCAGATGCTTATATCTTGCCTTTTCTCTTCTATTCTTTTCACAGCTATTTGTAAGTCCTCCTCAGAGAGCCATTTTGCTTTTTTGCATTTCTTTTCCATGGGGATGGACTTGATCCCTGTCTCCTGTACAATGTCATGAACTTCAGTCCTTAGTTCATCAGGCACTCTATCTATCAGATCTAGTCCCTTAAATCTATTTCTCACTTCCACTGTATAATCATAAGGGATTTGATTTAGACCTAAATGGTCTAGTGGTTTCCCTTACTTTCTTCAATTTAAGTCTGAATTTGGCAATAAGGAGTTCATGATCTGAGCCACAGTCAGCTCCTGGTCTTGTTTTTGCTGACTGTATAGAGCTTCTCCATCTTTGGCTGCAAAGAATATAATCAATCTGACTTTGGTGTTGACCATCTGGTGATGTCCATGTGTAGAATCTTCTCTTGTGTTTTTGGAATATTATTAAAGTTGCTAAGATGAAAAAGTGATCAAAATGTGTTCTGAGATGGTGATAAAAATGAAGATATTTTATGATTAAATGATACTTACCAAGTCACTTAAGCCTATTGAAACCTGACCAATTTCTATTTCATGTGATGGAATATATCTTCTGTAGTATGGCCTCAGATGAATCAATTATTAAAGACATTTGTAGCAGATGGAACACTGATGGAAAACAGCACAATTTGGGGTGAGAAGGGAGATGGAAGATGATATCTGAGTTCTTGTAAGCTGGATAGTTTGTATGTCATGTCCTGGTAGGTATTAGGTGGAAGAGATGCCTAAACAACTCTGGATTGAATTGTTTCTAGATAATCCAGACCTCTGCTTTCCATCTCCTTTTGTTCATTAGAATCTCTCCTAGAGTCACCAAGAAAAGGAAGCAGAGGGGGATCTTGCAAAGGACACTGGAGCACCTTCTGCAGTCTGGTGCTGGTGGGGCCTGTGGCATGTCTTCTTACTTCTCTGAACCTTAGTTTCAGCCTGTGATATGACAAAAAAAAATCCTTGTCCTGTCAAATTCATTAATCTCTCTAACTAGATCCCTATAAAAGCTAAAACAAGTTGCAGAGAGGCAAAGAGTTGACCATAATGGTCACATGGCTAGCAGGGGTAAAAAGTGTTAATGACTTTTCCAAAAGAACAATATGGTACTATGTATCTACAATGCCCAAACCCTTTCTTCAATTCTGCTACAAGCAATTAGCTCTAGTAAAAAATAAAGGAAACATTAAAATTATATATAAAATGTCTATCTCAGTGCTGTATATAAAAAGAAATGTTTAATACAACCTAAATTCACTAGGAATATTAGCCAACATGACCACTAAAGTGTATGTAAAATAGTTTCCAGTGACATGGGTAAATGCTTTCACTATAATTGAAAAATAGCAGAATGCAAAATTATATATACAGTTTTGATCACAATTCAGTTCCTAAAAGGGCTTAGAAAATGTTTAGAAGGAAATTTGGACCTTTGAGAGGTCAGATTATGCTTAATTTGTCTATTAGTTCTGCTTCCAGTTTTTTATATACTCAGGATACAGTGCTTTATAAGTAAAGAAAATAAACTGTTCAGTAGGCATTTGCTTTGCCTACTCCCTGCACACATAGCTATGCTGCTGCTAAGTCACTTCAGTCGTGTCTGACTGTGCGATCCCATAGATGGCAGCCCACCAGGCTCCACTGTTTCTGGGATTCTCCAGGCAAGAACACTGGAGTGGGTTGCCATTTCCTTCTCCAATGCATGAAAATGAAAAGTGAAAGTGAAGTCGCTCAGTCGTGTCCGACTCTTGGCGACCCCGTGGACTGTAGCCTACCAGGCTCCTCTACCCATGGGATTTTCCAGGCAAGAGTACTGGAGTGGGTTGCCATTGCCTTCTCCCACATAGCTATAGCTCCTTCCTAACAAGTCCATGCATGAATTCTCACTGAACACTTCCTCTTTGCCTAGCATTGTGATAAGCTTGTAGTAGATACATCTGGAATCCTTGTCTGGATCCCATCCTTTGTGAACCTAAAATGGAGATATAAATGAATGAACATCAGACAGGTAGAAAAGTAACTGCTGAGCTCCTTCCTTGTTATAGACTCCAAAGGCAATGGATGTTGAGCAAAGAGTGATGGGAGATCCCTAGGCAAGTCCTGGAAAGCCTTTTATACAAGATCCCTAAGCAAGCTCTTGAAAGCCTTGGCTAAGCTGCATCTTTCTATTTTATTGAACTATAGTTGACTTACAATATTGTGTTAGTTTCAAGTGTACAGCACAGTGATCAAGTTTATTTTTTTCTGATTATGTCCCATCAGGGTATTATACGGAATATAATTTCCTATGCTGCACAGTATATCCTTGCTGCTTATCTGTTTTACATATAGTAGTCTATGTCTGTTAGTCTCATATTCCTAGGCTGCATCTTTAATGCTGGTTAGATGCCACATCCTTAATATTCTGTCAGACACTTGGACCATAATCTGAAGGGAATGGTGACACAGTGTCACTAAGAACTTTTAAAATTCCTCTGACATAGTATCCTTGTGGTTCTAATTTATCCAGTGAAGAGTTACTGTGTTCTGATGTGCAGACACCACATACATACAAATGGTCGACAGAGGAAGGGTCAGTTTTGCTCACTTCAATGATAAACATATAAATGGCCAACATCCGCTGGATCATCAAAAAAGCATGAGTTTCAGAAAAACATCTATTTCTGCTTTATTGACAAAGACTTTGACTGTGTGGATCACAATAAACTGGAAAATTCTGAAAGAGATGGAAATACCAGACACCCTGATCTGCTTCTTGAGAAACCTATATGCAGGTCAGGAACCAACAGTGCGAATTGGACATGGAACAACAGACTGGTTCCAAATAGGAAAAGGAGTACATCAAAGCTGTATATTGTCACCCTACTTATTTAACTTATATGCAGAGTACATCATGAGAAATGCTGGGCTGGATGAAGCACAAGCTGGAATCAAGATTGCCGGGAAAAATATCAGTAACCTCAGAGATGCAGATGACACCACCCTAGCAGAAAGTGAAGAAGAACTAAAGAACCTCTTGATGAAGGTGAAAGAGGAGAGTGAAAAAGTTGACTTAAAGCTCAACGTTCAGAAAACTACAATCATGGCATCCAGTCCCATCACTTCGTGGCATACAGATGGGGAAACAGTGGCAGACTTTATCGTTTTGGGCTCCAAAATCACTGCAGATGGTGATAACAGCCATGAAATTAAAAGACGCTTACTCCTTGGCAGTAAAGTTATGACCAACCTAGATAGCATATTAAAAAGCAGAAATAGTACTTTTCCAACAAAGGTCCATCTAGTCAAGGCTATGGTTCTTCCAGTAGTCATGTATGGATGTGAGAGTTGGACTACAAAGAAAGCTGAGCACCAAAGAATTGATGCTTTTTGAACTGGGGTTTTGGAGTAGACTCTTGAGAGCCTCTTGATCTGCAAGGAGATCCAACCAGTCCATCCTGAGGGAGATCCGTCCTGAGTATTCATTGGAAGGACTGATGTTGAAGCAGGAACTCCAATACTTTGGCCACCTGATGCAAAGAGCTGACTCATTGGAAAAGACCCTGATGCTGGGAAAGATTGAAGGCAGGAGGAGTAGGGGACGACAGAGGATGAGATGGTTGGATGGCATCACTGACTCAGTGGACATGAATTTGGTTAAACTCTAGAAGTTGGTGATGGATAGGGAGGCCTGGCGTGCTACAGTCCATGGGGTCCCAAAGAGTTGGACACAACTGAGTGACTGAACTAAATAAGTGAAGAAACATTTTGAAGCAGCAGGCATGATCAAAGACTGTAGACTTTGTTGTCAAGCACACTTGGATACAAAGCCACTGGGTTCAAAGCACTGTTTCTGTGACCATGATAAGTTACGAAGATCATCTATTTCCCACTTTGTAAAACGTTATGGAACACTGATTGTTGCAATGCTTACTGTAAAAAACACATTAGTTAAGATATGTAAAATGCCAAGCGTAAGACTTGACACACAGGTGCTCAAAAATTGTTTCTTCTGTAATACCCTCTCCACTCTCTGCATCCTTTTCTGCTAAACACTAATTGGGATAGTCCTGTCTCATAGTGAGGGTCCATTTTATCATTCATGTTCTATTTAGGTGAACAAACTAAGGCTCAGAAAGGAGAGAAAGTATGATTATAAACAAGTTGATCTCTTGCTTCTGGCTTCAGATTTGCTTTTTGTGTTTTTTATTTTTATTTTATATTAGAGCACAGTTGATTCACAATGTATTAGTTTTGGGTGTATAGCAAAGCAATATAGTATATCTATTATTTTTCAGATTCTGGTTTCAAATTTGGATTGCCACAGATCAGACGTTAGCAAGCTATGGCCTGGGAGCTAGATATGGCCAGCCACTTGTTTTTGTGAATATAGTAACAATAGCAATGTAAAATTGTTATGATAGATAGCATGCCTTGCAAAGCATAAAATATTTACTCTCTGGCCTTGCCATAGATTATCAAAACATACTTCTAGATGACTTTCTAATTTTTTGGTAAAACACAATTGCCCCAAAACTATTGATGGTTCCACGAAGACTTTAGTTCAATCTTAATTTACTTGCACAAAATATTTTTCTTCTCAGTGATGAACTTAAAGGAAAATCTTGGAAGCCGAAGTTTTTGACATTGAAAGAAAAAAAGAAAAAAGGTGCTAAAGAATCAGAAAGGTAAGCACACAAGTGCACTCACACTACAGCTTTTCTGTTGCAGTTTGTACCTCTTACTAGCTGTGTGATCTTGTCAGGTTATTAAATTTGATATTTGGATTCCTCGTCTACTGAATGAGAATATTAACGTCTATATTACAGTACAACAGAGAGGATTAAAAGAGAGAGAATATGAAAATGTGAAGTGTCACACACATTTATCATTCCTGCTTTTGGTAGATAGGGAGCAAGAAAAGAATTCTACCCATCATGTTTTATCAAAGGATGAAAAATTTCCCATCTTCCTCTAGGCTGTAGGAACCTTTTCCCTGTAAGAATGAACTTAAATAATATACCATTTAGAACTTGAATGATGCCTTAAGAAGAGAAACTGGGTATCACATAGCAAGGCTGATTTCCCTAACATCAGTTCAGTCAGTTCAGTTCAGTTCAGTCGCTCAGTCGTGTCCGACTCTTTGCGACCCCATGAATCGCAGCACGCCAGGCCTCCCTGTCCATCACCAACTCCCGGAGTTCACTCAGACTCACGTCCATCGAGTCCGTGATGCCATCCAGCCATCTCATCCTCGGTCGTCCCCTTCTCCTCCTGCCCCCAATCCCTCCCAGCATCAGAGTCTTTTCCAATGAGTCAACTCTTCACATGAGGTGGCCAAAGTACTGGAGCTTCAGCTTTAGCATCATTCCTTCTAAAGAAATCCCAGGGTTGATCTCCTTCAGAATGGACTGGTTGGATCTCCTTGCAGTCCAAGGGACTGTCTTCTCCAACACCACAGTTCAAAAGCATCAATTCTTCGGCGCTCAGCCTTCTTCACAGTCCAACTCTCACATCCATACATGACCACTGGGAAAACCATAGTCTTGACTAGACGGACCTTAGTCGGCAAAGTAATGTCTCTGCTTTAGAATATGCTATTGAGGTTGATCATAACTTTTCTTCTTGATACAATATAATTCTAGTGTTCACTACATTAGTGTTAGAAATAAAAGTGTTTTATTGACTCAAGATCTATCCTTTATTATGTGATTCAAATTCCTAAGTGGCTGTGGGGGGAGGTGATGTTTTTTACTATCTCTGATGGTGACTTAGTGCTCTGTGCTTCAGTCTTCTCAGTTGCTGGGATCTAGGGCAGGAGCTGAGGCACTTTAACTAATGTCTTGGGGAAATCCTTGTCTAAACAGTCACTGGGCTGAAAACACTGTATGGTCTGTCTGCTCTGGGAAATCTGTCTAGAAAAGTCCTAGAGGGGCACCCCAGAAGAAATCAGACATCAATCTATACCAAATTTAAACTCACGAGGATTGCACAGGGTGAGGATGGGCCTTCTCTAAGTTTTTAAGTTTAGACTTTATGTAATTTACTTTTCCCAAGTTGGAAAGATGTATTCAAGACTACAAAAGCATCTTTCTACCTTAAACATCACACTTCTACTTTTACATTTTGTTGCTCAGTCACTCAATCATGTCCAGCTTTTTGCAACACCATGGACTGCAGCACACCAGGCTTCTCCATCCTTCACCATCCCCCAGAGTGTGCTGAAACTCATGTCCATTGAGTCAGTGATGCCGTCCAACCATCTCATCCTCTGTCCCACTTCTCCTCCTGCCCTGAGTCCTTCCGAGCATCAGGGTCTTTTCCAATAAGTCTGCTCTTCACATCAGGTGGCCAAAGTATTGGAGCTTCAGCATCGGTCCTTCCAATGAATACTCAGGGTTGATTTCCTTTAGGATTTACTGGTTTGATCTCCTTGCTGTCCAAGGGACTCTTAATCATCACCTCCAGCACCACACTTTGAAACCATTGATTCATCAGCACTCAGCCTTTATTATGGTCCAACTTTTACATCAGTACAAGACTACTGGCAAAACCATAGCTTTGACTATACGGACCTTTGCTGCAAACTGATATCTCTGCTTTTTAATATGCTGTCTAGGTCTGTCATAGGTTTTCGTCCAAGGAGCAAGCATCTTTTAATTTTGCATAGCATAGCAAAACAAAATTCCAAGAAATGAAGTATCAGTGAAATTTTTTACTTTCCCCATCTCCTGCCAAAAAAAAAAAAAAGCTTTCCTCAGTCCATGGGATTCTCCAGGCAAGAATGCTAGAGTAGGTTGCCATTTCCTACTCCAGGGGATCTTCCCGACCCAGGGATCAAACCCACATACCCTATGTCTCCTGCATTGCAGGTGGATTCTTTACCCTCTGAGCTACTGGGGAAACCCACTATTTCAATGACTATACATAAATCGTTTTAGGAAACAATCTTCAAGTGCTTTATTTCTTACAACAAACTGATATTATAGTTGTTTTCTTCAACTGAGTAATTTGAAAATGCAATACTGAGTTTAACATTATTCCTGTAGATTGATGTATCAATTTCTATGCATTCTTTGTTCCTTCTTAAATGATTTTTTTCACCATAACTTACTCTACCAATAAGTAAGGATTATGTTTTTAGTGTGATTTTACTGCAACCCTTTTATTATCCCTTTATTAATCAGGATGATGGCTAGTTCTCAGAGAAGTTTGAGGGCACTTTCCTGGTATAAAGGCATGGAAATGACAGCCCACCTTCTAAGATGTTCCATGTAGACTTTGAATGTTATATGGAAAAGGACAGCTGGAAAGGGGGGTTGGGCCAGATTATAAAATACCCTGTGTACAACACAATGGTACCTGACTTTATCTTACAGTAGAGGCAGCAGAGATAGACCAGAAGGTTTTAAGCAAGAGAGTGATATGATCAATTAAATTTTAGAAAGATGACTCTGGAAGCAGGTACGCAGATGGATTTGAGAAAGAAGAGGCAACAATAAGATGGTATAAAATTACACACAGAATTATACCTGAATTTATCCTGGAGTAGAATGAGTTTATAGCTTTGGAAGCTTAAAGAGTTTTTTATATATAGTAACACTTAACTCTACCTGCACATTTCTTGCCATCTAGGAGTTTCTTCAAAACCAAGAAGCAAAATTTAGAGAAGGATAGGATGAAAAGAGAAGAAAGACTTTTTAGAGAGAGATTCAAGGTATGTTCTTCTCTGAAGGTAAACATTAGCAGAGGAATTAAAATTAAAAAAAAATTCTGTTAAGTGTGGTGCACATCTGCCTCTCTGGGACTGTCATGATCTTTGATTAAACATGTGATAGGTTAATTTTTCTCAATACATTTCTGTATTATCATGCCTTTGTACATGCTATTTCCTCTGCGTGGAAAAACTGCTAAGTTGTTCTTTAAGACTCTATTCAAATGTCATCTACTCTTCCCTAACTCCTTGAGCCAAAGTGTGTGTGTGTGTGTGTGTGTGTGTCTGTGTGTGTCTGTGTGTGTGTGTAGTCTGAACTAAGTCTTGAGTCCCTTTTAAAGGACAGATTTTTGTCTTGTTCAAGTTCCCCCTTAGCTCCCAACATAAAAATGGATACACTAAATGATTAAACAACTCTGTCATTGAGTCCATGGGGTATTTTTCTGTAATTTCAAGGTTCAGACACTCCTCCCTTTTGATTTCATGTGATTACTGTCACAGTGAGAATTATTAAGAAACATATACTGAACACTCCTACGTACCAGACACTGGATTGAGAGAGAGTTATACAAAGCTCTTCGTGTCATGACCTTCGTCTTCCCGGTTTTATTTCGTGCCATTCTTCCAGCGTGCACTTTGCGCCTCGTTCTCTTTCTCGAGTGAACATCCGCCTGCATCCTTGTCCCGCTATCTCCTTCCTCTAGACGTTGGCCTGATCCGTTCCACTGTCCAGTATACCCTTGCTGCTTCTCCATCTGACTAGCACCTGTTCATCTGTGATGACCTAGTCCAGGCATCTCCTCTAGGAACTCACACTTGCTGATTAAAGAAATTGCTCTTCCTCTACAATACTCTATACCTGAGCAAACCTCTAGCTTATCACAAAACATTAGTATTATTGCAATACATGTTCATCAGTTAAACTTTGAATTCCTGGAGGAAAAGGGTTATATTATGTATCATGTCCATGTAGCGAGCGTTATAGTAGTACCTAACACTGTATAAAAATGTTTTTGGACTCAATTTAGGAATAAACACAAATACTTCTTAATCATTAATAAGTTCTGCTTGAACCAAGCTAATTTGAGTTACTAGATCTATAAATTATAATATGAAATTACTTACTGTAAACCATGATGTTATTTGATTAGTTGAAAAATGAATGTGTAACAATTACTTGTTGAAAGGGCCCTATGTTCCATCTAGTGCCTTTATTCACCACTGTATTTCTGATGCTCTCATAGGCAGCAGAAATTCCCATTCTCTTGAGTCTATTCTTCCCAGTCACCTGTGGTGAGTCTCCTTGATATATCATTAAAAAAACTATACAGTTTCAATAAGTTTTACTCATCTCAAATCACACCCAACCAAAATATTGGGTGCTTCATCTGTGTCAGGCATTGAGGGTGCAAGGATGGATAAAACTGCTTCCAATTTTTATTTTAGGAGACAATATGTTGATTAAATGTCATCATGGGGTACATACAAAGTGCAGTTAAGACAGTATAGTGCTTAAGAGAAAAAAAAGCATTTCAGGCAGAGAAAACAGCAAGAGCAATGCATTGGAAATATGAAAGGTACACAGTGCATTCAGGATTATCATATAGCTTGATGAGGCTTCAATGAAGGGAAAAGAAAGAGAGGGGGATGGGGAATGAGGTTGTGCAAAGGACCCTAAATGTCACACTAAGAAATCTGGGTTTGAATGAGGAGTTTTTAGAATTTTCTTTTAAGAAATCAGATTTGCATTTTAAGCAATCATTGTGAACGGTGGTCTGGAAAGGGTAAGATCAGTTAGGAAGCTATTACTCTGTTAGGCAAAAGAAAAACCTGTCTTGTGGATTAGATCGCATTTGGTACCCATCATAATTCACCATCCAAATCCAGGACACTTCTGAGGGGAAGGAGGCACACTTAATAATAGTAAGGATTTATAACTAGAGACATTAAATATAAACAGAGACTATCCTGAGCAAAGGAAGGTGTGTGGCTACCCTATTTATTGAAGTAGACATCTGTAAGCATAAGCTACATATTCTAGAACTTTTTCCAATAAGTGGATTTTAATACATTAAAAGGTGGTATACCTGTACATGGATAGGTTGGCTAGTTAATAACACACACAAAAAACAAACAAACAAACTCTCCTAAGGCCAGAAATCAAATCCCTCAGTTGTTCCACAAGTGTTTGTCTTTAACCACAAAAGGATAGTGGGACCTGCTCCCATACACCATTCCTAAAGTGAAAGTTGCTCAGTCGTGTCTGACTCTTTGCGACCCCATGGACTTAGTCCATGGAATTCTTCAGGCCAGAATACTGGATTGGGTAGCCTTTCCCTTCTCCAGGGATCTTCCCAACTCAGGGATTGAACCTAGGTCTCCCACGTTGGAGGCTGATTCTTTACCAGCTGAGCCACAATGGAAGCCCAAGAATACTGGAGTGGGTAGCTTATCCCTTCTCCAGCAGATCTTCCAGACCCAGGAATCAAACTGGGGTCTCCTGCATTGCAGGCGGATTCTTTACCAACTGAGCTCTCAGGGAAGCACACACCATTCCTACCTCTTTAAAATATGTGTAGCTGTTTATACATGTATTGCAGCTATTAATACATGTATGCAAGAATATATGAGCCCACTAGAAAGGAAGGGTGGAAAGAGTGCCGTCTAGAAATGCTGTATATATAAGAACATTATAAACTCTGAAGCACTACTATACACAGAGGCTTTCTGTTTCCCTCTTTTTATAACTTGTCCTTTCCTGGGTTTACTGATTGACTTCTTTACTGGAACAATTAATATACCATTCACAATACTTAGTTTACACCAATGTTACCACCTTCTCACCTCCCAGAATTCCTTCTACTTCAATTAGAGAATGGGTATGAAAACGGGTTTGAAAATATGATCTTACCAAACAAATGTAAAGGTTTGTGATGATAAATAAATATATTATATTTCTTTAAATAACCTTTCTTTCCCTAAATATCTTGCTATTTTCTTTTTCCTTAGATATTAGTTAACAAATACCTGGCCTCTTGAGTTTATTTTGAGGTTACCATAGTATGTCTTCCATTAATGTTGTTATAATGAAAAAGAATAAATCTACGCAAGCATATTCTGATTAGTAATTTTTTCTTTCAGTATGACAAAGAGATTACTGTCATCAACACAGCAGTGGTGTGTTCCAATAATTCAAGAAATGGAATATGTGACTTGCCAATAACCCCTGGAGAAGAACTGGACGTCATTGATATCACTGAAGAAAATCTAGTGATATGCCGCAATTCTGAAGGCAAATGTAAGTTACTAGGTTATTGCCCATAAGATTTCAATCACTGCTTTTGAGAAAAAAAAAAACTCAAAGCATTATAACTTTCAGATTAGTAATAGTGATTTTTATTTCTATAGATGGATATGTGCTAATTGAACATCTAGATTTCAAGTAAGTGGTTTGACTTTATACTTTAAATCAAATTCTGAATACTTAATACATTACTGTGTACATGAGTCTCAAGGAAAGACTATTGCATATATATACTTCAGGAAAAGTTTATAAATATGCAATGCTCTATTCTATAAGGAGGACTTCCCTGGTGGCTCAGATGGGAAACAATCTGCCTGCAATGTGGGAGACCCAGGTTCAATCCCTGTGTCAGGAAGACCCCCTGCAGAAGGAAATGGCAACCCACTCCAGTATTCTTACCTAGAGAATCCCATGGACAGAGGAGCCTGGTAGGCTACAACAGTCCATGGGGTCACAAAGAGTCGGATACAACTGAGCAACTAATTCTTTCTTCTATAAAAATTACTTGGAAGAGTAATTTTTTTTGTCTGCCACTCCTGAGTATGTTATCAGACTTCTCTAAAGAGCATATTTGTAAACATTTTAAAGACGTATAAGAATATTAAACTGAATAAGAAATTCCTCGCAAATCTCTTACTCTTCCATGGGCCTGTATTTCAAAGTGTTTGTTTATTTCTCCTTTTTTCCCTCAGGCAACAAGTCTGGTCACCTTAGAGAGATCAAGATGAAGCAGTATGGCCTGCTCGAATGTGAACTAGTTCTAAGGTCTCAGCCCTGCTTTACGTTAGTTTAGGTTGCCAGCATGAGACAGTGGAATCTGTGGAAGTTTTCGTTAAAAGAAAAGTCCTCCACATTTAGATGTTGGTTTCACTACTAAACAGTTATCTTTCAATGTCTATTTCAGTATGTATTTCACTGCTGGCTCAAAATGCGAAACAGTGTGTGTTGGCATTTGAGCACTTGTTTAATGAGCCATGTCCAAAGTTAGAAATCACGCCTTATGGCACCTAGTCAGTTGTGCAGATGGTTGGTTTGCTTCTAATGCTTCTAATATTAGTACACGAGTGTTTATAATTTCAAGAAGATGTTGTGCATTTAAATTGGGTGTAATTTAATTCTGAAAAGTAAATAATGTAACCAACATCTTTCAAATACTCCAATTTCAGGTATAATCCTAAAGCAGGAGGACATTTCTACATTGATTTTTATCATAAAACTAAAAATCTAACAAATGTTGCCAAAAATTGGTTTCTTTGGGAATAGGATGCTGAAAAGCAGTTTTTTCCTAAATTCACCCAACATTTTGAGAATTGCCTAAATATGTTTAAACATTTAAATTATATACTATATCAGTTTAAAATAACCATTTTTTACTTTAGACAACAGGATATTGTTTTGTTTATGCCTTAACATGTATTAAAATAATTTATAAGTATTTTTATTTACAGAGAGTAAAAATAAGCTGAGCTGTAAATAACATTCTATTTTTCAAATGATGTACATGGCATGTTAGGCAGGGTGACTCCGACCTTCAAGGGCATGATCCATGGCCTCATCCTCTATACTGTGACACTATTTTTTAAGCTTCTAGGTTCTTTTATCTTTTTTTTCTTTCTTGTTCCAAATGGCATGTGCCAAGAAAGGCCACGCTTATTCCAGATGAAAAGTATCAAAAGTATTCATAGGGCTTAGAGAGGAAAATAGGTGGAGAGATTATTACAAATAACAGTTATAACAACATATAGGTGACACCGAAACTTGGTCTTTAAACATAATATATTTGCTGGACAAGACACAGAGAAGTCGATGCTCTCCCTGGTGACCAGGAAGAAGTTCAAAGTAGGAGGAGTCTAGTCTATCTGGTAGGAAGTAGCAAGAGCTGAAATGGGGTAAGCCAGGGCTAGAATGTAACAGAGGTCACTTGGACTTTTTCCTCTAGAGAGTAGGAACCATCCAGAGGTCTTAAGCAGGAAGACAACACCAGATGTCTAGAGAGAAAAGGAAAAAAGAATCACGGCAATGTGGTTGACTGATTATGGATGACAGGTAAGAATGAGGAAGACTAGTCACCTTTGCAATATCCACAGCCCTAGGCCTTAATTTAAGACAGCTGCAGTAGAAGTATATATGGTACAGGAGCCCCATTAGAGGCAGAGGCAAGAGAGAGACAGAATGGAGACGTGACGATGAGATTTCTCTTTAGGGAGACGAGATTAAGACTGACACCAAAGACTTGGGAATATATTTCTGCTTGCACCCGCCTAAGCCCCCAAATTAAATTTACTACTTTGAGAGGCAGGGCAGCCAGGCAACTGCAGCCCTCTCCCACACTGTGGGCACTGTAAGGACAAGGACAGGTGTGGCCCAAGCTGAGTGAGAGGGAGTGCAAGGCTGTGTTGAGCAGAGACCATTCATGCAATAATCCTATACAAAAGAGGACCAAAACCTACTTAACACTCTTGCCACCTCACCAAAACATGCCCTTGGATCCTGAGGTGACAGCGGGACTCACTTTCACCTGACACAGCTCTGTCCCATTCACGTTCTGTCTCGCGGCATGGCCTTGTATTCTGAGTCTGTGACTTAGCTCTGAGTCTCTTATTTCCTCATCAGTAAAGCAGCGCTAATAGCACTTACCTTGTCTACTTCTCAGGATTGTTGTCAGGTTGTAATGTAATAATATAAATAAATAAGTGTCCTAAAACCCTTAATACAGAATACTGTATAAGTGTGGTTATTTTAGTACCTGGCCTTTTGTGAAGTTGGAAGATGTTGAACACAAAAACAGGTTTTTGAAATTAAGACTTGAAAGAATGGCTAGGATATCTCGACCTCTTAAATTCAGAAAATCATCTGTAAGGGAGATCAAGGCAAAAAGGCTGATGTGTACATCACTGCATAAACCGTGTGAGTGTGATACGGCCTCGTAATCAATCCAAGGTGACCTTAGGTGCATCAGGCCATCTGCTCTATTTCCTAAGGAGTGCAGCCACTTCTGATGGACCCCAGGGCTCCCAGAAACATTGTTAGGGAAAAACTGTCATCGTTACTCCCCAGAGAAGAAAATGACAACCCACTTCAGTATTCTTGCCTGGGAAACCCCATGTACAGAAAGGAGCCTGGTGGGCTGCAGTCCATGGGATAGCAAAAGAATCACTATAATTTAGTAAGAAATCTTTTATGCTAGTAAATCTACTAGCCAAGAAAAGAGGATAAAACTCATATAATGAAAAAGAAGCAGGTTGGTTTCAGTGAATTCTGTTAAAATTGGATGATACTAAGATGCAGAGTACATCATGAGAAATGCTGGGCTGGAAGAAGCACAGGCTGGAATCAAGATTGCCGGGAGAAATATCAATAACCTCAGATATGCAAATGACACCACCCTTATGGCAGAAAGTGAAGAGGAACTAAAAAGCCTCTTGATGAAAGTGAAAGAGGGGAGTGAAAAAGTTGGCTTAAAACTCAACATTCAGAAAATGAAGATCATGGCATCTGGTCCTATCACTTCATGGGAAGTAGATGGGGAAACAGTGGAAACACTGTCAGACTTTGTGTTTTTGGGCTCCAAAATCACTGCAGATGGTGACTGCAGCCATGATGGGTAGTCGGAAAAAAAAAAAACAAAAAAAAGAAGTTATAAGATGAATAAGTTCTGGGAATCTAGTGTACAGCGTGGTTACTCTAATATTGTTATATGTACTTGAAAAATGTTCAGAAAGTAGACCTTAAATGTTCTCACCACACATCCACATAACTAATTAAAAGTTAGCTGTTAACTAAAAAAAAAAAACAAAAAACAACAAAAAAAACAAAGACACTTACTCCTTGGAAGAAAAGTTATGACCAACCTAGATAGCATATTCAAAAGCAGAGACATTACTTTGCCAACAAAGGTCCATCTAGTCAAGGATATGGTTTTTCCAGTGGTCATGTATGGATGTGAAAGTTGGACTGTGAAGAAAGCTGAGCGCCAAAGAATTGATGCTTTTGAACTGTGGTGTTGGAGAAGACTCTTAAGAGTCCCTTGGACTGCAAGGAGATCCAACCAGTTTATTAAGATCAGCCCTGGGTGTTCTTTGGAAGGACTGATGCTGAGGCTGAAACTCCAATACTTTGGCCACCTCATGTGAAGAGTTGACTCATTGGAAAAGACTCTGATGCTGGGAGGGATTGGGGGCAGGAGGAGAAGAGGACGACAGAGGATGAGATGGCTGGATGGCATCACCAACTCAATGGACATGAGTTTGGGTGAACTCTGGGAGTTGGTGATAGACAGGGAGGCCTGGCGTGCTGCGATTCATGGAGTTGCAGAGAGTTGGACACGACTGAGTGACTGAACTGAAGATGTTAATAAAATAATCCAATCTTTCAAAAAAAATGGCTAAGATATAAAAATTTTACATAGATATACTTAACAGGTTTTTGAAACAACACTTCTCTATGTTTTTAAAGTATAAACCATTTGGTCTAATATAAACAAATACCTAATAACTACTGATATGGAATACACTTTTAGGAAAAACATTCCATCTACATCAAAGTAGTTATTTCTAATTCATGATCAGCCACATTCCTTCCATTCTTTAAATTACAGTGTGTGAAGTTCAGTTTCAATGCTATTAATCTACAAAGTCCCTTAATGCAAACATTATAACTGTAATTTCAGTGATGTCTCAAGCAGATGTCATCTGTCTCCTAGAAACCCTAATCTAGCAAAACATTTCAATGGAAAGACTGAGTTTTTATTTAACTTTTTAATTTTGTATCAAAAGATATCATTAGAGATGACAACACTCTGTCAGAGAAAAAGACAGCTTGCAAAGGGACCTGGACCTAAGAGCGGTTAACGACACCCTCATTCATGTACAGGCCAGGCCACCAGCAACTGCTAACATGCACTGACAGAGCCGTCCCTTCCTCCTTTTTAGTACCTCTGACACACCTGGTTTTCCAAGCTGCCATAGTGTTCTCTACAGCAGGGCCTCTCCCACATATGTTCAGAACTTTTAAAACATGGGATTCTAGAGGGAAGAAGACAAAAACGTCAATACATAAAGACAAATTGCTAAGAAGTGGTTGTTTTGGGGTAACAAGGGTAAGACTTCAGGCTTTCAACAGTTTTTACACTAATGGCTGCTGAAAATAGAGAACAAGCAATGTAGATGTGGTCCTATGTGCTTATGATGGTCACCTCCTGTATACTTTCTGAAAAACATCCAAGTTGAGATTTATAAGAGTTCTTTTTTCTTTATCCAAAATTTGAAGGGAACATGTTTGTTTTTGTTACTGTGAATACCTTTTCCCTTTACTTCCTAAATTGTATAGGTAATAGATGCTTATTGTAGGATATCAGAAAAGTATAGAAGTTTGAGGAAGCAAATAGAAATCTTATAAATCTCAACTTGGATGTTTCTCAGAAAGTCTATGGGAGGTGACCATCATAAGCACATAGGGCCACCTCTACATTGTTCTCTATTCTCAGAAGCTTTCAGTGTAAAACTCTGTTGTAAGCCTGAAGTCATCTAGGCCTTTCCCTTCCTCTCCTATGATAAGCAGAATTTTGGCTTCAGTGATCTTCTTATCCTGGCTTTAATACCTATAAATATGTTATGTGACTTGGGAGAAAGGAACTTTTTACATGAAATTAAGTTTGCTCACCAGTTGACCTTAAAATAGGGAGATTATTCATGTGAGCCCTATTTAATAGCATGGACCTTGACAACCAGACAGTCCGTCAGTCAGAGATGTAGTGAAGAAGAGGCAGGAAATGTCTGAAGCATGAGCCCTCTGTGTCTCGCTTTGAGGATGAAAGGAACCATGGACCAGGCAATGATGCTGGTCTCTAGAAACTGCAAGTGATTCCCAGCGAAGAGCCAGAAGGGAAACGGGCTTGCAGTCCCATAGCAGCATGGAACTGAATTCACCACCAACTTGAATAAGCCGTGAAACAGATTCTGCCCAGAGCTTTTCCCTACTGCTGCTGTGGTTGTCAGCCTGTGTTGACTTGATGCAGAAACACCAGCTAAGCCCACCGGACTTCTGACTTACAGAACTGTAAGATAATAAATTTGTGTTAAGTCACCATGTTTATAGTAACTTCTTATGGCAGCAATAGGAAACTAATACAGTGGCTAAAGTTAGAGACTACAGTGCACAACAAGGAAGACAAAGTGGACAAAGATGGTGTGGAGTCGCCAAGGGGTCAGAGGCAGCCAAGTTCTACAACAGCTTTGTCTGCAACTATTAATTGACATGCAGAGTATCAATGACTGAATAGAAACAAAAGAGCTTTCAAATTAACCAGAGACTTTAATTTGATTTTGTGAAAAAAGCTTGGAAGCAATCATTTCTCTCTTGTGTTTGTTACCTGTGAGCTTATACAGTGCAAATATTAACTAGGGAGAACCTGTAACTATGAAATGCTGTGTAATTCAAGAGGACACCCATAGCACACAGTTGCTAGAAGACAGATCCTTCCGCTGATCATTTAACATTCACAAAATATATATATATATAACAAAACTGAAATTGGCATCTATGGTTATTAAAACACAAAAGCACTAAAAGTCTGGTCTTTTTTTTTGTTTCCATTTCTTAAATGAATTATAAAACACAATCCCAATTTTAACAGTTAAAAAAATAATCTTACTAGATATGTAATCAAGTGCTTTGATGGGTAAATATATCAGCCTATGGAATTTTTTTCCCCAAGATGTTCTTGAAATTTTTTGGAACAATATCCAATCATATTTTCTTATGATTGTCATGGACACAACAACCTAATGGCTGTCAACTTTCAGTTTTGTTTGTTGCATTCCAAAGTCACTGTATGATATTTAAGCATATATGATATTGAACACAAGCATTCTTCCTAAAACAATATTAAGATTACTATGCTCAGAGTTCACAGTTCTATAACAATTTTACATTAAACACTCAAAACATTGTACAACCATAGATATTTGTGAGCAGTCTCGAGAAAATACTGTAATTTGGTATGTTAAGGCATCTTCAGCCAACATATTAAGAAGTTCTGAATATCTCTTGCAACAAAAGACATTTAATATTTGAATATTTGATATTTTCAAGAAATTTCAAAAGTCACTTAAAAATAAGAATACCATAATTTGTGAAATTGTGTTCCTAAACATTCTTCTACATTCTTACCACATAACTTACCTAAAATCAAGATACTCATCCTATCAGTATCAAAGATATCTATTAAAACAAAAAGGGATTTACATTAAATATGATGATAAACCCTGTATTTAAACAAGGGCCTCCCAACAGTTTCTCACACGTATCTGTGAGGTAGGTTACACCCATATTTTATAGATGAAAACATTAAATGAGGTTAAATGACCTGCTGCTGCCACAGCAGCCAAACTGAGAATCAGATTCCAAATTAATTTTGTTCTTTGCTCTGCATTATTTCTTTCCTTTACAAACTTTTTAAAGGGTTGAAATATAAAGATTGCTATTCATTGCTTTCATTTTAAAACCATGAGAAGGCAGCCAACTTTTACCAAGGTGACTTAAAAAGTGAAGTGACACAGACAGACACAGCTAGTGGACAATTTCTGACAATGACAGTGAGGCCTGGCCAAAGGAACCCAAACACAAACAGGCAAAGACAAACCATGTGACTGCGGACAGACAAGTAAAAATGAGGGGAATTAGGGAAAAAATACAGTTTAAATACGTTGTTAACTAATTATTATTCCTACAATTTAAGAAAGAAGGCACAATTAATTAAGGTGTTTTGCTTTTTTTAGTGGGATCTATTTCTCTTTTCCACCTTAGGAAACCATTACCTGTCTAGAAAAATGGTTTTTCTTTGTAACAAAATTTAAAAAGGACTTTTACTTGTGAAAAATGCAAGCTTAAATTAACAGCAAAAAATGAACTGTGCAGTTCTCCTTGGGTAGAATGTTCCTATTCCTTCCTTGAAATTATAAACCAACACAAAGTAGCAAACCTGGAATTAAAAAGTTCACATTGTATGAACCTTGTCAAAATTCTATATATGTTTAAAAGTGTTGTCATGCTAGAATGTCCTATAAGCACTTCACTTTTTCCTCCAAAGAGCTTTCTACGCTAGGATTTCCTTAATTGCACTTTTTCAAATGTAACTTAAATTTACATACCCTGTTTGTCCAGATAAAATCATGAGCTACTTCCATAACATCCGAACTGCTTTATATATAAACAGTAGTCACAGAAAGTCACATACACAACCATGGCTGCAAACTGGCATTGCTGTGCAAGGCTGGCAGTAAACACTGACTCACAAAATTAATACAGTCCCACAATCTGATCACTTCTACACTCAGCCTGATTCTTATTAGGTTATGGCTGAAAAAGCTGAATTAAAACTTAATCTAGTCTGCACTGTGGGTCCTGTTCTTCATGTTATTACTGTTCAGTGGCATCATATGCATTATAATTGTATATGGATAAGGCTGGTAAGGATGCCAGCAACTTGTATAAATAAGATATACTCTTAAAAGCTCAAACATAAATTACATTTCAAATTTCTGTAAGGTCTGGAAGAATCTGTATCAAGCTGATAATACTTGGTAGTTTGTGAATAGAAATATACTCTATGAGAATAGTATCTTATCATCTAATATGCATATGAAATGAAAAATTACCAATTTGTATATGAAATTTAGATAAGCCTAATTTAGATTAATTGTAAAAAATTATGATAATCTAAGATAGGAGTTAGGGCTGGCTTTACTTTTTAAAAAAGCACTGTGCTGTAAGAATCACATAAATAAAGGAAGAATCATGGCCTAAAAAGTTTCTTCAGTAGTTTTAAGCACCCTCAATAACTTAGAAGTACTTAACAAAAATCAATATATAATCATAAATACATCTAGTTAGTACAATCAACTCATTCTAATAAACTAAAAAATATTAAGACTACTTCATGTCACTCTAAGACTTGAAAGCAATGCGTCTGTGTTTATTTTTATTACTTAGCTACTAAGATGTTTCAGTGATTCAGACTGTTTCCCCCAAGGGAAAGGGGGCACATAAAGTGATCATCATTGAACATTATATAGCATTAAAGCTTGTGAAAAGCTTTCTGGTCCTGCTTTCTCATTTGGAAAATCATTAACACACAAGGTGATTGTAATGTATTGAATAAGTTAATAGATATGGAGGGTCTCTGGATCTAAAGTGACATGAAAGTCGCTCAGTCGTGTCCAACTCTGCGACCCCATGGACGATACTGTCCAAGAAATTCTCCAGGCCAGAATACTGGAGTGGGTAGCCTTTTCCTTCTCCAGGGGATCTTCCCAATCCAGGGATTGAACCCAGGTCTCCTGCATTGCAGGCAGATTCTTTATCAGCTGAGCCACAATCACCATTAAAATGTATGGAACACTTCCATCACTCCAAATTTGTCATCTTTTGCTTTATGGCAAGTACACATACATGCTATTAATATTTTAACATATTTGGTTTTCTGGATGATTTTGTCATTTGTATTCTAGGGGGGCAGCTGTGTTTAGAAAAACATTCAAGTATGTATCTTCAAAATACCTCACCAAGCAAATATAGATCATTCACATTAGTATACAATCTCTCAGCATGTAAAAAGTGAACGCTAATACAAATCATATGAAAAGGCAGAGAAGAGACAATTTTAAAGCTCAAAGGTAACCCAGAGGTCTTTCAATCTATCCCTTCCACTTCAGAGGTTATACAAATGAGGCCCAACACAGGATGTGACTTACAAACAAATTGCACAGATCCCTCATCCAGAATTTTAGAGTCTCTGAGATCTATTACTTTTAAAAAGTACATTCTCTATTTAAAAAGTCACAGAGTGACAAAAGTATCAGGTAAAGAAATGCCAAACTGAAAACGTGGAGGTCTTTTAAAAAGAAATAAAAACAGACAAAACTGTGAGTGTCTAGCATTTAGATACTTAGATTTCACAGTCATTAACAAGATTTTAAATTATTAATCAGTGAAGAGACAAAGATGCAGTGCCTATGGCAGGCAGATTCCAAGATCATTTAGTTTATAAAATCGAAGGTACATTGCTTAGATTAATTCAATAAAATGTACATTTTCAGATAAATCCAAATAGTCAAAGAATCTGTAACAGTTGTCTATGATTATTTTCTCAATTATGTCTCATCTAATATAAAAATCAATTTGTATTCCCTGAGTACAAACTGGCTAGGGAATAAGAGAAAGCAAGCCCAGGATTATGTAACTGTCACAGGAAACCTATTTGCAGAAAGGAAAGGGGAGAACTGTCTATACTACCTATAGCCAACTGCCTGACATGGAATACTGTTACTTCCGAATAATTTAGGCTCCTGGATTCTCTTTACGGCTAGCAGGTATCAAGGAATGCAAACACCAGAGGTTACAAAAGTGTCTCAAAAGTCTGTTGATCAAAACAAAAGCCCAACTTGTAATAGTCTTGCCTCCCACCCTACATATATAATCTGGGATGTTGTTTTTTCCTTCATTGAAGAATAACCGGAATTAGATCTAAATTTGGTGTCTTATATAAAAGTGTTCAGAAAACGTTCACTGATTACACTTTCTGAAAGAAGGAATCAAAGCTATTGACTCATTACCCATTGAGCCAACGCATTAGTCACTAGTCTCTTACACCATTTTTAGAAGTAATCTTATTTAAGGTTTTTCAGTTATCCATTCAACACAAAAAAGAATAAATTTTGCTCTCCACAAAATACCAAACCTGATTAAGACAATCAAAGTGCTATAAAATAAGTTGTAGGCATGCAAAATTCCACTAACCCAGTGTTCGCTCAAGATTAAAATAATTCTGATTTTGAATCAGATTCTCTCCAACAACTGATAAGGGCAAATGAAATCTTAATTTGTATCTACCTAATTATGGCAACCTGGTAAATAGTTTTCTTAAAATCATATTTTCTGAATATGCTTTTCCCCCCAGGGAATAGTAAGTTTAAAACAGTGTTTAAATTAATTTGGACAAAGCAGGATTAAACAAATTTAAATGATTTTCTTTTCCCACAGAAGGACTGGTCAAAGTCTTTAATGGTCACACTGACTTTGTCATCTTCAAGCAGGAAAGTAACATGTTTCATTTATCAGACTTGCTCAATGAAACCCCCTTTTTGCAGAGCATCTCACAGAATGCAGTTTCAGAAATGCTGTTTTAGAACCACTGTGGACTCCATTTTCATGATATAGCCGAGACTTTATCTGTAGCCTAATAATAGAGTTCTCCCTCAAAATCATAACATGAAGAAAGTGTTCCTACCCACGGTCTGTCTACCACATACCACATCCACACTCATCCAGGTTACAAGACTGAAACATGGGAATTTAGCAACTGATTCTTTCCCTCGCCCTGTATGAGCAGCAAAGAGATTCTATGAAAATGTTCTAGACCTATTATGCTGGACTGAGCCTCCTGTAATCTTCTCTCTGCAGACCAATGTATTACACCATCTACATTCACAGAAGAGCTGTCTCTAAAAACCTCAGCACACAAGAACCCAAACTGTGACCCTTGGTTCTCTGAAAACACGTAGCTATCGAAATGTAGATATTCATAAATACTGGCAAGAATGAAAAAATAGTATAGTTTAACTTTAAAAAACATAACCATATAAAGCAATTTTAATATGTTTCTAACATCTGATTCATTAAACTAAGGAAGTTAAAATGCCACTGGATTCCTTCCTACTGTTTCTCTGCCTTCAAAATTATTAGGGATTTTGTCATTGGAAGTAAGGAGTCAGACTAATTTATTTTGAAGGTCATCCCATTAACAGGCAAATATTATGAGGTGGCCCTGTGTTTCCCAAAAGAGGTATTTACACATTCGTTGGGGCCAAAATTTTGCCAGATGTATATACACATCAAGATTAATGCAGCAGGACTGCTTATCCCTATAGAAATATACACAAAAAAGTTTATTTTGATGCCACTAGATGGCAATCTTTCAAAGGTTTAAATTTTTAAAACACCTTAACTGCAACCCCACTCTTTCTCAAATTGCCAAACAAGGATTCCTTGTACTTTGATATTAAGTCATACTTAAAAGTTATGTAATACCATTTTTTAAAGTTCTGGTAAACAATATTATGTGACACACTGCAAACTCCTGACTCAAAACCCTTTAAAGACAGACATACTTGTCTTTCCCAAACACAAGAGAAATTTGGTTTAACATTCTCATTTGCTTCTTGGTAGAAAACACATTATTTTTTTTGGCAAAGAGAGAGAAATCTGTCAAGGAAGTGTTCACTTTTTGTTTTCAAGAGCTTAATCACTTAATCATTTCTAGGGTAAGTCAGGTGAATGAGACTGTTAATTACAATATATTGAACAAGATGAATAAATACAAATTAGATAAATTATACATAATTTAAAAATTAAATATTTTTTTTTACTAAAACAGAATATCATCAATGGGCTATTATCTACCCTGCTTTTTATATAGGGTTTTTTTTTTTTAAGCCTTAAAAAAACTTGCACAAAGCCAAAAAGAAAAAGTTTGGTTTTTCTTTAAAAGCACTGGTATACAAATACATATAATGTATATATGTAAACAACACATATATTTATTCAAGAGAGAATTTTTTTGAATGTTTAAGGCTTCCCTGCCCTAACAGGTTCAACAGTGAAGGTCACAAGCCTACCAAGCTTTGGAAGTACACAAAAGCCCTTAGGGCCAGAACAGTGTTTCAAATTGGATGGCTAGCAACCAAGATGTAGAACAAAGAAAGAGAACCAGAGAGGATTTCAAAACAAAGTCCATCAGCCACTAAGGATCAAACAGCAAACAAAGACAAAGGTGATTAGGGAAGGTGAGGGAGTGGGGTGACTACAGCAACAAACTCCTGGTGAGTAATAGGCATGACGGATGCAGAAGGACAGGCACACGCTCCTCACCAGCACACGCAGGAAGAGACCAAAGACAAGAGTCTCTCCAAGGGACTGTCAATAGTTTGCTTTGTTTCATTTAACTATTTCATCATGCTCGGTGGAGTACAAAAATAAATACAGTGGAAAAGAACTTGAGAAAGGTAGATTTTGAAGGCATGTTGTAAAATGATACACGTTTATGAAAAAGACAAAAGTTGTAATTCCAGATGTTCCAGTACTGAGTAGAACCTTGAAGGCTCTTATATATGTTATTCAGGAAAATCTCAAGATAAAACCTCTGGTTGGTTATAGCTGTTTTGAAGGAACCTGGAAATGACCATTACTGGTTTCAGGACCACGGCCCTTCTGTTGAACACTGGGCAATATCTGCAGAAACTGATAGTAGAATTTGGTTCTAAAATTTGGGGGAGGGGGAGCTGGCTCTTAAGATTTCAACATTTAAATACTATCTTACTAATATTTATGTTATTTTTAAATCTTGTGCATAAACACAGCTTAAAGCCTGCTGAAATTTAGGAAGCAAACTGGATTTACCTACACTAAACAGTAAAGCAAGATGTTGCCAAACTACCTGTTAACTGAGACGGTTCACCAGTGAAGGTATATTAATCATCTGTAGTGAATCCACAATTTTAGGTTAACAATAATATTCATCAGTGTTCACATATTAAAGATACTGCCTATGTGAATTTATAATAGGCAGAACAGAATTACAGATGTCTACAGAAAATAAAATGTCAGACTTTTTCTTTTCAGTAAATTTCAGAGGTACTGTGTCCCCTGAAGACAGTCACGGCCCTTAACCAGTAGTTCAGAGTATGTGATATCCATAAGTAAAATAATAATTTAAAGAATATATCTGATTTTCACAGTGCAATAACAGAAAAAAAAAACTAGGGAAAGATCATCAGCGTGCTAAAGTAGTGATCAGACTGGCACACATTTCAAAAAAATCCATGGTGTGACTGCCCAGGCGAGGTGAGACAGAGGACGACATGCTTCCGGTCAAGGAGCCCGTGAGAGAGCCAGAGAGTGAATGGCCCTCCGCAGTTACAGAATCCAAACTGGACCGTGGCCTGTGTAAGCCAGCAGCAGAACAGGACCGCTGAGGCGTTGAGGAACCAGACCTCTGCTCCACCACCTCATCTGAAATGGACCAAAGAAGAGCAATTTACATGAACAGTGTATTCGCCCCAGCCCTTCCTATGAGGGTATCTTATTCAGAATATTAAGTGAACACATCTGAGCTAAGGGCATCCTGGGAGCCAATGTCATGTTGCAGGGTTTTAGGAGTAGGGGTGGCAAAAACTTTTCCCTCCCACAACTGTGAAAGACATCACCATCCAACAGTAACACGGCCACACAGTCTAAATGTGATGACTAAATCCTTCTCAACATACTGTTTGACAGCAACTGTGAAGTCAAATTTTCCTCATACCCTTTTATGTGAAGAAAGCACACCTTTGGAGGATTATTATTTTCTTGCAGTGTATCAACAACAATAAAAAATAAGATAAAAACAGAAATTACAATTGCACAGATTCTTCAGAGAACACTGCAATTGCCTGGGGGAAGGGGCAAAGGAAATCTTGTTAAAAATGCTGATTCCCAGTTCCCCAAGGACCCATCTCCAGAGATTCAGATTTGCTAGGTTTGGGAGAGTTCCCAAGAATCTGCCTTTTAGTAAGAACTCTGGGTACTTTTGATAAAGGGATTCTAGGGACCATATAGACACAGCTATAGTTGATGGCAGTTTAAGAATAAACTGTTGAAAACAGCTTCCTTAACTCTGAATTCAGTTTTCCTCTGATTCCGTCCAGCAGTGGACCCTTGGTTTATTCTGCTCACATCCCGCTGGGGCCTCTGAGCAGAATAAGCACATTTGCTCAGCCAAGTATGACTCTCAACTCATACTAGATCCTTGGACATGACCACTTTCCCTGACTCCTTTGCCTCTTGGATGGCCATGGGCATAAAATCCAACCCAAATCCCAGGAGAGGCCTATCTGGACACCATGGCCACCTAAGATAAAAGAAGCTAATCAACAGGGAATTTTAGATATTATAATGCTTACTGGTAAAATATGAAAGGAGAAGTGTGACAAAGAACCTAATTCAGCTAACTGTAGGTAAAAATTATTTCCTTATTCTTCCTTATTTTTCTCCACAGTCAATACTTTAAATGACTTTTTTTTTTAAATGAGGAAGCATTTCTCCAGAAGAAGTGCTAGATTAGAGATTTTCCTCATCTTCAATCCTTTTTGTTTCACTTACATTCTTAGTTAAATTTAGATTACTAAAAACCAGTATAGAAGACTACCCACCATGTCTTTGAGATGATTTAACATCTTGTCAACTAGTGCCAAGTTTTATCTTCTCAGAGCTCATGCTTGCATGGCTTCCTTACCATCAATGCTTTTAAAGTCCAAAAGATAGCTTCTGTTGTCAACCAGGTACAGCTGTAAGCTCATTTTCACATAATTGCCAGTCACTGGATTTCTTCTTCTTACACGTAGATGGTATGCATTCACTACCTAAAATGAAAAATCTTTATGGAAAAACATTCAAAATAAAAAACTATAAAATATTTCCATTATTTTTATTGCAAAGAATAATGTCTAAACAAATAATTGGAAAGGGTGGGGTAGAGAACAAATTTCTGAATGATTGTTTTTTACATTACATAGTAGTTTAGTATTTATTTAATCCCCACTAACAGTACTGTGTGGGGAACTGCTACCCACCGCGGTATTCTTGACTAGAGAATTCCATGGACAGAGGGGCCTGGCAGGCTACAGTTCATGGGGTCGCAAAGGGTCGGACATGACTGACTGACTTTCGCTTTCAACAGTACTGTGTACAGCAATTAAAATTGAAAGGGAACTCAGAGACTCTAAGAGTCTAGCCTTCTTTCCAGACACGCCTCCACTCTAAACCATATTTTGGCTGCCAAAATATTTTGGTTTCCCTGTCTCAATTTGAATACCTTTAATTATGAATATAGAACAGACAGAAAAAGAAGATATAACATGTTAATGGTTTGAATCAGGCACTGTTAAAAGGTACTGTCACAAAGTTTAAGTATCATAGTAATCTTGTGAGGAAGATATTATTTGCCTTTTGAGGATAATAAAACTGCAACTCAGATAAAGAAGATTCTAGTTTTCAAAATACTTTATCAAATTAGTTCCAAAAATTTCTCAATAAGGACTTTTAAAGACACTAACGTGTTTTTTAACTAACTAAATAAAACTGTTCAGAAAAGGGAGATCTTTCTTAAATGGTATTAAGGAAATATTATCGTTTATTCCCTCATTGCTCAGTTGGTAAAGCATCTGCCTGTGATGCAAGAGACCCCAGTTTGATTCCTGGGTCAGGGAGATCCGCTGGAGAAGGGATAGGCTACCCACTCCAGTCTTCTTGGACTTCCCTTGTGTCTCAGCTGGTAAAGAATCCACCTGCAATGTGGGAGACCTGGGTTTGATCCCTGGATTCGGAAGATTCCCTGGAGAAGGGAAAGGTTGCTGCTGCTGCTAAGTTGCTTCAGTCGTGTCCGACTCTGTGCGACCCCACAGACGGCAGCCCACTAGGCTCCTCTGTCCCTGGGATTTTCCAGGCAAGAATACTGGAGTGGGTTACCATTTCCTTCTCCAATGCATGAAAGTAAAAAGTGAAAGTGAAGTTGCTCAGTTGTGCCCGACTCTTAGCGACCCCATGGACTGCAGCATACCAGACTCCTCTCTCCATGGGATTTTCCAGGCAAGAGTACTGGAGGGGGGTGCCACTGCCTTCTCCAAGGGAAAGGCTACCCCCTCCAGTATTCTGGCCTGGAGAATTTCATGGACTGTATAGTCCATGGGGTTACAAAGAGTCAGACATGACTGAGCAACTTTCACAATCACTATTGTTTACTCATTCCACATACAAATATGAAATAAAAACATGTCAAATGAATATTTACAAGGTATGTCTGAGTATGTTTTTCTTCCCTTAAAAGTACATTCACAGTCCTCAAGAAAGGAACAAGACTAAAAGATACTTGAGAAAGAAAAACAGATCCCCCCACATATAGTCAAATAGAATTGAAATGAATTTGAGTACTAATAAAAAACAAAAAAATACTAATAAAGCAAAATGTGGGATGAGAGTAACAAAAATACATCACAACTAAGGACTAAAAATACTAGCCAAATGGGAAATTTTCTCAACTTACAGAAAAGTATTTGTTTACTAAATAAACATGCCCTGATGGTATAATGTGTATCAACTACTTGTGCTACAGCTGCTGGCAAACAAACAAACAAACAAAAAAAAAACAAAAAACAAAACAAAAAAAAAAAACCCTGCTCTTAAAAAGACAGAGAAAGGTAAAAATATATTATCTTTGAAGACACATGACTTCTGTCATGATACATGCTAAAACAGGTGGACTATTTTCTCAAGGGATTTCAAGTTGATTAAAACCATGTTTCTCAGCCAAGAATGCTATTCTCTAATTGAAAAATATATAGGTACCCAACATCAACAGTTCTTCATCCTTACAAAGATTTGTTTTGTTTTGAATGCATATGGTACATTATTGGAAAGAATAGGATTTATCAGCCCATTTATTTATTGAGACCACTAAATTCACATCAAAACCAACTTTTTATTGATTTTAGTATTCAATTCAGCACCTCAGACAGGCTTACTAGACGGAAAATGGCTTCTACAAATGATCTTCATAGACTACAATTTCCTACCTTCCATTCAAAATCCAGCTGCTTCATAGCTCGGTAAACTTCAGCCATAATGTCATACGGTTTGCTTTGACTTCGGATTCCAAGATGCCACTTGGCTTTTTTCACAGCTAAAGATTTGGGCTTAGTTGTATTCAGTGCATCCAGTGGACATCGTGCTTTGGGGCTGTCTGCTATAAGAGGTGGCATCCTTTCTGGATGAGGTTTCAGGCCTGGGGGAATATGCATGGTACTATCATCCATAAAAGAACCGGTAGGGGGACTAGAGGCGAGGTAGAACTCACTGGCTTGGTTCATTATTCTCCGATTGTCAATGATAAGATGATAAGCCACTGCAAGCTGGTCTTGAGGGTCACCACTATATAAACTGTTCATTACTTCTGATTCTGTACACTCAAATTTTTCACACACTTCTTTCACAGCCTCATCATCAATGACGTTAGCATCATAGGAGGGGTCTTCAGGAAATAAGTAACTGGGCAAATCTTGTTTAAACCATTCATGCTCTCTAGGAAAGATACCACAATACACTATTGTAAGAACATGCTTTGGCAAGTCCCAAATAATTTAGACATGGGGCAATACAATATATCAGAATCAGAAAGACCTGGGTCTCTAGTCACTTACTAACTACGGGACCCTTAGGTAAGTTCATTAACCCTTGCTCTAGAGTAACTATGATTATTCAGACTTGGGTATTTTACTGATATTTTCACAAAAAGAGATAAAATAAGTCTGTCACTTCAAAGGAAACAACTGGCAGTATTTGGTGCCAGTGATGAAATTCAAGCTTTCAAGTAAAATGTTAGAATTCGGCTTATAACAGAATCCTATATATATATAGAATTGTATATAACAGAATAATTTATATATGTTTCCATAAGTTTGACAGCTTCTCAATATTTAAGAGACTTTTCTACTTTTAGAGTGAAGAGGATAATGACTATGATTTGATAGTTTATAATGAAATATGTTACCATTCTGACCACCCGGCTATCTCACTAACCCAATATTTTCCATATGACCAATGCAAGATGCTACATAATCATACACAGGCAGAAGCTCCACTCAAAAGGCAAAACAGACCTGTGGATTTCAGTGTAATAAAGTACAAAAGTTAACTGGTATGTTTTCTGATTTGATATTGCAATTAACATATTAAGCTTTGATTTAATATCAAAGGAAAATATCTAACTATGTGAAAGACTATGAGAATGTTCCTCCCTTTTCCAGCAATATCTGAGATCAGATATGTTTCCTACACTTCAACTAATACAACACATTGCAACAGATGAATGAAGAAGTAGGTATGAAAACCTAGCTGCTGTCTCTGATAAACAGGATTTGAAAAATGTAAAATATCCTCAATAAAATTCTAGCAATTAGAATCCAACAACACATTAAAAAGATCATACACCATGACCAAGTGGGCTTTATCCCAGGGATGCAAGGATTCTTCAATATCCGCAAATCAATCAATGTAATTCACCACATTAACAAATTGAAAAATAAAAGCCATATGATTATCTCAATAGATGCAGAGAAGGCCTTTGACAAAATTCAACATCCATTTATGATAAAAACTCTCCAGAAAGCAGGAATAGAAGGAACATACCTCAACATAATAAAAGCTATATATGACAAACCCACAGCAAACATTATCCTCAATGGTGAAAAATTGAAAGCATTTCCCCTAAAGTCAGGAACAAGACAAGGGTGCCCACTTTCACCGCTACTATTCAACATAGTTCTGGAAGTTTTGGCCATAGCAATCAGAACAGAAAAAGAAAAGAAATCCAAATTGGAAAAGAAGAAGTAAAACTCTCATTATTTGCAGATGACATGATCCTCTACATAGAAAACCCTAAAGACTCCACCAGAAAATTACTAGAGCTAATCAATGAATATAGTAAAGTTGCAGGATATAAAATCAACACACAGAAATCCCTTGCATTCCTATACACGAATAATGAGAAAGTAGAAAAAGAAATTAAGGAAACAATTCCATTCACCATTGCAACAAAAAGAATAAAATACTTAGGAATATATCTACCTAAAGAAACTAAAGACCTATATATAGAAAACTATAAAACACTGATGAAAGAAATCAAAGAGGACACTAATAGATGGAAAAATATACCATGTTCGTGGATTGGAAGTATTAATATAGTGAAAATGAGTATACTACCCAAAGCAATTTACAAATTCAATGCAATCCCTATCAAGCTACCAGTGATATTTTTCACAGAACTAGAACAAATCATTTCAAGATTTGTATGGAAATACAAAAAACCTCGAATAGCCAAAGCAATCTTGAGAAAGAAGAATGGAACTGGAGGAATCAACTTGCCTGACTTCAGGCTCTACTACAAAGCCACAGTCATCAGGACAGTATGGTACTGGCACAAAGACAGACATATAGATCAATGGAACAAAATAGAAAGCCCAGAGATAAATCCACACACCTATGGACAGCTTATCTTTGACAAAGGAGGCAAGAATATACAATGGAGTAAAGACAATCTCTTTAACAAGTGGTGCTGGGAAAACTGGTCAACCACTTGTAAAAGAATGAAATTAGATCGCTTTCTAACTCCACACATGAAAATAAACTCAAAATGGATTAAAGATCTAAATGTAAGACCAGAAACTATAAAACTCCTAGAGGAGAACATAGGCAAAACACTCTCCGACATAAATCACAGCAGGATCCTCTATGATCCACCTCCCAGAATTCTGGAAATAAAAGCAAAAATAAACAAATGGGATCTAATTAAAATTAAAAGCTTCTGCACAACAAAGGAAACTATAAGCAAGGTGAAAAGACAGCCTTCTGAATGGGAGAAAATAATAGCAAATGAAACAACCGACAAACAACTAATCTCAAAAATATACAAGCAACTTATGCAACTCAATTCCAGAAAAATAAACAACCCAATCAAAAAATGGGCCAAAGAACTAAATAGACATTTCTCCAAAGAAGACATACGGATGGCTAACAAACACATGAAAAGATGCTCAACATCACTCATTATTAGAGAAATGCAAATCAAAACCACAATGAGGTACCACTTCACACCAGTCAGAATGTCTGCGATCCAAAAATCTGCAAGCAATAAATGCTGGAGAGGGTGTGGAGAAAAGGGAACCCTCCTACACTGTTGGTGGGAATGCAAACTAGTGCATCCACTATGGAAAACAGTGTGGAGATTCCTTAAAAAATTGCAAACAGAACTGCCATATGACCCAGCAATCCCACTGCTGGGCATACACACCGAGGAAACCAGAATTGAAAGAGACACATGTACCCCAATGTTCATCGCAGCACTGTTTATAATAGCCAGGACATGGAAACAACCTAGATGTCCATCAGCAGATGAATGGATAAGAAAGCTGTGGTACATATACACAATGGAGTATTACTCAGCCATTAAAAAGAATACATTTGAGGTACATATACACAATGGAGTATTACTCAGCCATTAAAAAGAATACATTTGAATCAGTTCTGTTGAGATGGATGAAACTGGAGCCGATTATACAGAGTGAAGTAAGCCAGAAAGAAAAACATCAATACAGTATACTAACACATATATATGGAATTTAGAAAGATGGCAATGATGACCCTGTATGCAAGACAGCAAAAAAGACACAGATGTGTATAGCAGACTTTTGGACTCTGTGGGAGAGGGAGAGGGTGGGATGATTTGGGAGAATGGCATTGAAACATGTATACTATCATGTAAGAATCGAATCACCAGTCTATGTCTGATGCAGGATACAGCATGCTTGGGGCTGGTGCATGGGGATGACCCAGAGGGATGCTGTGGGGAGGGAGGTGGGAGGGGGGTTCATGTTGGGATCACATGTACACCCGTGGTGGATTCAGGTCAATGTATGTAAAACCAATACAGTATTGTAAAGTAAAATAAAGTAAAAAAAAAAAATCAGTTTGCATTATTAAAAAAAAAAAGAAAAATGTAAAATAATGGTACTCTTGTCATCATATTTTGTTTTGGAAAATAAGGTTATTTTTCATAGGAGACATATTATTCAGAATAACATGTAATACGTTTACTATTATTTTTAAGTGAATTAACTATTTAAAAAATTTTTCACTTTTGATTTCTAATATGAAATTGATAAAAATAACCTGCATTAAAAAAAAGACCGCCCCCCAGAGTCCTCGATTTATTTAAGACTTGGGGGGCAGGTATTCAAACCCAAACATTTGAGAACCTAGTCTCTTAGATCTTATTTTCACACTATTCCAGCCCTTTACACATGTTTACTACTGACACCCTAGAATATCTCATCCCTTTTCATTTAACTAACATATACTATCTCTTCAAGACTGTGTAACCATTGCTACAGGGTAAACTGGGCACTCCCTAAGCTAAATTCAGATCAGTATATAGGACATACTATGGTAAAAATGTACACTCATTCACACAGAGATTACATTCTAGCTGAAAACAGACTAAACAAATACTCTCAAAAATAAACACAGAATTACAAATACACAAACACAAAAACCCTGTGATAAAAATTACAAGTGAAAAGCACAAGGTAAAATAAGAGCGTATAACTCAGAATGGGAGGTGAGTGCTTAAGGAAGCCACTCTCAATAATATTTAAGCAGAAATCAGAACGATTAGAAGTCAGCTAAGCAGAGCTGGGGAATAGATATTCCCAGCAAAACAAACAATATATGCAAAGATTCTGAGGTTAAAAAAAAAAAGCTTTCCTATGTTCAAGGAACTGAACTGAGGCCAGAATCATGAAATCATAATAAGTTACTGGTTGGAGTGGCAAAAGATATCAGGTTTTTCTGACAGCTGTAGGCTATAAAAACGATTTTGGAACTGAACCTATGGTTGATGATAATAATAAAGGTGCTAAAGAAGCAGGGGTGACATGATCTAATTTGCATTCTGTGAAGATCATTCTGCTTGTGATAAAGTAACTGAATTGAAAAGATTAATAATGATGAGGAGGAAGATGCTAGTGCAGTAGTCCAAGTGAGAAATGATGATGTGCCATGTCTTGTGAATATATACAGAGGTGAAACTTCTACAGCTGCTAGTAAATGATACTATTATAGCACTCATACACTCTCACAGTTGTTACAGACTTTTATACTAAACTGAGAGCTCCTTGAAACAGGGACCATGCTTTATTCACCTCTGTTTCAGTAGCCAGTAAAGAGCAAATGCTCAATAAACGCGGAATGATGAATAGACAAAGAAGTAAAAAGTGAATTCATTAAAATATTTAATTGCTATATCATGATAATAATAAGCACTAAATAAACATTTGGGCTTCCCAGGTGGTGCCAGGGGTAAAGAACCCGCCTGCCAACGCAGGAGATGTAAGAGATGCAATTTCAGTCCCTGGGTTGGGAAGATCCCCTGGAGAAGGATATGGCAACCTACTCCAGTATTCTTGCTTGGAAAATCCTGTGGACAGAGAAGCCTGGCAGACTACAGTCCATTGGTTCACAGAGTCAGACACGACTGAGGTGACCGAGCACTACCAGCACAAATAAACATTTAGTGATCAAATGACCAGGAAGTACTAATTTTTTGAAAAGGAATAATATAAAAAAATAAATTGCTACAAATCTAGCATTTTTAAAACATCAAATTTTGAAATAGGGTAGATAAACACTTTTGGATAAACTCCAAAAATTCATTCTTCTATTAAAGCAATGAGATTATTAGCAGAAACTGTCAATATTAACTTTTTTCAGAACTCTGGAAATTAACCAAAGGCTTGTAATAAGCTGAGGAGTGTTTGTTTTTTTAAAAAATGGTTGTGTGTTAGTAAGAACAGTGAGATTTGTGACACTTTCAGTTACCTAATATCCATTTCCTCTTCCCAATTTCTATGGCTGCCTTGAAAACCAACAGCCTCACAATCATTTTAACCCCCAAAACCAGCACCTAGAACCACTGAGAGGCAAATGGGGACAACAGACTTAGAGTTCTCCAAAAGTCCTATTCCCAGAGAAATGTCATTATTAGACAGGGCTGGCAGATCTCTGGAAACCTCTTCTGTCAAGCCCTGTCTTCATCTGACCTGACCTAGCATTCCATCTGCAAACAGCCTTTTGTCCAGAACACTTGTCAGAAACAACCAGTGGCAATTGTCTAACATCCCAGCTGCCAAAACAGCAAAAAAAGAATTGGAGCAAACAAGAAGCTGATCAAAACCCTTGAAAGGAAAAGTTAGGTACTAAGTTTCACAGGGCTCCAAAATCACTGCAGATGGTGACTGCAGCCATGAAATTAAGATGCTTACTCCTTGGAAGAAAAGTTATGACCAACCTAGATAGGATATTCAAAAGCTGAGACATTACTTTGCCGACTAAGGTCCGTCTAGCCAAGGCTATGGTTTTTCCAGTAGTCATGTATGGATGTGAGAGTTGGACTGTGAAGAAAGCTAAGCGCCGAAGAATTGATGCTTTCGAACTGTGGTGTTGGAGAAGACTCTTGAGAGTCCCTTGGACTGCAAGGAGATCCAACCAGTCCATTCTGAAGGAGATCAACCCTGGGATTTCTTTGGAAGGAATGATGCTAAAATGAAACTCCAGTACTTTGGCCACCTCATGCGAAGAGTTGACTCATTGGAAAAGACTCTGATGCTGGGAGGGATGGGGGCCGGAGAAGAAGGGGACGACCGAGGATGAGATGGCTGGATGGCATCACGGACTCGATGGACGTGAATCTGAGTGAACTCCGGGAGTTGGTGATGGACAGGGAGGCCTGGCATGCTGCAATTCATGGGGTCGCAAAGAGTCGGCCACGACTGAGTGACTGAACTGAACTGAAGTTTCATAGGAGTCCTTAAAATACTCTTAAAATCCTAGAATTCACAAATGCAGGACTGTTGTTCATGCCCAAGAAAGCCCCTGATTTCTCATCACTGATTGACTCTGAGGCTCTAAGCTAGAAGGAATCAAGACTAATGCAGAGTGATGAACTTCTCATTAAAATGCCAAAGACACACCCCAACAAGGACACAGGATCCCTCAGCAAAGGCTGAGAGACTGATTAGATCAAGGCCTTTAAGGAAATCTTTCTCTAGCAATTAGCTGACCATTAAGCTAACGAAGCCGAGACCTCAGTGGCCACCCTTGACAGAGAATACAGACTTAACAGAATTAGTTAAGTAAAATCACTAAGTAAATTAGAGCCACAACAGTGTACAACAATTACAAATTCCAGGCATCTATGCAAGAGAAATAAAAACATATGACCATTTAAAAATATATACATAAATGTTCATGGCAACATTATATGAACCAAAATTAGAAACAACTCAAATATCCAATAAGTAATAAATGGATAAACAAAATGTAGTTTATCTAAACAACAGAATATTTTTCAAGCAAAACATTAGTTAAGTACTGATATTCTACACCATGAAAGAACCTTAGAAACATGCTAAGTGAAAGAAGCCAGACTCAAAAGGCCACATGCTGTGATTCTATTTATATGAAATGTCCAGAAGAGGCAAATCCATAAAGACAGAAAGTAGATGAGTGGTTGTCAGGGGCTGCAAGGAGGAGGAAGTGAGTACAGAGCGTCTTTGGGGGATGAGAAAACTCTGGGATCAGAGAGTGGTGATGACTATACAACTTTGTGAACATACTAAAAACCATTGAGTCATACGATTTAAAGAAACAAATTTATGGTATGTGAATTATATCAATAAAATAAATGTTTAAAAAAAAACAGAAATAATTAAATTTTCATTTCTAATTAATTCAGAAAAAGAACCACAGTTCCTCATAATAATAACAGTGCCAATTAAAAAGCCATACTTTGGGATGAGGGGAGGATAAATTAGGTGATTGGGATTAACATATACACAGTACTATATATAAAATAGATAACCAACAAGAACCTACTGTACAGTACAGGGAACTATACTCAGTACTTTGAAGTAACCTATAAGGGAAAAGAATCTGAAAAGGAAGATATATACATGTGTGTATGTGTGTGTCTGTGTGTGTGTGTAACCGAGTCACTGTACTATACACTTGAAAGTAACACAACATTGTAAACCAACTATATTTTAATAAAAATTAAAAAAAATTAATGATAATAAAGCAACCCTGAGGAGGAAGTGAGTGACGGAGAGCCCCTGTGCCACAGCTAACATGTAAAAAAAAGTCATACACCCAGCTTTTAATTTTAAGGAGTCAATTTCTAAACGAGGTAAGTAGTAACCAGGATGTTCATGAAGTTTCACCTGAAACAAAATCAATTCATTTCAGATGGGTTACTACACAGCCTCCAGAAACCGTCTTTCTGTCACTGCTGCCTAATACCTGACTTTTATATAAGACTTAAGACTAAATGAGCTATAATGACTCCAATCAAATTGTATAAATTTCACAATGTGCACAAACTTCTTTAAGCGCAGCTCTGCTAAGTCACTTCAGTCGTGTCCAACTCTGTGCGACCCCATAGACGGCAGCCCACCAGGCTCCTCCGTTCCTGGGATTCTCCAGGCAAGAACACTGGAGTCGGTTGCCATTTCTTTCTCCAATGCATGAAAGTGAAAAGTCGAAGTGAAGCCGCTCAGTTGTGTCCGACTCTTAGCGACCCCATGGACTGCAGCCTACCAGGCTCCTCCCATGGGATTTTCCAGGCAAGAGTACTGGAGTGGGGTGCCACTGCCTTCTCTGTAAGTGCAGCTAAAAGGTCCTTATATATTCACTTTAGGATAGTATTAATGGCTAATATTACATGTTGGGTATTATTCTAAAAATTTGAATTACATTAGAATGAATATTTGTAGTTTCTAACATTCAACTGTGTCTAGACCTATAGAAATAGTAAATTCTTATGTTTTAACCTAAGACTATCCTCCCAACAAATCCACCATAAACGATGTAACTAAAGCACAGTGAGGTAGGAAATATGCCAATAGCTAGTAAACAAAGAATCAGAATTTGTGATTAGACAGTTGAACTTCAGATCTTTCATTTTAACCATAACAACATTAACAGCAATACTAAGCTTAAAGCACTTAAAGATGTGTTTCCTGAAGACAATGTCTGTCTTGCCTACCAATATTCCCAGCAATTAGCATAGGACCTTGAACAAAGCAGATGTTAAATAACTGTTAAGTAAATAAAAATGATTAAATGAACAAATGAATACAGATGTATTTTCTAACCTCCAATTGCCTATCATCTTAAGAGAAAAAAAAATATATGTACAAAAATAAAAGCATACCTTACAGATATTGAGGGCTTGGTTCTAGAACACTGCAATAAAGTGAATATTGCAATAAAGCAAGCCACCAATATTTTGGTTTCCCACTGCATATAAAAATTATGTTTATATAATTTATAGAATAAGGGCTTATTTATAGGATAAGGCCAAAATTGATGTGTGATCTAGTAGGTAAAGAGTTAGGATTCCTTCCCTCAGTCCTCAGATTTAGGTAACTCATTGGCTTTTTCTCTGACCAACAAAGGACATATCAAGGTAGTTAAAACAGCATGCTTGAAAATATATATAAAGTCTCTTTTACCTGTAACTGTTTAAGCCAATGAAACCTTTCAAATTTTATTACTATGGGGCTTTTATGTAGCATTTACATTTTCATGTTGCTTATAGGTTTTATTCTACTGAAATAAATGAATGTCATAAAAATTATGCTTAGAGTATCTGTGGACTATTAAGTTTGCAAAAACATTATGCCCCCAAAACAACATATGTACCTTAATTAAAAAACACTTTATTGCTAAAAAATGCTAACCATCATCAGATAAGATGAGGATTCCACAAACCTTTAATTTGAAAAAAAAAAATACACAGTGTCTACACAGTGCAAAAAAAGTGAAGCACAATAAAACTAGGTAAGCCTGTAACTATAAAAGAGAATGTCGTAGCATGACAGAAATATAACATTATCATGGTATGTTGGAGAAAGGATGGATGTCATAGGACTGGTGTAGCAATACGGATTAGCTGAAGTAGTACAGGTTCTGAAATCAGGCAATTTCTAAGCCCTACTTTTGTAAAATGAGAATAACAATAGCTACCTATTAAGACTTGGAACTTCCCTAGTGGTCCAGTGGTTAAGAATATGCCTTCCAATGCATGGGACATGGATTCAGTCCTTGGTCCGGGAACTAAGGTCCCACACGCCACAGAGCAACTGAGTCCACACACAACTAGGAAACCCGAGCACCGCAACTACTGAGCCGTTTCGCTACAGCTAGAGAGAATCCTGCATGTCATGACGGAGAGCCCCTGTGCCACAGCTAAGGCACAAAGCAGCCAGAAAGAGAGTAAATATATATTGTTTCAAAAAAGGAAATACTATAAGCATTAAAAAGAATAAGAGCTACCTGTTAAGAATCAATGCAAGAAAATATGTCAAGTATCTAGCAAAATGCCTGTTATATAAAATCATTCAATAAATTAGTGACTCTTTCTGTTGAAGTATATTTTGTCAAATGAAGAATTTCCAAGCATTAAATACAGAATATGAAGAAATTTTAAAATGATGAAAACTATAAATTCAAGTTACTATTGAAATTAAAAGACACTTGCTCCTTGGAAGAAAAGCTATGACAAACCTGGACAGCATATTAAAAAGCAGAGGCATTACTTTGCCGACAATGGCCCGTCTAGTTAAAGTTATGGTTTTCCAGTAGTCATGTATGGATGAGAGAGTTGGGCCATAAAGAATGCTGAGCACCAAAGAATTGATGCTTTTGAACTGTGGTATTGGAGAAGACTCCTGAGAGTTCCTTAGACTGCAAGGAGATCAAACCAGTCATTCCTAAAGGAAATAAGTCCTGAATATTCATTGGAGGGACTGATGCTGAAGCTGAAGCTCCAATATTTTGACCACCTGATGTGAAGAGCTGACTCATTAGAAAAGACCCTGATATTAGGAAAGATTGAAGGCAGAAGGAGAAGGGAATGACAGAGGACAAGATGGTTGGATGGCATCACTGACTCAGCGGACATGAGTTTGTACAAGCTCCAGGAGATGGTGAAGGACAGGGACACCTGGAGTGATGCAGTCCATGGGGTCACAGAGTCAGACATGACTGAGCGACTGAACAAGAACAATTTTAAGTACTGAGATGGTTGCCACTCTTTTACACCACCCACATAAGTGTAAATCAACTTATCCTGGTAAGTTTTTATTTACATTGTTCTTCTAAAGCTTGTGAATATACAGATACCTGTTTAATATAACAGAATCAGTACTTTTATTATTCTAAGTACATGTGCTGATGTGAACAGGTACAAGAATATATACATATTAGCATATTTAATGCTCTAAGGAAAAGCTAACTAAGTGACCTATTAAAAAAAAAAAAAAAAAAAAAAGTGACCTATTTACTCTAAAGAACTATGAACACAAAAGAATTTTCCCCTGCTAAGTTGTTCATTTCCATTCCAAAACTAAATATGGTACTAATATACAATTTTACATTTTTATGTATGAGGCCTGGAACACTAACAGAGGCTGAGGGAAGAAGACACAAATGCAACAAAAATGCAAAAGAGGTCAGCAGCAGTCACACAAACTACCTTAGCCATCATTTAAATATTTCAAGAGTCATAGTCTGACTTATGAAGACAAGGCAGAGTATTCAGGAAAGATGTTAAAAGAATGCATTTGCAAATAAATACCTGATGAAATGTTAGGTAAGAACAAAAAACCCTCTAAGAAATATGACTGATAAATAAAACACAGAGGGCAATGAATCATCCTGACTTGTGTGTGCTATATAAAGGTCATATTCACAGTAATACCAGCAACTGCACTTTCCAAAGTTTCTCACATAACAAGAAATCCTTCATAGCAAACCCACTAGAGGCTATTTTTGGATTCAAAATCTTAGCAAAACTCTTTATGGTTTATTTCATCAACTCTATGTAAAATATATAACTCTCACCCTGTTTTTTTCCATTTGAAACGTATTCAAATACTTTCTGAATGTTTACTGTATTTTTAGGCCTTCTAGCACTATATATACAAAGGTGCTAAGACACGGCCTCTACCCTTTTATAATTACAAGAGAGGAGAAAGATACACTGAAAACAGCTAGATACGAAATGAGAATGAACGCATGAACAAAGTGTGGAAATCACAGAAGTGCAAGCGACTGACAATGCCCTGGAGAATCAGGAGTGATTTCACCAGGCAGGTAATAAGTGAGCAGAATTTTAAAGGACGAATGGAAATCTTTCAGGTCTGAAAGGGCAGAAAAGGTATTAGAGGCAAAGGAGTAATATAAACAAAGACATGAAGGCATAAAATATGCATCATTATATTTGAGGAACAAGGAAAAGTTCACTGTGGCTGGAGCTCTGGTACAAGGGGTAAGAGCAGGAAGAAGTAAGCATAGCCTTACTATGACAGGCCTTGTATGCTTTGCTACTTTAACTGAAAAGTTTGGGACACAATCTGAAATAATTAAAAGTTGAATGACAGGGCCAGGTTTATATAATAAGGAAAGTAAAATTCGTATAAAGTGTTACAGTGCCTAACATAAAGCAAGCATTCAGTTAGTGGTACTAATATTAATACTAGAATACGTACTTAATAGTCACAAAAAGAATATTCACCTTATGTCTTTGATAGTTGCTCGTTTCAGGGGATCAACCTGCAGCATATGCATCAGGAGAGTGGCAACAGAACGATTGAGATATTCTGGGATGTAAAAAACACCCCCTCGGATCTTCTTAAACAGCGTAGGCACATGCTCATCATCAAATGGGAGGGTGCCACAAAGAAGAGCATACAAAATAACGCCGCAGCTCCAGATATCCACTTCAGGACCTGCGTACAGCCTAGGGGGAGACGACAGCACAAAACTGAAATGGAAGCGTCACTTCGCAACTGCATGCACCCCACTTCTTCTCCGTGTACCTGTGTACACCGTGCGGACTCCGAATGTATTGCTTTCCAAGCTCTTCAATGCAATCCATGGCCACTCCCCAACACTCAATGGTTGTTCCCCAGGGAGAACAACTGGTCTAACCCATTGCTATTCAAATTTCCCAAAAGAAAATAGTACTTATGTGTACTTGATGCAAACTAAACTGAACTTACTAATTAAAAAGTATAAAACGTTTTATGGTTGATTTTTGATAGAAACATCAAAGTGAATGACCATAAACTTTAAGAAAAGCAATGCTATATAGTGTATAGGCTAAATCTTCTTACATAAAGCAATTAAAAGACAAGACAATGCATAAAAAATAGAATGTTTATGCCTGACAGACCTATTTTAAAGAATATTTGAAATAGTAAAGTACCTAACTAGTTCTCTTTCATGGTATTCATGCTATATCACATTATCCTGCATACCTACTACTTTCATTCAAATCACCTGGTGGCTCATGGGGCTGAGATGACCTTTATCCAGAAAACCTATGCCTAGAATGTTGTTCCTTTTGTCTCTCACCTTTCTACAGTGTTAAAATTCCCCTGACGGCACATTACCAAACTCAAACCCGAGCCTCAGGTAATAGAGTAAATCTCTACAATTCCAATTAAAACAGTATAATCCATTTCAATAAAAATCACTATCCAATGTTTACTTGTAGCCCAAGCTCCTATATATGCAATGATAACTGTTTTATATTTTCTCTCACAGAATTCTGTTAACTTAAGATCAGACACTGGACACCAAAGAAGACTTGAGTTTATCACTGCAATCTGTATAAACATTTAAAAAATGTATCAATGAGTAAGTTACATGAATAATTACAGTCTTCTCTTGTGCAGTTTGCTTTCATGAAATGACAATAACGTCTCTCCTCAAAACCTCATTCTTCCAAAGACAACATAAATATACTCTGCATGCTTTATAAGAGTATATAAAGTATGATTAAAAGACTGTGTCTGATAAGTAAATAATGACACTAGCAAATGCTTGCTTTCCTAGCTGCAATTGCCTAAAATGAAAAAAAAAATCAAGATTTTTTTTCAATTTTAATGGAAAAACTCCTTAAATACATTCATAACAAAATCAAAATTAAATGTTTTAAAAATTGTTTAAAATAACTCTTCTGTCTTCAATGATGGAAAAATTAAAGGGACAATGTGCTTCTATTAAAAACCTTATCTTCCAAAGAGAATATATTAAAGTTAAATGTAATCAGAATGAACAAAACATTATGAAAAGCTTACTCTTCACTGATATACTATATTACCTGCCTGAGATGACTTCAGGTGCTGCATAATTTGGGGATCCGCAGCTGGTTCGCAGAAATTCACCATCTGACATCATGTTAGATAATCCTAAAAATAAAAGTAGTATGTTTAGCTGGTGCCAGATATGTTTAAAGTAAATATGGATTAATGCAAAAGGAATAACATCAAGTCTGTAGTGCCTCAAATATCATAATGTCTACTTATTTTAAAAAGCAGTAGAAAGTATTTGTTAGACTAGAAAGAGACCATTTCAGAGTGCTTATACATGACCAAAAAAGCTAAAGCACATCACACATAAGACTGAAATTCCTTTCCTAAGTAAGAATGTTGATTCATTTCACAAATATGAGGTTATTCTAAATTATGCATACTTTTTCAAACATAAAAGCATCAAAATATTACTTGCCCATTTCTCCAAGTGAAAGAAAATAGAGATTACTATCACTTTTTTATATTCTGCTTTCATAGGCCTTTTAAAAAAATATCTCTAGGTAGAAATCAGATAGGCTCCAATTTATAAAGATTATGTTCCAAAGGTTTTTAATTTGGAAAGCTTTAATTCAACATAAAAAAAATATTATACTGAACCAAAATCCAGTTGAACTACAGCACTAAATGAGGTTTATGATTAGAGAAGAAAGAGAAATAGGAAAAGGAATTTCCTGACTTTTAAAGATAAGGTACAGACAAAAATGTTAACTAAATAATGCTGAACTCTGGCACTTTGTCATCTCTTTCTATAATCTCTCACTTCCTAAACCCTTTCCCCAACTATGGCACCCTGTCCAGGTATGTTGATCCCAGAAAATGTTTGGTCATAAAAATTACATTTTATCCTTATTTTACCCCCAACAAAAACTGCTATTCTTTTATCAACAGCTGTTAGATGTTACTACGCAGTCTACTGACATTCCTCCTCCATCAGTTCAGAAGGATTACAATGCTCCACAACTGCATGGAAATTTTCACGAACCTCCATTTAAGTGCATTTATCAGGGAAAAAGCCCATACTTGCATTAGATTTTCAAAGGGGGTTTATAACCCTCACAAAAACCAGTCAAGTCTCATCTCCTCAGGAGGGAATTCAGATTGAGTAGGTTTACCTTGACACCAGCTCTCTAACTTCTCTAGATGTACTTGCATTTTTAGAAAGTGGTTTAAATGAACAGAACAAGCTAGTGTGCAGACTGTGTGACTAATCCCTTTTCACAATATAGGATTTGCATCCTTGAAATTCAAAGTTTTAGTTTTAAGAGTTGGTACTGTCACACTTGCAAAGGCAGCTAGTACACTTCTGAACAACTCTGGAGTTACATACCAAAATCAGCTATCTTGGCATTCATCTGTGCGTCCAATAGCACATTCTCTGGTTTCAGGTCTCGATGAACAACCATATGCCTATGACAGTAATCCACGGCAGACAGAATCTGCTGAAAGAGCCGCCGAGCTTCCATCTCTTCAACCTATCAGGTATAGAAGAAAGTATACCAAGAACATTTGGGACATCTACATAGCAAGTTTTAGTTTCACAATCAACCGAAATATAACTGAGTAATAAGCAATTAGAATTGTGTTAGAATTCTCAACAAATCAGACAAACAAGGCAAAAATTTGCATGCAAGCTCAACATATTAATCGACAGGCTTTTCTTTGCTGCTATTTGTCACAGTTCATTTTCAAATACTACTACTAAATGTGCACAATGTTTCACAAGTAAAACAATCTAAAACAGAATTTAAGTGAAACTGTTAAGAAAAGGAAGTATCTGAAGCTTCAGCATGATGTTATGGAACTGATTTTGCACTTTGAAAAGCATAGGCTTTTCATGTTGGCAATTAAGTAGAATATATTTCCTAAAATCAGTGTGTCATAAAGTGCATGCTTTAAGAAAGAAAATACATCTAATACTCTGTATGTTTAGTTAGACATTATTACAGAAATAATCTCATCTTTGAAGATATCTTTATGGTTTGCTGTTTCTTACTACTTTCCTCTTTTTTTTTGCTTAAGGGTTTATTGTACTAGATAGAATGTTACTCACCCGTCCATGTTTACAGATGTAGTCAAACAATTCACCACCAGACACATATTCCATTACCATAAAAAAATCCGTTGGAGTGCTGATCACCTGGTATCTTTTTTTGTCAATGAAAAATATAATAAAAATATTACTTTAACCAAAATCAGCCTAGTGTGTTCATTCCTACTATAAATTGATATTCTAGTGTTTTATAATACTTTAAGATGTCAACAAATTATATAGTGTTATCAAAATAATCACAGAGTTATAAACATGGAGGTTCATAAAACTCAGGTCCTTCAGCTTACAGACTTCCCTCCAGATCCCACCTTTCATGTTTACAAAATCTAGGAAATCATCCATTCCTTGACAACTAAATTAAGAATTAATTTTTCCATTTAAGCAAAAATGTGTTTGTAGTCTATGGAGATAGACTATGACCACCTAGACAGCATATTAAAAAGCAGAGATGTTACTCTGCAGACAAAGGTTCATCTAGTGAAAGCTATGGTTTTTCCAGTAGTCATGTATGGATGTGAGAGTTCGATTATAAGGGAAGATGAGTGCCAAAGAATTGACGCTTTTGAACTGTGGTGCTGGAGAAGATTCTTGAGAGTCTCCTGGTCAGCAAGGAGATCAAACTAGTCAATCTCAGCCCCGAATATTCATTGGAAGGATTGATGCTGAACCTCCAATACTTTGGCCATCTGATGCAAATAACTGACTCATTAGAAAAGACCCTGATGCTGGGAAAGACTGAAGGCAGGAGGAGAAGGGGACGACAGAGAATGAGATAGTTGGATGGGATCACCAACTCAATGGACATGACTTTGAGAAAGCTCTGGGAGTTGGTGATAGACAGGGAAGCCTGGCATACTGCAGTCCATGGGGTCACAGAGAGTCAGACACGACTGAGTGACTGAATTGAACTATGGAGTTGAGGTATGTTATATTTAAATAACAGTGAAAAATATTCTTGGAAAGGAAAATGTTATCAACATGGATACAATCAGCAAAATCTTAAAGTTGACAAATGATCCTGTCTTCAAGATAAAAAATTCAAAAAAGGAAAGGAAGGTATAGATTAAAAGTAAATTAAGAGACATGTTGTATAGACTAGTTTTGATTCTAGTTCAGACAGACCAACTTTAAAAACTATTTATAAAACAAGAAAAGAAAGTCTGAATGACTGGTTGATAATATTTAACTGTTTAAAATATTAGATGATACTAAACTGTGCTTATTTTATTAAAATACAGCCTTTACCTTCCAAAGTAGATATTGAAGAGATTACAGATTAAAAGGTTACTCAGACGGTAAAGAATGTGCCTGCAATACAAGAGACCCAGCTTCGATCCCTGGGTCAGGAAGATCCCCGGTGAAGGGAATGGCTACCAACTCCAGTATTCTTGTCTGAAAAAGTCCATGGACAGACGAGCCTGGCGGGCTACAGTCCATAGCTCATGGGGTCAAAAAGAGCTGGATATGACTGAGTGACTAACACTTTCATACTTTTACTTTACAGATTAAAAACATACTATTTGGGATTTGCTGAAAAATAATTTGGGGTGGGAGAAGCAGGAAGAAGCAGAAAAAATAATACAGTGATAATTGCTGAAGTTGAATGATAGACATGTAAGGCTTCACCACTTTACTTTTTTTTGGTATGCATTATGAAACTTCCATAATACAAAATTAAACAGATGTATGTATGTACATATGTGTGTGTTTATACGTGTGAAAAAATATATATGTCCTAGGCACTCAAAGCTGAGCACATAAAACAATAAAGAATCTTAGCTCTATTTGTCAAAATTTTTCCTAAAAAACTATAACATCCACATCCACACACAATTTACCAGAGTTTTGAAAACTTTAAAAACATGTTGACTATAGTATTAATGTTTTAAATGATGGTTGCATCTAACACATAAATGAACAATTGTTCTACTCTGCTTTGTTTACAAAGGATTAGTTATATCTAGTTGATTATTAGAAATATCTGAATTACACTGTTTCTTTTAAGAGCTGCTATTTATAGCTGTGTGGTTGTGCATGGCTTAAAGGCACCCAGTGGAAGGCACAAGCAGGGGCTAAGAAGTGGCCCAGATGCCACCCTACAGGCAGTATACCTTCACAGAAGATGTGTCAGAAGCAGGGTAGGCTTTTGGTAACTAGTCCACCCAGATGGGGCCCTGTTTATTATTAATGTTCAAAAAAGAAAGCTCTAAATGGTGGTCCTGATTACTATTCTTTAAAGAGGAAGGAAAAAATGGCCAGGAAATTGGTGATATAACTACCTAGTATATATTATAAGAGAGGACACATCATATATAAATTAATACCTGTAAAAAGTAAAATAGTTAACAACATTGTGACCCAACTATACTTCAATTTAAAAAGAAATAGAAAAAAAGGTAAAATATAAAAGCTATACTTTTATAGCTTCCACATCTGAAAATGATTACAGATTTTCAGAAGAAATATTTATAATAGCAGCTGCTAGTTTTGGGGATGAAAAAATTACCCCCACTTTCTATAGATTAATGTAACTGGCAAATAAGGTTGAGTCTTCTCAAATGAACTGTGAACAGGGAACTTACCCTGAGAACTCTAGGGGCGAAAAAGGTTCTAAGGAAGCAATCTTGCTACTGCTGTTAAGTCACTTCAGTCGTGTCTGACTCTGTGCGACCCCATAGACGGCCTCCTACCAGGCTCCCCTGTCCCTGGGATTCTCCAGGCAAGAACACTGGAGTGGGTTGCCATGTCCTTCTCCATTGCATGAAAATAAAAAGTGAAAGTGAAGTCGCTCAGTCGTATCTGACTCTTATCGACCCCATGGACTGCAGCCTTCCAGGCTTCTCCGTCCATGGGATTTTCCAGGCAAGAGTACTGGAGTGGGGTGCCATTGCCTTCTCCGAGCAATCCTAACAGGCACCAGACTAACAGAATAAAATGAACAGTGAACAGCAAGAGCATCCACAGTGTCACCTCACTGTAGGCTGATCTGATTTACCAACAGAAGCCTCAGCCACTTTTATGCTTTGTACATCTTTGGGTATAAGAGAAAAGCAGTGATTCCAATAAATTTAGCTGCTGATTCCTCTGAGTATATCATCGGTCTGACTTAATGTCTTTTTTCCCACTACTAATGTTGTCAATATGCCAGCAAATCTGGAAAACTCAGCAATGGCCACAGGACTGGAAAAGGTCAGTTTTCATTCCAATCCCTAAGACAGGCAATGCCAAAGAATGCTCAAATTACCGCACAATTGCTCTCATCTCACACGCTAGTAAAGTAATGCTCAAGATTCTCCAAGCCAGGCTTCAGTAATAGTGAACCATGAACTTCCAGATGTTCAAGCTGGTTTTAGAAAAGGCAGAGAAACCAGAGATCAAACTGCCAACATCCGCTGGATCATTGAAAAAGCAAGAGAGTTCCAGAAAAACATCTATTTCTGCTTTATTGACTATGTCAAATTCTTTGACTGTGTGCATCACCACAAACTGTGGAAAATTCTTCAAGAGATGGGAATACCAGACCACCTGACCTGCCTGTTGAGAAATTTGCATGCAGGTCAGGAAGCAACAGTTAGAACTGGACATAGAACAACAGACTGGTTCCAAATAGGAAAAGGAGTATGTCAAGGCTGTATATTGTCACTGTGCTTGTTTAACTTACATGCTAAGTAAATCATGAGAAACGCTGGGCTTTATGAAGCACAAACTTGGATCAAGATTTCCAGGAGAACTATCAGTAACCTCAGATACGCAGATGACACCACCCTTATGGCAGAAAGTGAAGAAGAACTAATGAGCCTCTTGATGAAAGCGAAAGAGGAGAGTGAAAAAGTTGGCTTGAAGCTCAACATTCAGAAAACTAAGATCATGGCATCCAGTCCCATCACTTCATGACAAATAGATGGAGAAACAGTGGCAACAGTGGCAGATTTTATTTTTGGGGGGGTCTACTGTCTAGTCAAGGCTATGGTTTTTCCTGTGGTCATGTATGGATGCGAGAGTTGGACTGTGAAGAAAGCTGAGCGCTGACGAATTGATGTGTTTGAACTGTGGTATTGGAGAAGACTCTTGAGAGTCCCTTGGACTGCAAGGAGATCCAACCAGTCCATTCTGAAGGAGATCAACCCTGGGATTTCTTTGGAAGGAATGATGCTAAAGCTGAAGCTCCAGTACTTTGGCCACCTCATGCGAAGAGTTGACTCATTGGAAAAGACTCTGATGCTGGGAGGGATTGGGGGCAGGAGGAGAAGGGGATGACCAAGGATGAGATGGCTGGATGGCATCATGGACTCAATGGACGTGAGTCTGAGTGAACTTCGGGAGATGGTGATGGACAGGGAGGCCTGGCGTGCTGCGATTCATGGGGTTGCAAAGAGTTGGACACGACTGAGCAACTGAACTGAACTGAACCGAAAATCACTGCAGATGGTGACTGCAGCCATGAAATTAAAAGACACTTACTCCTTGGCAGGAAAGTTACGACCAGCCTAGATAGCATATTAAAAAGCAGAGATATTACTTTGCCAACAAAGGTCCATCTAGTCAAGGCTATGGTTTTTCCCATAGTCATGTATGGATGTGAGAGTTGGACTATAAAGAAAGCTGAGTGCCGAAGAATTGATGCTTTTGAACTATGGTGTTGCAGAAGACTCGAGAGTCCCATGGACTGCAAGGAGATCCAACCAGTTCATCCTAAAGGAAATCAGTCTTGAATATTCATTGGAAGGGCTGATGTTGAAGCTGAAACTCCAATACTCTGGCCACCTGATGTGACGAATTGACTCATTTGAGAAGACCCTGATGCTGGGGAAGATTGAAGGTGGGAGGAGAAGGGGACGACAGAGGATGAGATGGTTGGATGGCATCACTGACTCAATGGACATGCGTTTGAGTAAACTCCAGGAGTTGCTGGTGGACAGGGAGGCCTGGTATGCTGCAGTCCATGGGGTTGCAAAGAATCAGACACGACTGAACGACTGAACTGAATGTTGTCATCATTCTGGGTGAACAAGATATCCATGTAGATGATCTGTCCAATACATGCCCTCTAATTTCCTTGACTGCTTAGTTCTCATTCTCTTTTCCTCTTCTACTCATAGCCACTTACTCCAGGGTCACATACTAAGACTAATTCCTCTGATTATGCACTGGATTCCTTTGTCCCACATTCTGAAGATCTTGGTTTCTACAATTAGCTATTCTTTCTCCTGTATCAATCTCTCCTTCTTGACTGTATTGTCCTCTTTGACACACAAGCATTCTATATATCTTCGATCTTAAAAAACAAATATTGTTTAGGTCTCACACTTCCCTCTAGTTACCACTCCTATGTCTCTCTTCTCTAAAATCCCTGAACACGCTGTTGTTACTATCTCCCCTTCTATATCTCAGATTCTTTCCTAACAGGTTTTTGCCTCCACTATTCCAACAAATTTCAAAGACACCAGCACCTTCCACCTTGCCAAATCTAATGGTCAATTCTCAGTCTCATCTTACTCAATACTCAACAGTATAAGGAAAAGTTAATAATCTCTCTTTCTTCAAATATGTTTTCCAATTGGCTTCGAGACACCAAAAACTTTCTTGGTTTTCCTCCAGCCATTTTAATTGCTCATTTTCATTCTCTTTTGCTGATTCCTCCCCCTCTCCCAGACATCTTATCATCATGGTGCCCTAGAGGTCAATCCCTTGAATTCTTATGGAGCAAGAAGCGGATTATGGAATTCACACTCCACATTCACATCCTTGAGGATCTCATCTAGTCTTTGGGCCTTAAATATCTTAAATACCATCTATATGCTGATGACTTCCAAATTTATCTCTAGTTTACAGCTTTTTCCTTACCTTCAGACTCACATATCAAATAAACTATTTGCATTCCTAGTTGGATAATTAATCAGTATTTCAACTTCAAAAAAAATCAAATTCTTGATTTTAAAGCCCCACTGCAAATCTGTTCATTCTACAATCTTTTCTGTTTCAATTAATGGCAGCTCCACTTTTTTATTTGTCCACAACAGCAAACCTTGGAGTCATCTTTGACTTCTCTCCTCTAACAACCTACTGTGCTGTGTTTAGTCACTCAGTCGTGTCTGACTCTTTGTGACCCCATGGACTGTAGCCTGCTAGGCTTTTCTGTCCAAGGGATTCCCTACACAAGAATACTGGAATGGGTTGCTATGCCCTTCTCCAGGGGAACTTCCCAACCCAGGGATTGAACCCAAGTCTCCTGCATTGCAGGCAGATTCTTTACCATCTGAGCCACCAGGGAAGCCCCCATAACCTACATCTGTCAGCAAATCCTGTTCTCTACCTTGAAAATATATATAAAATATGCTTACTTCTCAATATTCTCCACATTACGTTCTAATCCAGGCCACCATCTCTTTCACTTAGAATACTGCAACTGACCCCTAATCTGATTTCTCTGCTTCAACATAAGTCAGATAATATCACACCACTGGTCAAAACTTTTCAGTGGCTTTCCTTTTACTCAGAGTTAAAAACCAAAGCTCTTACAATGGTCTGGTATACCCTTATCCAATCTGGCTCCCCTCTGTGTCTCTGACTACACCTCTTACTCCATTTCCCCCAGATCACTCTGCTCCTATGAACTACCACCTGTAGCAATTTCCACCTCATAGCCTTTGTATGTTCAGTTTTCGCCATCTGTTATTTCCTCCCTCCAAATATCTGCATGCATATTTCCTCATCTCTTTACTGTCCAATAAATAACATATTTTATTAATATAGGATTTATTGTCTATCTCTTCAGTGCCACAAACACACAAGTGCATGCACACACACACAAATATAAGCTCCATAAAAGCAAAGATTTTGTTGTTGACATCTGTTTGTCTGCTGATGCATCCCCAGTGCTATCTGTTGAATGAATGTATCAACAAGCTAACTTTCTGGCCTTATTTTCCTCCATGTCCCTAAACAACAGTCTGTGCATTAGACAAACCAGACTACTTGTTCCCACCATACCATGTTCCTTACACTTTCATTCTTTTGCTTCATTGTTTTTCTAGAATAATCAGGACCTTGTTCATATTCCACTTCTTTGTACACAGAGTAACCACTGAACACCTACTATTGTACTAGGTGCTGAGGAGATAAAGATGATATTGATGGCACAAATCTTCACTATCACTTAGATAACTAATGGGATGCTCAACTTAACACAGCCAAGGCAGATCATTAACATTCACTTGAACCCCCAACATGGTTCTCCTCTATTTCAGAAAATGGTATCATCATCAACACCTAATTGGTCAAGTCAAAACCCCAAATTTCAGTTGCTTAGGCAAAAAAAAAAAAAAGGAGAAGATTCCTCATTTCCTTTCTTTTCCTCAGTAATTTATTAGTTTTACCTCTAAAATATACATTGAATTGACAGTTTTATCTCCAGCTAGACCAGTGCCATCAAACAGAACTTTTCTTCAGTGATGGAAATATTTTATCATACTGTCCAATATGATAGCCATTAGCCACACGTGGCTATTAAAACACCTGAAATGTGGCTAATATGACCAGAGAACCAAAAGTCTTTTTAATTTAATTAAAATTTATGCCACATATGGCTGGTGGCTACTGTATTGGACAGCACAAATCTACACTACCATTTTGACTAAAGCCATCATTAATCTCCCAGCTGGACCACAGCAACAGCTTCCTAACTGGTCTCTCTGCTTCTATTTCTATCTCTGTACCCATTCTACACTATGGCCATATCTCTCCTCCAACTTTCTCACTCCCTCAGCTTCTTGAACAAAATCTAAATCTCTCAGCAAAGTCTTTAAGATCCTATGATATGTGGTCCATGTCCACTCTCTGACCTCATGAACTACCTCGCTTTCCATCACTCACTCCATTCTCAACATTATAGATTATAGCCATTTTCTTTTTCCTACAATACTCAATCTTTCACCCCTCTGAGGTTGCTTTACAAATACTGTCCCCAGATTTTCAAATGGCTAGATCTTTATAATCCTTAAACCTTTATAATCCTTAAGCCTTATCTCTGTTCAATGAGGCTTTGCTAACAGCCTAATCTAAATTAGCACCTCCTCCTTCCTCGTCACACCCTAGGACAGAACCATGTTTCACTCTCCGTATAGCACTTATCAATGCCTAAGATAGTCTGGTTAATTTGTTTACTTGCTATTGTGAACTGCTAGATAAGGCCAGCCATAAACATCTCAAGGGCAAAGAGAGACCCTGTCTTTTACTACTGTACCCCCAAAGCCTTAGAACAGTGCCTATCAGATACTAGGTACCCGATAAAAATTGGCTGAATAAAAGATGAAAACAAATACTGTTTTTGTACCTAAAGAATTCAATCTTGTGGAGATACTAAAAAGAAAATGAGCAATTACAATGTAATGTCCAGGGCTTTGGAAAAGCTGAAATTCTGGGTGCTCTAGGAACAGAGAGGATGAAACTTGACCCAGTGTGTTACGGCTAAGGCAAAGTAGTTTTTCTAGAGGTAACTGCATTTAAAAGCTGGTATTTAAAGGACAAGTTGGAATTGGGAGCCTAGAGGAAGGGAGATATAGGTAAAGTTTTCCAAGCAGAAGCAACATTTGAAATACAACAAGTAAGAAAATGATAACAATAAGAGCAGAGAGAAATGGGCAGACTTAGGAGACACTGGAAAAGAAGTAGTAGAACTTAATGATCAATTGTATGTAAGGGGTAAGGGAAGAGGAATTAAATATGATACTCAAGTTGTAGGCTTTGGAAATTGTGTGATCAGTATTTTCATTCAGGCATAGAAATGTATATAAACTAATATTCATGCACACAAATTTATTCTATTCATGCACATAAACATATATATATATATAAACTAAACTGAATTATATACATATATAAACTAAGCTGAAGTCAATAAACTAATATGAATTTTTCATATACATATATATGAAAAAATTCAACTTAGTTTCAAATGGCTCTTTGATTTCAGAACAGAGACACTCAATAAATAGTTCAATGAATGTGTTCAGAATTCAGCAGAAACATAGATTTGTAAATTTTTAGGATAGAGATGACAAATCACACCATGGTAGCAGACGAGTTCACCCAGAAAGGATTCACTGAGATTACACTAGCTCAGAATGCTGAAGTATATCAGTATCTAATGGCCAGGCAGACAATGAAGGGTCCATAAAAGAAAGTTTCAAGAAAAGGCAAGAATGTAAAAAGAAAATCAGAAAACCGTGGTGCCATAGAAACTTAGGGACTACAACATTTTCAGGTGGTGTTCATGAAAAATGTTAAAAGCTGTCCACGAGGTGGATAAGATAAAGATATTTAAAAGTTGGTAGGCAAAAACCATCTTTGCCAAATTAGAAAGTATTGATCCTTTGACCAGTGAAATTTCCCTAAGAACCATGGGGAAATGAAAAACCAGGACAAAAATCAATTCAACAAATTCTAGTTTGTGGGAAGTTTGGAGTTTCCTTTCAATCCTGTTTATTCCTTTTAATTTTCTCCCCGTGGGTTTTTTCATTTTGAGTTAATAGAGAAATTATGCAACATACAACCTTCATTTTCAGTATTTAGTTTTCAAACTTTCTTGCTTATTCTAGAAGTCCATTCTGTAGCAAGGAAACTATTCTTGGCTCACTTGCATAGTCCAAGATTGCAGAAAACAAACAGCACCACTAAAAGGATGAGGTCTCTCTCCCTGTTTAAATCACTAACACTGTTAGAAGGCTGTGTCAGCAAGTTTATTCTGAAGCAAGAATACATGAGTGCCTTTTTAAAACAAAAAATCAAATCCACAATTAAAAAGGCAATGTGGTTGAATGGACCAAGCTTAGGCTGGTAGCCAAAAACTTTAAACATTAAGTTCACCTCTGTCAGTTACCTTCTGACTAATCCTGAGAACATCCTAGGACTCCTTCACAAAACAGAACATAATGAAATAATTCTGAAACAGAATGGGGTAAGTAGTCAAACCAAAGTCAGAAAACTATAAATAGTTATAGAAATGGAAGCAAGAAAACACTAGTAGCTATAACATTAAAAAGAAGCTTTTAAGTCCTTTTGACAATTGCAACTGCTTACTGATTAAATTATTTATTTATAGGAACAAAACAGCAACTAGAACTCATGCTCTAAATGAACAAAGATTCCTTGGCATCTTTCAGGGTTTGCATTATATATGTGATGAGGTCAAGAAACAAAGAATACAGAGATCTCTCCTTTCTCCACTCTCACTTGGCCATGTGACAGTTTTAGCCTGGCTTAGCAGCTTTCCCCTCTTATAGGAAGTGACCACTCAGGAAGGGAGAGTGAAGAGATTTATCTTAGAAGCTAAATTCATCCACTCAATTATTCATTAACTTGAATACAATAATTATTAACATGAAGTTGAAGTCAAACATGAACTGGTTCACTTAACTGAAAATCATTTGGAATCATGAGAGGAGTGAAATCACTGACCCTGCTTCTGGGTCAATGCACTTCAACCAGCAGGCATTATAACAATGAGAACGCAATAATTCTCAAACAGCCCATGTAGTATCCCCGTTTTAAAGTTAAGGAAACAAAGAACAGAAAAGCGAACATAGGTGATATTTTAATTCCTGTGATATCTTTAAAAACCTGTACATACTTGGATCATCTAGACCACAGATCTTAGATAATATAACCTTAAAATCAAGTACAGCCATGCAATTTCAGGGACCTCATTTCTTTTTTATGCTTATGATCAAGTGAACTTCAAATGAAGATCAAATGACACTGAAGCCTATTGTTAGAACGAAGTCTTCATCGTAATGATGAGAAAACAGTCATCACAGGTCATCCAGTGGCACACCAAACCCCTGCAAAAGCCTCCTCTGAGAAGTTAGTGGCATATTTATGCTGTCAGGAAGATACACTGAGGGGGCCCCCTCATTTAACATACCAATTTGCACTGGTTCCCTAGCAATAAATACATCTGGTTATAGAAAAGACTAAATGCGTGTCCCAAATCCTAGCAATAACTGGATCAGCCAGTCACCTAAAGATTTCAAGAATGCTACTCTATTGGTTCTCTATTGCTGCCATACTAAGAACTTAGTGTGCTTAAAACAACACAAATGTATTCCGTATTATGTTACAGTTTTAAAGGGAAAAGTCTGATACATGCCTCTCTGGGCTAAAATCAAGGCACAGCAGGGCTTCATTGCCTTCTGGGGGCTCTAGGGGAAATCTACTTTTTTGTATTTAGAGGTCGCCTGCATTCCTTGGCTCATGGCCCTCTTCCTCCACCTTCAAAGCCAGGCACAGCCAGTTGAATCCTTTTCATATCCCTTCTCTCTGACCTTGCTTCCATCTCAAATCATTTTCCTCTGGCTTATGATTTCCTTGTCCACTTTTAAGGACTACTGAATTACCCTGGAACCACCCAGATAACCAAGAAAAATCTTTCTGTCAGATGATTAGCAACCTCAAATCCATTCATAACCTTAATTTTCCTTTGCCATGTAATATAACACACTCACTGGAGATTAAGACATCTTCCCTTTTTTTGGTGCGGGAGGGGGCGGTGTCAGCGGGGGCACTATTGTCTACCACAGCTGTTATGCAATCTTGTTATTGGTAAACAAAGTACCTCTACAGGGTTATCAGATTGTTCCTCATCAACGTTGATACCTAAAGACAGCTCACTAAAAAGTTTAGACTAAATATAACCTCTGACTATGATGCTGGGAGGGATTGGGGGCAGGAGGAGAAGGGGACGACAGAGGATGAGATGGCCGGATGGCACCACCGACTCAATGGACGTGAGTCTGAGTGAACTCTGGGAGTTGGTGATGGACAGGGAGGTCTGGCATGCTGCGATTCATGGGGTCGCAAAGAGTCAGACACGACTGAGTGACTGAACTGAACTGAACCAATAACTAACTAGCAAAGTCTCCAAGATATTAATACTGCTTTTCTTCTCAGTTTTTTCAGTCCTGGAATAGAGGTTAATAGCATGCCATTTGAAATCAGATATTAAGTTAACGACTAGCTCTGCAACTTACTAGCTATTTGACCTTGGTCAAGTTGCTGATACTCTTTAAATATGTGATTTTCTTATCTGTATAATGAAGCTAATAATATCCCTTATACACTTACTGAGAGGATGAAGTGAAATTATATATGTAAAATGCTCAATACAGTTTCTAGCCATTATCAGTTACTCAACAAGATTAATATTTACTTTATTAAACTCTGTCCAAGCTTTAAGATAAAAAATAAAGACAGTCTTCAGTGTTTTAGCATATTACATTTTCACAATTAATATTAAACACAACTTCAGTCTAATGCTCTCCCAACTGAGCTATTTCAGCCACTTTAAACACAACTACAAATGATGTAAAAGAATAATGCTGCATACTTAATGTCTAAATTTTCTATGAGTCTAGATGATGTTAAATTAATTATCTTTCAAATTAATTACTTATTTATTAAACTCTTAATTTATTTACCTTCTAAGTTGGTAACTTGCTTTATCCAAAAAAAAATTAATTTGCCTTCCTAAGGACTTTATTATCAGTAATTAAAGTAATGATGACAGTTTTGCAAATAACATTATGGGCAGATAATCTTTAACAGTTACTTTCTACCTTTTCCAAAAAGAAAATACCCTGTTCATTAGAAGTGACTAGAAAACAATTATAAAATAAATCTAGAAATAGCAAAGTCCTAAATTACATGAATACTAGAGATAAGAGAGAATTTACAATTAGACTTTTAATTCTAAACCAGAAGCATGCAAAAAAGGATAATGAGGTTAAATGAATTACATTTGTTAAATGTAAATATGAAAACTGTATATTTATGAAAGTTTAACTAAAAATAGATAATTATTTATAAATTCAAATATGATATTTTGAGACAGTTTCTCTCCTGTAATCAGGTGCAGAAATACTTACAGTTTGATAATATGAGGATGACGAAAGAGTTTTAGATTTTGAATTTCTCGTTTTATTTTTCCAACAACATCTAAACTGCGAATCTTCTGTCTATTTAAAATTTTAACTGCCACTTTATGGCCTGTCAATTGATGCTCTCCAACTAGAGAAAAGAAAAAGGAAAATAACTTTGCCATCATAGCAATGTAATCATTTATCCATGCTTCCTTCCATTGTAACTCCAAATTTTTTCCCTCATATTTACCACTTTAGTATCACTTATTGCATAGAACAGAAAATAACCTCTTTTCATGTCTGTCTACTCTACTGGAGTATGTGTTCCTGAAGGACAGAAACTGTATCTTATCTTCTCTGTATCCTCAGCACCCAGCACAGAGATGTTAATTAAGTATCTGTGGAAAGGATTATTGAATTCCATTTTCATATCTAAAAGTATAGGTATGAATTTGAAACATCTTTTGGACAGAATAGAATTACTATGTTTTGTTCCTCTCTTCCTCTTCTCTGCTTAATTCAATCACTTGTATTATGAAAGAATAAATAATTGCTATAATAAATTAAAACTCATAACTAGTTTCAGTAACATTTCATCAGAAAATTCACATGTAGCCCTTTTTCACCTTTTCTATAAAGGTTTCTTGTTTTCTCACATTTGATGGAATCTCTATTTCTTTCAAACTTTCACAGTATACTGACAAAGTTCATGTTCCTTCGCCATTTTTAGGCTGTCATATATATTTGTGTTCTTGAAAAATCATATGGTAAGAGCTGGTAGCTCTTACCCTCCTCAAATAAGACAGTCAGTATTCATCTGAATCTGCTAGTAAGTGTCTAGCACAGTATTTTGCACATACTAGATGTATCACACTTCTTTATTTCAAACTATCTTACAAAGGTGTAATAACTAAAAGAGCAGAGTCTTGGCATAAAACCAGACACAGAGATCAATGGAATAGAATAGACAGACCCAAAATTAGCTCATGCATAATTAAGGTCAATTACTTTATGACAAATGACTCAAAAACATACAAAGGGGAAGGGATAATCTCTTCAATAAATGGCACTAGGAATATTGGATAGCCACATACAAAAGAATGAAAGTAGACCTCATTTCATACATTATACAAAAATCAACTCAAACTGGATTAAAGACTTAAATTTAAAACAAAAACCCATCAAACTTCCAGAGAAAAACATGAAGTAATCTCCTAGAATTGACCTTGGCAATAATTTTTTGAACTTGATAACAAAAGCAAAGGCAACAAAAGCAAATATATATGAGTAGGATTAAATCAAACTAAAAAGCCTCTTCATGGCAAAAGAAACCATCAACAAAATGAAAAGGCAATCTACCGAATGGAAGAAAATATTTGCAAATTACACATCTGATAAGGGGTTAATGTCCAAATTATGTAAATTATCTAACAATTTAATAGCAAAGAAACCAATCTGATTTGAAAAATGAATAAAGAAACTAAATAAACTTTTTGCCAAACAAGGTATACAAATGGCCAAATACACAAAATCTTCAGGTAATCATCAGGTAAATCATGACTAATTATCAAGTCAATGCAAATCAAACCTACAATGAGTTATCACCTCACACTTGTCAGAATAGCTGTCATTAAAACTGAAGAGACAACAATGTTGGTGAAGATGTGGAGAAAGGGGAACCCTTGTGCACTGATTGCAGAAATGTACATTGGTGTAACCACTATGTAAAACAGTGTAGAAGTTCCTGAAAAGCTAAAAAAAAAGAACTACAATATGATTCTGCAACCCCCTTGTAGGTATTTGAAGGGAATAAAAATAGGATATCAAAGAAGTATCTATACTACCATGTTCATCACAGTATTATTCACAAAAGCAAAGATATGAAAACTACCTGTGTCCATCAACAAATGAATGAATGAATAAAGAAGAATGGTGAGCATATTTTCTCCCCGCACCACCACCTACAGGAGCTCCAGGGACAGGCACAGGCCATCACTACCATCCTGGGCTCCCAGGGGTCCCAGAAGGAGGAGAGAGAGAGAGAGGGCCTGAGAAAATATCTGAAGCTATTACAGACAAAACCTTCCCTAACCTGAGAAAAGAAACACTCAAATCCAGGAAGCACAAAGAGTCCCCTATAAGATAAACTCAAGAAGGAACCTGCTGAGACACAGATTAATCAAACTGACAAGAATTAAAGACAGAAAAAATGTTAAAAATAATAAGGGAAAAGCAACAAATAATACATGAGAGAATCCCTATAAAGTTATAAGCTGATTTTTCAGCAGAAACTCTGCAGGCTGAAGAGAGTACTACAATATATTCAAAGTGCAGAGATGGGGAAAAACCAAAACCAAAAATACTCTACCCTTCAAGGCTATTGTTCAGATTTGACAGAGAAATCAACAGATTTTACAAACAAGCAAAAATTAAAAAGAGATTTCAGCACCATCAAAACCAGCATCACAATAAACCCTAAAGGTACTTTTCTAGGCAAAAAATAAAATGCCACAACTAGAAACAAAAACAATACAAATTAGAAAGGTCACTGGCAAAGGCAAACATAAAACAAAGGTGGGAAATTACCCACACATAAATCTGATAGCAAAACCAGGGATTGTGAAAAGAGTACAAATGCAGGATACTGAAAATGTATTGGCAACTTAAAACAATCCTGTACATATACAGACTGCTATACTAAAACCTCCTCGGAATCACAAACAAAATATCTATAATAGATACACATACAAAAAAGAAAAGCAAACACAACACTAAAGATAGATATCAAATCACAAGGAAAGAGAACAAAAAATGAAAGGAATAATAAAGACCCCTGGTGGCTCAGATGGTATAGAATGTGTCTGCAATGCAGGACACCTACGTTCAATCCCTGGGTTGGGAAGATCCCTGAAGAAGCGAATGGCAACAAACTCCAGTATTCTTGCCTGGAGAATTCCATGGACAGAAGAGCCTGGCAGGCTACAGTCCACAGGGCCACAAAGAATTGGACACAACTGAGTGACTAGCACTTTCACTTTCAAAAATAAAAGCTAAATCACTTAACAAAATGGTGATAAGAACATACATTATCAATAGTTACCTTAAATGTAATTGGATTAAATGCTTCAAACAAAAAACATAGACTAGTAGAATGGATATAAAAACAAATACATGCTGTCTACAAGAGATCCACTTCAGATCTAGGGACATACAAACTGAAAGTGAGAGAATGGAAAAAGATATTCCATGTAAAGAGAAATCAAAAGAAAGATAGAGTAGCAATACTCATATCAGACAAAACAGACTTTAAAATAAATACTGCTGAAAAAGACAAGGACAAGGATCCATAATGATCAAGAGATCACTCCAAGAAGATGTAACATTTATAAATGTATATGCACCCCCCCATAAGACTACCTCAATGTATAAGGCAAATGCTAACAGCCATTAAAGGAGAAATTGCCAGTAATAGGGGACTTTAACACCTCACTTTCATCAATGGACAGATCATCGAAGCAGAAAAATCAGTAAGAAGACAAAAGGCCTTAAATGACACATTAGACCAGATGAACTTAATTGATAATTACAGAACACTCTCTGCAAAAGCAACAGAATCCACTTTCCTCTCAAGTGCAGACGGAACACTGTCCAGGATAAATCACACCTTGGACTACAAATTAAGCCTCAGGAAATTTAAGAAAATTAAAATCATATCAAGCATCTTTTCTGACCACAACACTATGAGATTAGAAATCCATTACGGGGGAAAAAAAACGTAAAAGAAAAAAAGACACGTTCACATGGAGGATAAACAATGTTACTAAACAACCAATGAATCATAGCAGAAATCAAAGAAATTAAAAAAAAAAAAAAAACCTAAAGACAGGTGACAACAAAAACACCATGATACAAACCTATGGGATATAGCAAAAGCAATTCTGAGAAGGAGGTTTGTAACAATACAATCTTACCTCAGGAAACAAGAAAAATTTCAAATAAACATCCTAATTTTATACCTATAGCAACTAGAGAAAGAAGAACAAAACCCAAAGCTAGCAGAAGGAAAGAAGCCATAAACATCAGAGTAGAAATAAATAAATTAGAAAAGAAAACAAAAGAAAGGAGCAATGAAACTAAAAGCTGGTGTTTTAAAAAGACAAACAAAATTGACAAACCTTTAGCCAGACTCATCAAGAAAAAGAGAGAGGGCGCAAATCAATAAAATTAGAAATGAAAAAGGAGATGCTACAATGGATACTACAGAAATTAAAAGAAAAAGTCATTTAGGAGACTACTACAAACAACCAATTATATACCAGTAAAACGGACAACCTAGAAGAAATGGACAAATTCTTAGAAAGGTATAAACTCCCAAGACTGAACTAGGCTGCACCAGGAAGAAACAGAAAATATGAACAGACCAATCACAATTAATGAAACTGAAACTGATTAAAAATCTTCCAGCAGAAAGAGAGTGCAAAAAAAGGAACCCTCTTAAATTGTTGGTGGAAATGTAAATTGGTACAGCCACTATGGAGAATCGTACGTAGGCTTCCTAAAAAACTAAAAATAGAGCTACCATATGACCCTGCAAGAGCTTCCCAGGTGGGGCTAGTGGTAAAGAACCTGGCTGCTGATCCATGAGACTTAAGAGAGGCAGGTTTAATCCCTGGGTCGGAAAGATCCGGGGAGGAGGGCATGGCAACCCACTCCAGCATTCTTGCCTGGAGAATCCCATGGACAGAGGAGCCTGGTGGGCTACAGTCCATATGGTTCCAAAGAGTCAGACACGACTGAAGCGACTTAGCAAGCACATGACCATGCAACCCCACTCCTGGGTATGTATCTGGAGAAAAACATGGTCCAAAAGGATGCATGAATCCCAATGATCAATGAAGCACTGTTTATGAAGCCAAGACCTGGAAGTGACCTAATGTCCATTGACAGAGATGGTACATATATACAATAGAATATTACTCAGCCTTTAAAAAGAATGAATAATGCCATTTGCAGCAACATGGATGGACCTAGAGATTGTCAGCTTGAGTGAAGTCAGTCAGTCAGAGAAACAGAAACACTGTATTGCATCCTTTTTGCATAGAATCTGAAAAGACATGATACAAATGAACTTATTTACAAAAGAGAAACAGACTCACAGACTTAGAGAATGAATTTATGGTTTCTGGGGAAAGGATGGGAGGAAGGAATAGTTAGAGAGGAAGAAACAGTTAGCACTGTACATACTGCTATATTTAAAATGGATAACCAACAAGGATCTACTATACAGCACAAGGAACTCTGCTCCATGTTATGTGGCAACCTGGATGGGAGAGAAGTATGGGGGAGAATGGATACATGTGTACATATAGGTGTGTGTGTGTGTATAGCTGAGTCCCTTTGTTTCCCACCTGAAACTGTCACAGCATTGTTAATCAGCTATGAATGTGAAAGTGAAGTTGCTCAGTCATGTCCGACTCTTTGCGACCCATGGACTGTAGCCCACCAAGCTCCTCCCTCCATGGGATTCTCCAGGCAAGAATACTGGAGTGGGTTGCCATTTCCTTCTCCAGGGGATCTTCCCGACCCAGGGATCGAACCCAGGTCTCCCACATTGCAGGCAGACGCTTTAACCTCTGCACCAATACTCTAAAACAAAATAAAAAGTTAAAAAAAAAAAATCTTCTAGCAAATAAAAGTCCAGGACCAGATGACTTCACAGGCTAATTCTATCAAACATTTAGAGAAGAGTTAACACTTATCTTTCAGAAACTCTTCCAAAAAGTTTCAAGGAAAGGAAACTCCCAATCTCATTCTATGAGGCCACCAATACCCTGATATCAAAATCAGACAAAGATGCCACCAAAATAAAGAGAAAAATTTAAGGCTATCACTGATGAAAATAGATGCAAAAATCCTGAACAAAATACTAGCAAATCAAATCCAACAATACATTAAAAGGATCAAACAACATGATCAAGGGGGATTTATCCAAGGAATGCAAGATTCTTCAATATATGAAAACCAATCAGTGTGATACACAACATTGACAAACTGAAGAATAAAGACTGTATATTCATCTGAATAGATGCAGAAAAAGCTTTCAATAAAATTCAACAAATGATAAAAATTCTCCAGAAAGTGAGCACAAAACAAACTTATCTCAACATAATAAAGGCCATATATGACAAACCCAGAGCTAACATCATGCTTAATGATGAAAAGCTGAAGGCATTTCCTCTGAGATCAGGAACAAGACAAGTATATCCACTGTTGCCACTTTCATTCAATAGTTTTGGAAGTCCTGGCCACAACAATCAGAGAAGAAAAAGGAATAAAAGGAATCCAAACTGGAAAACAAGTAAAACTGTCACTATATGCAGATGATATGATGCTATACATAAAAAATCCTGAAGATGCAGCCAGTAAACTACTAGAGTTCATAAAGTTGCAGGAAACAAAATTAATACACAGAAATCTGTTGCATTCCTATAGAGCAACAACAAAAGATCAAAAAGAGAAATTAGGGAAGCAATCCAATTTATCACTGCATCAAAAAGAATAAAATATCTAAAAATAAATCTACCTAAGGAGACAAAAGACTTGTAGTATGGAAACCATAAGATGCAGATGAAATAAATTGAGGATGATATAAACAGATGGAAAGATATACCATGTGCTTGGATAGGAAATATCAATATTGTCAAAATGACTACACTGCCCAAGGCAACCTAGAAATTCAATGCAATCTCTATCAAATTACCAATGGCATAATGGGATTTTTCACAGAACTAGCAGAAAATTTTAACTTTTTATAGAAACACAACAGGTCTTGAATAGCCAAAGCAATCTTCAGAAAGAAAAATGGAGCTGGAAGAATCAGGCCCCCTGACTTCAGACTATACTCAAGGCTAGAGGAATCAAAACAGTATGATACTGGCAGCAAGAAAAATCCAGAAATACAGATCAACAGAACAGCACAGAAAACCCCAAAATATGCCCATGCACCTATAATCAATCACTCTATGTCAAAGACACAAAAGTACACAATGGAAAAAGACAATCTCTTCAATAAGTGGTACTGGGAAAACTGGACAGCTTCAAGCAAGAGAATGAAAGCAGAAAATCTGCTTATACCATTGACAAAAAATAGACTCAAAATGGGTTAAATACCTAAATGTAAGACTGAACACTATAAAACTCTTACAGGAAAACATAGGCAGAACATTCTTTGACACAAATCATGACAAAATCTTCTTTGATCCACCTTGTAGAGCAAAAACCAATACAATACTGTAAAGTAATTAGCTTCCAATAAAAATAAATAAATTTAAATTAAAAAAAAGAAAAGAAAAGCAAAATTAAGTAAATGGGACCTATTAAATTTAACTGCTTCTGCACAGCAAAGGAAACCACCAAAAAAGACAATCCACACAATGGGAGAAAATATTTGCAATCAATTCAACTGACAAGGGATTAATCTCCAAAATATAAACAGCTCATACAGCTCAATATGAAAAAAAAATTTTTTTAATGGGCATATCTAAATAGACTTTTCTCCAAATAAGACATAGAGATGGACAAAAAGCACATGAAAAGGTTCTCAACATCACTAATTATCAGAGAAATGCAAATCAAAACTACAATGAGGTATCACCTCACACTGGTCAGAACGGTGATCATCATTAAAATGTCTACAAATTAACAAACACTGGAGAAAGGGGAACCCTCTTACACTGATGGTGGGAATGTAAATTGGTATAACTATGCAGAACACTATGGAGGTTCCTTAAAAAACTAAAAATAGAACTACCATACAACACAGCAATTCCCACTCTATATATCTGCAGAAAACAAAATTAGAAAAAATACATGCACCCCAATGTTCACTGCAGCACTATTTATAATAGCAAAGACATGAAAGCCACCTAAGCATTCATCAACAGGGGAATGGATAAAGATGTGGTACACACATACAGTGGAATATTACTAAGTCATAAAAAAGAACAAAATAATGCCATGTGCAGCAACACGGATGGACCTAGAGATTATCCTACTAAATGAAGTAAGTCAGACAGGAAAAGACAAATATCATATGATATCACTCATATGAGGAACCTAATCTCTTAATCACATAAATGAAATTATTCACAAAACAGAAAAAGATCTACAGATACTAAAACAAACTTATGGTTATCAAAGGGAAACCTGGGAGGGAGGGATAAATCAGAAACTTGGGGTTAACATACACATCAGTTAGTTAGTCAGTAAGTTCAGTCTCTCAGTCGTGTCCAATTCTTTGAGACCCCATGAACTGCAGCATGCCAGGCCTCCCTGTCCATCACCAACTCGCGGAGTTCACTCAGAGTCATGTCCATCGAGTCAGTGATGCCATCCAGCCATCTCATCCTCGGTCGTCCCCTTCTCCTCCTGCCCCCAATCCCTCCCAGCATCAGAGTCTTTTCCAATGAGTAAACCCTTCGCATGAGATGGCCAAAGTACTGGAGTTTCAGCTTTAGCATCATTCCTTCCAAAGAACACCCAGGGCTGATCTCCTTCATAATAGACTGGTTGGATCTCCTTGCAGTCCAAGGGACTCTCAAGAGTCTTCTCCAACACCACAGTTCAAAAGCATCAATTCTTCAGTGCTCAGCTTTCTTCACAGTCCAACTCTCGCATCCATACATGACCACTGGAAAAACCATAGCCTTGACTAAACGGACCTTTGTTGGCAAAGTAATGTCTCTGCTTTTCAACATGCTATCTAGGTGGGTCATAACTTTTCTTCCAAGGAGTAAGCGTCTTTTAATTTCATGGCTGCAGTCACCATCTGCAGTGATTTTGGAGCCCCCCAAAATAAAGTCTGCCGGGGTCCAGTCCTGGTGGATCCAGGGAACTCGAAGGGTGGACGGAGTTGGCGAGGAAAACTTATTTATTTATTAATATAAGATTAGATTAGGAAGAAATAGTGTAGTACGAAGATTAAGTGGAGAAAGAGGGCTGAATAGCTTGGATTACGCGGAAGACCAATAAAATTCCAGACAAGGAATTTGCACCATCTACATTGGGCCACCGGCGCTCGCTTGAATATCTAAGGGTGCCTCACCTTAGGCTCCCTTTCGCGCGGGTCTTAACAGCCAGGGCAAGTAAGTAGACTTGGCGAGCCTCCGCGCCCCAGATGGAAATTCAGCCTAAAATTAAAGAGCAGAGGGAGGGAAAGGGAAAAAAGGAGAGAGAGAGACACGGGGGAAACAAGTCCAGTGACTGGCTCTGTCCTCTATTGTTCAGAAGGCCTTTTATACTTTTGATAAAACATGGAGATCAATGGGTAACACAAAGTTATGCAGCGTTAGCAGTCTAGACTCTTATCAAAACCAGGCTTTTCTCTCTGCATACCTAATTGTATACACAAGTCTTAGGTAATTTACATCATCTTCCAGCCAAAAGGGCCAATTAACATTTTACAGCCTTTTTTCTGATAAGGGTTTGTTAACTAGAAGACTTATTTGTGTTGATCTTCCCAAAGTCTGGTGCCACTCTCAGAAAGCACTAAATAAAGTTACATTCTTACATAGCAAGGATACAGTAACTTATAACAAGTAGAGGGAGTACAGTGATTAACAGCAAAAGAGAAGGAATTAACTCAAAAGTCTAGTGTTGCTAACATCAAAACTACTATGTATCTTTTTCTACATCCTGCTTATATTGAGTAACATCCTTCCAGGTGCCTAAAAGATAAAGAATATGGAGGTCTGGCAGCAGTCATTGAGTCAACAGTGAAAACCCTCTACCAATACAATTTTTAACTCTTTAGAAAAGGCTCTGTATCTTTAAGATGCTTTTAAGCTTTGTGCCTCTCGCTGTTGGGGGGTTATAAGCAATTCACAAGCTGTAAGCCTTCTGGGGAACCTGTTAGGCAAGCTAGAGAGCTGTCAGAGGGGTTTTAACTGAAATATCCCTTTCAAATGGAGAAGACTAAAGCCCTGATTTGACTTTTTCCAGAGAATATCAGAAGAGTGGAAAAGCAGGCAGATTCTTATTTTTAGGGGGGTACATGCTCAGGAAATTCCAGGGGGAAAACCTGAGGTCTGATTAGCCTTGCCATCAGAGCTCTTGCCCCATGACCTTGTCACGGGTGGGATTCCTCACGCTGGCTCCCGGCAAAAGTCTGTCACTGTTTCCACTGTTTCCCCATCTATTTCCCATTAAATGATGGGACCAGATGCCATGATCTTCATTTTCTGAATGTTGAGCTTTAGGCCAACTTTTTCACTTCTGTCTTTCATTTTCATCAAGATTCTTTTTAGTTCTGCTTCACTTTCTGACATAAAGGTGGTGTCATCTACATATCTCAGGTTATTGATATTTCTCCCAGCAATCTTGATTCCAGCTTGTGCTTCTTCCAGCCCAGCCTTTCTCATGATGTACTCTGAATATAAGTTAAATAAGCAGGGTGACAATATACAGCCTTGACGTACTCCTTTTCCTATTTGGAACCAGTCTGTTGATCGATGTCCAGTTCTAACTGTTGCTTCCTGACCTGCATATAGGTTTCTCAAGAGGCAGGTCAGGTGGTCTGGTATGCCCATCTATTTCAGCATTTCCCACAGTTTACTGTGATCCACACAGTCAAACGCTTTGGCATAGTCAATAAAGCAGAAATAGATGCTTTAGGAATAGATGTTTCTGGAACTCTCTTGCTTTTTTGATGATCCAGCAGATGTTGGCAATTTGATCTCTGGTTCCTCTGCCTTTTCTAAAACCAGCTTGAACATCTGGAAATTCACGGTTCATGTATTGCTGAAGTCTGGCTTGGAGAATTTTGAGCATTACTTTACTAGCGTGTGAGATGAGTGCAATTGTGCAGTAGTTTGAGCATTCTTTGGCATTTCCTTTCTTTGGGATTGGATTGAAATTTGACCTTTTCCAGTCCTGTGGCCACTGGTGAGTTTTCCAAATTGGCTGGCATATTGAGTGCAGCACTTTCACAGCATCATCTTTCAGGATTCGGAATAGCTCAACTGGAATTCCATCAGCTCCACTAGCTTTGTTCGTAGTGATGCTTTCTAAGGCCCATTTGACTTCACATTCCATGATGTCTAGCTCTAGGTGAGTGATCATACCATTGTGATTATCTGAGTCATGAAGATCTTTTTTATACCGTTCTTCTGTGTATTCTTGCCACCTCTTCTTAATATCTTCTGCTTCTGTTAGGACCCTACCATTTCTGTCCTTTATCGAGCCCATTTTTGCATGAAATGTTCCCTTGGTGTCTCTAATTTTCTTGAAGAGATCTCTAGTCTTTCCCATTCTATTGTTTTCCTTTATTTCTTTGCATTGATCACTGAGGAAGGCTTTCTTACCTCTCCTTGCTATTCTTTGGAACTCTGTGTTCAAATGGGTATATCTTTCCTTTTCTCCTTTGCTTTTCGCTTCCCATCTTTTCACAGCTATTTGTAAAGCCTCCTCAGACAGCCATTTTGCTTTTTTGCATTTCTTTTCCATGGGGATAGTCTTGATCCCTATCTCCTGTACAATGTCATGAACCTTCATCCATAGTTCATCAGGTACTGTCTATCAGATCTAGGCCCTTAAGTCTATTTCTCACTTCCACTGTATAATCATAAAGGATTTGATTTAGGTCATACCTGAATGGTCTAGCGGTTTTCCCTACTTTCTTCAATTTAAGCCTGAATTTGGCAATAAGGAGTTCATGATCTGAGCCACAGTCAGCTCCTGGTCTTGTTTTTGTTGACTGTATAGAGCTTTTCCATCTTTGGCTGCAAAGAATATAATCAGTCTGATTTCGGTGTTGACCATCTGGTGATGTCCATGTGTAGAGTCTTCTCTTGTGTTGTTGGAAGAGGGTGTTTGCTATGACCAGTGCATTTTCTTGGCAAAACTCTATTAGTCTTTGCCCTGCTTCATTCTGTATTCCAAGGCCAAATTTGCCTTTTACTCCAGGTGTTTCTTGACTTCCTACTTTTGCATTTCAGTACCCTATAATGAAAAGGACATCTTTTCAGGGTATCAGTTCTAAAAGGTCTTGTAGGTCTTCATAGAGCCGTTCAACTTCAGCTTCTTCAGTGTTACTGGTTGGGGCATAGACTTGGATTACTGTGATATTGAATGGTTTGCCTTGGAAACGAACAGAGATCATTCTGTTGTTTTTGACATTGCATCTAAGTACTGCATTTCAGACTCTCTTGTTGACCATGATGGCTACTCCATTTCTTCTAAGGGATTCCTGCCTGCAGTAGTAGATACAATGATCACCTGAGTTAAATTCACCCATTCCAGTCCATTTTAGTGCACTGATTCCTAGAATGTCGATGTGCACTCTTACCATCTCCTGTTTGACCACTTCCCCCATCCAAGGTAAGGAGCAGCGGCTGCACTTTGCTGGAGCAGCTGTGAAGAGATACTCCACGTCCAAGGTAAGAGAAACCCAACTAAGATGGTAGGTGTTGCAAGAGGGCATCAGAGGGCAAACACTCTGAAACCATAATCACAGAAAACTAGTCAATCTAATCACACTAGGACCACAGCCTTGTCTAACTCAATGAAACTAAGCCATGGCCATGGGGCCACCCAAGACAGGTGCGTCATAGTGGAGAGGTCTGACAGAATGTGGTTCACTGGAGAAGGGAATGGCAAACTACTTCAGTATTCTTGCCTTAAGAACCCCATGAACAATATGAGAAGGCAAAATGATAGGATACTGAAAGAGGAACTCCCCAGGTCAGTAGGTGCCCAATATGCTACTGGAGATCAGTGGACAAATAACTCCTGAAAGAATGAAAGGATGGAGCCAAAGCAAAAACAATACCCAGTTGTGGATTTGGCTGTTGACAGAAGCAAGGTCTGATGCTGTAACATACACATACTACTATATATAAGATAGACTACCAACAAGGAACTAATATATAGCACAGGGAAATCTACTCAATATTCAATGATAACCTAAATGACAATGAATCTGAAAATACAGGAACACATGTATTAATATAACTAAAACTGTACTGTACACCCGAAACTAACACAACACTGTGAACCAACTATACTCCAGTAAAGAAAGAAAGAAAAGAAGGAAATGGCATCATCTCTTCAAAGAGTTAAGCACAATGACAAGTTAATTGGTTATCTGAGGTCAAAAGATTCAAATGCATTAAGAATGCCCCCTTTTTTGTTGAAATACAATAGCCTCTATTACCTAATAACTTAAGTGAATTAGTACTTAGTGGTAACTAAATACAGATAGTTGTCTCATAATCACATCCCACCTGAAAGCTGAATGAATATTTCTTAAAATCTTGTAATATAAACAGATTTAAGACCAAGAATTTCTTTTATGTGTATTACAGCTGTAAACTTTTCTAGGGAAATTAACTGATGAAAGTTTGGATTCATTAACATTTAACATTCATTTGGGCTTCCCCCAGTGGTTCAGTGGTAAAGAATCCACGTGCACTGTAGGAGATGCAGGTTTGATCCCTGGGTTGGGAAAATCCACTAGAGGAGGATTGGCAACCCACTCCAGCATTCCCTTCAGGAAAATCCCACAGGTGGGGAAGCCTTGTGGGCTACACTCCATAAGGTCGTAAAGAGTCAGCCATAACCAAGCCAGGAACACTCATTTACTCAATCTAAAAACATTTACTGAGCACCATTCACATGGTAGGACTATCCTGATCTTAACACATGTTAAGAGAGATTCAGTAGGTCTCCAAGTTTTAGTGAGAAGAAACATCAGCAATAAAGGATTCTGTATGATAGCAAATCTATATGAAAACACTTAGGGATACCTTAATTATGAAGAAAGAACATAGATTAAAAAAAGCAAAACATTTTTAAAAACCAAGGGTGAACAAATTTGCCATAATTTACTGTGTATATCATATATATAAATATCCAGATCAATATCTTGTTTGACAGGAGCAATAAAGAACACTCATGCACAGAACAACTATTTAATGAATGCCTACTATGGCACACTCTGTATCAAGTGCAATTACAAGCACCTGGGATATAAGTGGTGAACAAATTAACTGTCACATTGTGAGGTGTTCCCCAATATCTATTCCAGTCTTCTTTCCTAGACATATGACTCCCAAATTACACCTGAATATATATCCACCTAGAGTAGAGACTGCCTCCAGTATCTCTTGTAAGTAGATATGGCCATGTGACTATGCTCTGGCCAATGACATGCCAGCAGAAATGTCCCTAGCAGCAGCTTCTTCAGATCCTTCCACCATCCTGAAGCCTGGAACTACCTGCTCAGACTGTTAAAAGTGAGTAAAATACTATCTTGTTTAAGCCATTCTTATTTTGAAAATTCCTGTCATTCGCAGCTGAGTCTCAATAATACCCTGTCCAGAATATTTTAACTTTTATTTTTTTAAACTTTTTATTTTGTATTGGGGTATAGCTGATTAACAATATTGTGAAAGTTTCACATGAACAGCACAGGGACTCAGCCATACATACACATGTATCCATTCTCCCAAAAACCCCCCTCCCAGCCAGGCTGCAACATAACATTGACCAGAGTTCCATATGCTATACAATAGGTCCTTGTTAGTTATCCATTTTAAATATAGCAGTGTATACAGGTCCATCCCAAACTCCCTAAGTCCCCCTTCCTCTCAGCAATCATAAACTCCTCTGTAAGTCTCTTTCTGTTTTGTAAGTTCATTTGTAAAATGTCCACTGACAGAGGAAAGGATGAAGAAGTGGTATGTGTCTACAATGGAATATTACTTGTCCATTAAAAAGAATGAAATAATGCCATTTGCAGCAACATGGATGGACCTAGAGACTGTCATACTGAGTGAAGTCAGTCACAGGAGAAATATTATATGGCATTCCTTATGTGTGGAACTAAAACAGAATAATATGCAAAATGTTTTAACATTTCAAATTTCCGATTTTGCTGAACTGCCATCTGTGAACTAATGGAAATAAACTATAATTTATAGCTCATATAATTTCTTGGATTAAAGGAGTCTACAAAGTTATCACTCAGTGGTCCATTTTGTTTTTCCCAAACTCTAGCCTAATTATGCAAAATACTCTCTAAAGTGACTGAAACATATAGACTTACCCCATCTATCCTTTTATTTTTTTTTTTTACTTATTTACTTTTATTTTGTAATAAAGTAAGCGTCTGCCTACAATGCGGGAGACTAGGGTTCGATCCCTGGGTCGGGAAGATCCCCTGGAGAAGGAAATGGCAACCCACTCCAGTTCTCTTGCCTGGAAAATCCCATGGACGGAGGAGCCTGGTAGGCTATAGTCCATGGGGTCACAAAGAGTCGGACATGACTGAGCGACTTCACTTTCACCATATAATTATCTATAATTCATTACATTATTGTAATAGAGTATTGTTATTGTTTGGGGCTTCCCTGGTGGCTCAGATAGTAAAGAATCTTCCTGCAGTGCAGGAGACCCGGGTTCAAGTCCTGGGTCAGGAAGATCCCCTGGAGAAGGGAATGGCAACCCACCTCAGCATTCCCGCCTGGAGAACTCCCTGGACAAAGGAAGATGGGCTACAATCCATGGAGTCACAAAGTCACTAAGTTGTGTCTGACTCTTTGAGACCCTGTGGACTGTAGCCCATAAGGCTCCCCTGTCCATGGGACTTCCCAGGCAAGACCACTGGAATGGGCTGCCATTTCCCTCTCCGGGGATTGAACCTGAGTCTCCTGCTTGGCAGGCAGACTCCTTTTTAAAAAAATTTTTTTTTAATTAATTTTACTTTACAATATTGCATTGGTTTTGCCATACATTGACTTGAATCCACCATGAGTGTACATGTGTTCCCCATCCTGAACACCCCTCCCACCTCCCTCCCCATCCCATCCCTCTGGGTCATCTCAGTGCACCAGCCCCTGTATCATGCATCAAACCCGGACTGGTGATTCATTTCACATATGATATTTTACATGTTTCAGTGCCATTCTCCCATATCATCCCACCGTCGCCCTCTCCCACAGAGTCCAAAAGACTGTTCAATACATCTGTGTCTCTTTTGCTGTCTTGCATACAGGGTTATTATTACCATCTTTCTAAATTCCATATATGTGCGTTAGTATACTGTACTGGTGTTTTTCTTTCTGGCTTACTTCACTCTGTATAATATGTTCCAGTTTCATCCACCTCATTAGAAGTGATTCAAATGTATTCTTTTTAATGGCTGAGTAATACTCCATTGTGTATATGTACCACAGCTTTCTTATCCATTCATCTGCTGATGGACATCTAGGTTGCTTCCATGTCCTGGCTATTATAAACAGTGCTGCGATGAACATTGATTGGGGTACACGTGTCTCTTTCAATTCTGGTTTTCTCAGTGTGTATGCCCAGCAGTGGGATTGCTGGGTCATATGGCAGTTCTATTTCATTTTTTAAGAAATCTCCATGCTGTTCTCCATAGTGGCTGAACTAGTTTGCATTCCCACCAACAATGTAAGAGGGTTCCCTTTTCTCCACACCCTCTCCAGCATGTATTGCTTGTAGACTTTTGGATCACAGCCATTCTGACTGGCGTGAAATGGTACCTCATTGTGGTTTTGATTTGCATTTCTCTGATAATGAGTGATGCTGAGCATCTTTTCATGTGTTTGTTAGTCATCTGTATGTCTTTTTTGGAGAAATGTCTGTTTAGTTCTTTGGCACACTTTTTGACTGGGTCTTTTATTTTCTGGAATTGAGCTGCAGGAGTTACTTGAATATTTTTGATATTAGTTGTTTGTCAGTTATTTCATTTGCTATTACTTTCTCCCATTCTGAAGGCTGTCCCTTCTTGTTTCCTTAATTTCTCTTTCTGTTTTCTCATTGTTAGTGTATAGGAATGCAAGGGATTTCTGTGTGTTAATTTTATATCCTGCAACTTTACTATATTCATTGATTAGCTCTACTAATTTTCTGGTGGAGTCTTTAGGGTTTTCTATGATCCTCTACATAGAAAATCCATCTATCCTTTCAGAATTTGATAAGGTGAACAGCTGTTATACAGAAGTGTGAAACTGTTTTATATTGTTCTGGGAGCATAACTGGGAATAATCAATACAAATTCTTTCAACTAACAGTCATCTGCTCCACGAAGCCCCTCTCATCTCCACCTTTCTCACCATTCAAGCCTACACTGAAAATTTCCTTTTTAATATTACTGTACCCTGAGCATACTTTTTTGACAGGATGTGTAACACTAACATCTACTGATTCTTCAGTTCATCTCTCAATACTACAGGGGAAGAGATTGGCGGCCAGGTCCCCTGTAGTGTTTTCCTATTACCAAGGCTGGAAATAAATGATAAACCAAGATAATGGGGCACAGAGCGGTTAAGAATTTGCCCACAGTCGTTCAACTATGAAGGAGAAGCATCAGGATTAAAATTCAGAAGCATGCACCATCCGATATCCAAGCAGAGAAACCTCAGCCGTTTGTCAAGATCAGTTCAGTTCAGTGCAGTTCAGTTCTGTCGCTCAGTTGTGTTTGACTCTTTGCGACCCCATGAATCACAGCACGCCAGGCCTCCCTATCCATCACCAACTCCTGGAGTTCACCCAAACTCATGTGCATTGAGTTGGTGATGCCATCCAGCCATCTCATCCTCCGTCGTCCCCTTCTCCTCCTGCCCCCAATCCCTCCCAGCATCAAGGTCTTTTCCAATGAGTCAACTCTCCGCATGAGGTCGCCAAAGTACTGGAGTTTTAGCCTCAGCATCAGTCCTTCCAATGAATACCCAGGACTGGTCTCCTTTAGGATGGATGGGTTGGATCTCCTTGCAGTCCAAGGGACTCTCAAGAGTCTTCTCCAACATCACAGTTCAAAAGCATCAATTCTTCGGCGCTCAGCTTTCTTCACAGTCCAACTCTCACATCCATACATGACCACTGGAAAAACCATAGCCTGGACTAGATGGACCTTTGTTGACAAAGTATTATCTCTGCTTTTCAACATGCTATCTAGGTTGGTCATAACTTTTCTTCCAAGGAGTAAGCGTCTTTTAATTTCATGGCTGCAATCACCATCTGCAGTGATTTTGGAGACCCCCCCCCCAAATAAAATCTGACACTGTTTCCACTGTTTCCCCATCTATTTCCCATGAAGTGATGGGACTAAATGCCATGATCTTCATTTTCTGAATGTTGAGCTTTAAGCCAATTTTTTCACTCTCCTCTTTCATTTTCATCAAGAGGCTTTTTAGTTCCTCTTCACTTTCTGCCATAAGGGTATTGTGATATGTTAATTCATTTAAATACTCCATTCAATTTTAATATCACATAATTTAGAATATTAACATATCTAATGAAATAAAGAAAGAAATCTAAGATTTATTAAAATTTTACTAAAATTCTTACAGAAATCCTTTGTTAAAATCTAATAAAGGAACAATTAAAAAACTATTGCATATTTTAGGTCTAAATTACAATCTATTTGTCTTTGAGGCTCAAGCAAAGCAAAGAACTGTCAAAATGTCATTCTGCTGTAAAGGTTACAAATATACTGTATAATATGTATTATTTTAATTATATTCTCATCATACAGTATATACAATGTATAGTCCTAATGTAATACTATACAGCAATGCGAATAAATGAATTACAACTACATATAATGACATACGTAAATCTCACAAACAAAACCTCAAGTGAAATAAATGATACAAATATGCTTATATATTAGAGAAATGCAAATCAAAACCACAATGAGGTACCACTTCACACCAGTCAGAATGGCTGCGATCCAAAAATCTGCAAGCAATAAATGCTGGAGAGGGTGTGGAGAAAAGGGAACCCTCCTACACTGTTGGTGGGAATGCAAACTAGTACAGCCACTATGGAGAACAGTGTGGAGATTCCTTAAAAAATTGCAAATAGAACTACCTTATGACCCAGCAATCCCACTTCTGGGCATACACACGGAGGAAACCAGAATTGAAAGAGACACATGTACCCCAATGTTCATCGCAGCACTGTTTATAATAGCTAGGACATGGAAACAACCTAGATGTCCATCAGCAGATGAATGGATAAGAAAGCTGTGGTACATATACACAATGGAGTATTACTCAGCCATTAAAAAGAATTCATTTGAATCAGTTCTGATGAGATGGATGAAACTGGAGCCAATTATACAGAGTGAAGTAAGCCAGAAAGAAAAACACCAATACAGTATACTAACACATATATATGGAATTTAGGAAGATGGCAATGACGACCCTGTATGCAAGACAGGAAAAAAGACACAGATGTGTATAACGGACTTTTGGACTCAGAGGGAGAGGGAGAGGGTGGGATGATTTGGGAGAATGGGAATTCTAACATGTATACTGTCATGTAAGAATTGAATCGCCAGTCCATGTCTGACGTAGGGTGCAGCTTGCTTGGGGCAGGTGCATGGGGATGACCCAGAGAGATGTTGTGGGGAGGGAGGTGGGAGGGGGGTTCATGTTTGGGAACGCATGTAAGAATTAAAGATTTTAAAATTAAAAAAAAAAAAAAAACAAAAAAAAAACAAATATGCTTATAGTTCTATGAAGTTCAAAAATAGATAAAACTATAATCCATGGATAGTGGTGACCTTTGATGGGGGCAGAAGACAGAAACAGTAACTAAAATGGGACACAAAGTGGGGGGCTTGAGGGAAACTTGTCATTTTTTGTGCTTTTAAGTAGTAGTTATATGATTATGTTTAGTCTGTGAAAATTCACTGAGGATTTATGTAAGAAACCATTTAGACTATATGTACTGCTTCACATATATGGTACAACTCAATTTAAAAAGTTAAGAAAGAATGTTTGGATGACACTATACCCTGCCTAGGCTTTACAAGCCAAGGGACACCACGTGCCAGCAAGCAGGGCAGTGAGGGGGCATGAGCCACCCCTTACTCACGGTATCAAGAGTCTTCACTCTGGGAATCAAGACAGTCATCTGACTGCCCACATGTTCCGACCCCTACCATCACCAGACTTCTGCCAAAATATCACAAGCCTCCTTTCTTCACCTGTGGTAAGACAAACAGTCTCATTGCTCTCCAAATTTCCTTTCCCTGAAAGTCCTTTAAAATTCTATAAAGGACAGTTCTGAACAGGAGGCAAAAGACTTCCTGTTTTGATATATCACTGATTAAGAAAGTACTATGAGCACATTATATACAAATCTTATTTATTCCCAAGAACTCTAGAAGTAAACATTACCCCAAGTTTACAGATGAAGAAACTAGAATTAAAGAACAATAAGGAACAAAATGGTTCATCTGCCTGCAACACACAAGCTCAAAACTCACATTACTTCACTTTCCAATAGCCAGGTTCTCTTTAATTAGAACACATCAAGAGAGCTTACTTGCCTGTTTATCCTTTTACATCCAGCATTTCAGCTGAGAAATTCGGGTACCATGAAGGGATGGAGTAAGAAAAATTAAGGAAGAATTGATATGTTCAGGTAAAATGGAGGCTGGAGTAGGGCTGTGGCCTTTCCTATGGATCAGAATATATGAAAGTTGACTACCTAATTTCAAGAAAATAGAACATGGACTGAAATAATCCCATTATACAATATATAACATGCACTAAATTTTTACTGAGAGAACAAACTCATACATCTTTGAAGACCTTTTCCTCTTAATTAGTTGTACTCCCTGTTGGCCTGAATATTCATTTGTTCATTCATTCAAGAAATATTTTCTGAGTGTCTAATGTGTGTTAGCCACTGCTCCAAATGCTGAAAATGCAGGTATAAATGGAACTTGCATTCTGGAGGAGAATAGAAACAATAAACATGATATAATGGTGATATACTGACAAAAAATGAAAATCATGCTGAGTACTGGGAATAACAAGAATGATTGGAGTTAAGGTGGGAAAATTAGTTTAAACAGATCAGGAAAGGCCTGAGGGTGTGATTTTTTTTTTTTTAAAGCAAAGTGATCAATAATAAAGTGAAAGTTTATGCTCAGTCGTGTCTGACTCTACAACCCCATGGACTATAGCCTGCTAGGCTCATCTGTCCGTGGAATTCTCCAGGCAAGAATACTGGAGTAGGTAGCCTTTCCCTTCTCCAGGGGATCTTCCCAACCCAGGGATTGAGCCCAGGTCTCCCACATTGCAGGCAGATTCTTTACCATCTGAGCCACCAGGGAAGCCCCTTTTTAAGCAAAGATTGTTCTAAAGCAGGGTTTCCCAGGTGGCACTAGTGATAAAGAATCCGCTTGCCAATGCATAAGACATTGAGATGAGGGTTCAGTCCCTGGATTAGGAAGATCCCCTGGAGGAGGAAATGGCAATCCACTCCAGGATTCTTGGCTGAATCCTGGACATGGACAGAGGAGCCTGGTAGACTGCAGTTCATAGGGTAGCAAAGAGTCGGACACAACTAGTGACTGAGCATGCACATGTTCTAAATCTACTTTCGAGAACTGATTACTGATAATGATATTCTGTATTTGGCTTCATTTTTAAAAAATATGTTGGCTTGGATTATAATTTTAAAGTAGTTCTTTAAAACTTAAGTCAATCAAGAATTTCACAGGAGAATCAACTTTTTATAGAGTCATTTAAGATGAATTATCTACACACAGCCAGGAAAAAATGTTTTCCAGTATAGAAGAGATTATTTAAAACTGATGGACGAAGTACTGGATTGGCTAAAAAGTTCATTTGGGTTTTTCCCTAAGACGTTGTGGGAAGACTCAAACTTTTTGGCCAATCAAGTATTAGTATTTAGGTCAGAGATAAAAGATTGGAAAAAATGTTCACGTATGTAATCACTCCAGATGAAAAACGAAATCTTTCAGAAACATTCCCAAAGCTTCTTGAATCATCCGCTCTCTTATCTTTCCAACTCTTGTCCTTACGTGTCTACTCTCTTTCTGTGTGTCTTACTTTACATGCTTTGTCTCCCTCCTGTTCACTCCCCTTTCATTTCCTGCCTTCAGACATCTCCCCTTCAATGCCCCAGACTGAATAATTTCTGTTGTTGAATATATTTACTTAATATAATTTTATGTTCCAGAGACATCTTCTAGAGACATACTCTCTCAGTTTACCCTTACCTGAAAACATATTATGCCTTTATTTTTGAAGAATATTTTTGTTGAGTACAAAATTATAGGTTGGCAGTTTGTTTCACCTCTCTAAAGATATCACTCCTTGCTTTCATTGTTTTTGGTTAAAAAGTCAGCTTATTTTCATTCCTTGGAAAATAATATGCATTTTTTTATCCTCTGGCTACTTTTAAGATTTTCCCTTAACATTTTCTCCCATCTCTGCATACACAGATGAAGTTCACTCCAGTATAGGAAAGTCTCAAGGGAAAACAAACAAACAATTTTAGCCAGTTTTCCAATGATATACCTATGAATGATTTTCTTGTATTTCTTCTGTTTATGGTTCATACATCTTCTGAATCTGTGGCTTGATGTGTTCATCAGCTTTGAAAACTTTTCTATTATCTCTTCAAATATTGAGTACAAAATTATAGGTTGAAGCTGAAACTCCAATACTTTGGCCACCTGATGCGAAGAGCTGACTTGTGTGAAAAGACCCCGATGCTGGGAGGGACTGAGGGCGGGAGGAGAGGGGACGGCAGGGGGTGCCCTGTCATCCTCCCTCTGCCCGCCTCCCTCTCCCTTCCTCTTCCAGAATGATCATCAGTAGTACTGGGTTCAAAATAACATTCAAACTCACAGGACACAACAGGTAGTCATCACCAATTTCACTTAGCTCTTTGCAAGGACTTCGCACTGAAAATATAGCATGTCAGTATGATAAAAATCAAACACATCTTTATCCGGAGTCCTTAAAATATCCAGTTGCTGCTTCCCAGACCCTTAATCAATCACACAGAGAGACTCAGAGCATTCGTGAATTTCAAACAGTAACCACATGAAATAACAGCCCAAGCATGCAGCTTCTAACCCCTGCACAAAGGGTGCACTGAGTTAGAAGAGATGCCATAAAGAGGAGCTGGAGGTCTATTTCCCTATAAATTTTGTGTTAGTGAAACAATGAGCAGTAATGTATATCCTTAGAGACATATATGTGTTTCCTTAGTCCTCTCAGTCCGGATGTAACTCACCAATCACAGATAATTTTCACCATAAATACTGCTAGTTGGTAACAGAACTGAAATAGCACATTTATCTTGGTATATGTCCAAGAGAAATTGTATCAAAAGAAGGTAAACCTAAGCTCATCTTTCCACAGGAAATTTGGATGCCTTTTATTTCTCTGTCTTGCCTAATTGCTCTAGCTAGAATTCAAGTACTGATTCAGTCTTGGTCAGTCAGTCAGTTCAGTCGCTCAGCCGTGTCAGACTCTTTGCGACCCCATGGACTGCAGCACACCAGGCCTCCCTGTCCATCACCAACTCTCAGAGGTTACTCAAACTCATGTCCATTGAGGCGGTGATGCCATCCAACCATCTCATCCTCTGTCATCCCCTTCTCCTCCGGCCTCCTATCTTTCCCAGCATCAGGGTCTTTCCAAATGAGTCAGCTCTTTGCATCAGGTGGCTGAAGTATTGAAGTTTCAGCTTCAACATCAGTCTTTCCAATGAATATCCAGGGTTGATTTCCTTTAGGATGGACTGGTTGGATCTCCTTGCAGACCAAGAGACTCTCAAGAGTCTACTCCAACACCCCAGTTCAAAAGCATCAATTCTTCAGTGCTCAGCTTTCTTTATAGTCCAACTCTCACATCCACACATGACGACTGGAAAAACCATAGCCTTGACTAGATGGACCTTTCCCATGAACAGTATGAAAAGGGAAAGATAAGACACTAAAAGATGAACTCCTGAGGTCAATAGGTGCCTAATATGCTACTGGAGATCAGTTGAGAAATAACTCCAGAAAGAATGAAGAGATGGAGCCAAAGGAAAAGCCACACCCAGTTGTGGATGTGACTGGTGATCGAAGCAAGGTCCAATGCTGTACAGAGCAATACTGCATAGGAACCTGGACTGTTAGGTCCATGAATCAAGGCAAATTGGAAGTGGTTAAACAGAAGATGGCAAGAGTGAACGTCAACATTTTAGGAATCAGTGAACGAAAATGGACTGAAATGGGTGAATTTAACTCAGATGGCCATTATATCTACTACTGTGGGCAAGAATCCCTTAGAAGAAATGGAGTAGCCATCATAGTTAACAAAAGAGTCCAAAATGCAGTACTTGGATGCAGTCTCAAATATGACAGAATGATCTCTGTTCGTTTCCAATGCAAATCATTCAATATCATGGTAATCCAAGTCTATGCCCCGACCAGTAATGCTGAAGAAGCTGAAATTGAACAGTTCTGTGAAGATCTACAAGACCTCTTAGAACTAACACCCCCTCCCCGCAAAAAAAGATGTCCTTTTCAGTCTTGGTACATTCTGTGTTTTCAGAAATGCATCAGTTCCTTCTAGGTTATACAATCTGTTGGCATGTTATTCATAATAGTCTCTTATGAGTCTATATTTCTGTAGTCAGTTGCAATGTCTCCTCTTTCTTTCCTAATTTTACTTACTTGAGTCTTTCTTTTTTCCCTCAGTTCAGCTAAAGGTTTGTCAATTTTGTGTTTTCTTTTTTTTTCAAAGAACCACCTCTTAGTTCCATCGACCCTTTCTGTTGTCTTTCTGGTCACTATTTCATTGATTTGCATTCTGATTTTTATTATTTCCCTCCTTCTACTAACTTTCGGCTTAATTTGCTCTTCTGTTTTGAATTCCTTGAGGTATTAAGTTAGGTTGCTTATTTGAGATCTAATTTCTTAATACACGTGTTACTGTTGTTCAGTTGTGTCTGACTCTGTGACTCCATGAACTGCAGCACACCAGGTTTCCCTGTCCTTTACCACCTCTCAGAGCTTGCTCAAACTCATGCTCATTGAGTCAGTGATGTCATCCAACCATCTTATCCTCTGTCACCCCCTTCTCCTCCTGCTCTCAATCTTTCCCAGCATCAGGATCTTTTCCAGTGAGTTGGCTGTTCGCATCATGTGGCCAAAGTACTGGAGTTTCAGCTTTAGCATTGTTCCTTCCAAAGAACACCCAGGGCTGATCTCCTTCAGAATGGACTGGTTTGATCTCCTTGCAATTTAAGGGACTCTCAAGAGTCTTCTCTAGCACCACAGTTCAAGTCAATTCTTTGGTGCTCAGCCTTCTTTATGGTCCAACTCTCACTTCCACACATGACTACTGGAAAAACCATAGCATTGACTAGATGGACCTTTGCTGGCAAAGTGATGTCTCTGATTTTTAATACAGTGGCTAAGTTTGTCATAGTTCTTCTTCCAAGGAACAAGTGTCTTTTAATTTAATGGCTGCAGTCATTGTCTGCAGTGATTTTGGAGCCCAAGAAAATAAAGTCTCTCACCGTTTCCATTGTTTCCCCATCTACTTGCCATGAAGTGATGGGACCTGATGCTATGATCATAGTTTTCTGAATGTTAAGTTTTAAGCCAGCTTTTTCACTCTCCTCTTTAACCTTCATCAGGAGGCTCTTTAGTTCCTCTTCACTTTCTACCACTAGCATGGTGTATTTCCTGCATATCTGACTTTATGTGTATATATTACTATAACCTTTCCTCTCAGATACACTTTTGTTGCCTCCCAGAATATCTAATATACTATATTTCCACTTTCATTTGTCTCAAGATAATTTATTTCCATTTTGATTTCTCTGACTTAATGGTTTCTTATAAGTGTGTTGTTTAGTTTTCACATGGTTTCAGATCTTCTTACTATCTTCTTGTTGAGGATTTCTAGTTTCATACCATTGTGATCAGAAAAGATGGTATGATTTCAATCTTAAATCTGCTAAGACTTGTTTTGTAGCCTATCATATGATCTATTCTAGACAATGTTCCATGTGTACTTGAGAATAATGTGTATTCTGTTGGACAGAATGTTACATATGTCCATTTGTTTTCAAGTGTGATTCAATTCCAGTGTTTCCTTGTTGAATTTGTTTCTATGTTCTATCCACTCCCGATAGTGGAATGCTGAAATATCCTACAATTACTATACTGCTGTTTATTTCTCCTTTAAGATCTGTTACTATATGTTTAATGCATTTTGGTGCCTTTGTGTTGGGAGCATATATACTTATGATTGTAAGGAAATGGCAACCCACTCCAGTATTCTTGCCTAGAAAATGCCATGGACAGAGGAGCCTAGCAGCATACAGTTCATGGGATCACAAAGAGTCAGACATGACTGAGTAACTGAGCACATAACCTCTTGATATACTGATACCTTTATGATTATACAATGACCTTTTTTGTCTCATTACACTTTTTTGACTTGAAGTCTACTTTGTCTGATATAAGTGTGGTTATGCCTACCTGCTTTTGGTTTCCAATTACTTGAAATATTATCATCCATCCTTTCTTTTGAGCCATTTTGTGTCTTTAAAGCTAAGATGTGTTCTGTAGATCACATATAACTAGGTCTTGCTTTTTTTTTTTTAAATCCATCCAGGCACTGTGTGCCTTTGGATTGGTGAATTCAATCCATTCACATTTAGAGTGGCTATCTGACATGTGAAAACATACTACTGCCATACTGCCCTTTGTCTTTTATTATTTTACTGCTCCACCATTTCTTCTTCTGTTTCTGTCTACCTTTGTAAGTTGGTGGTTTTCACAGTAATTTTCTCAGTCTCCCATGTAAAAAGATTATTTCATTCTCCACTAAATTCTTTTAGGGTTATCATGAAATTTATATAAAACTTTTCATAGATGAAACAGTTATTTTTCTGCTGATAGCAACTTATCTTCATTTGTCTATAAAAGTTCCATTCTTTAGCTCTTTCCTTTTTACATTTTTGACATCACAAATGACCTTTCTTATGATTTGATTACAACTTGTGGTAACTATACTTCACTTCCTTTAACTTCTGTGCTATAATTAGGACTTAAATATATTATTGCAAAAAGTTACTTGTCTATCGTCTTAATCAGAGTTGTGTGCTTTCATCTTTTGTGCACTTTCAACTTGAAGAGCTCTTTTCAATGTTTCCTGTAAAGCAGGTCTAGTGGTGATTAACTCAGTTTTTGTCTGGGAAAGCCCATATTTCTCCTTCATATATGAAGACTAATTTTGCCAGATTCAGTATTCTGGGTTGGCAGCTTTTATCTTTCAACATTTTGAATATGTCATTCCTCTGTCTCCTAGCCTACAGAGTTTCTCCTAATAAATCTGCTGATAGCCTAATGAGGGTAACTCTGTAGGTTACTATTTTTCCTTGCAGTCTTTAAAGTTATCATTGACTTTTGTCAGTTTGAATATGTCTTGGAGAATGTCCTTTCGTGTTTAAATAAGTAAAAGTTCTCTTAGCTTTGTGGATGTATATATCCAGTTCCTTCTCCAGGTTTGGAAAGTTCTCAGCTATTATTTCTGACACACTCTCTGCTCCCTTTTCCCTCTCTTCTTCCTTTGGCTCACCAGATTAAGTCAGAGAGTTTTTGCAGTTTCTTCACTTTTTAAAAATCGTATTTCTCTTTCTCTCTCTGCCATCTGAATCATCTCTATATCCCTGCCCTTGAGCTTGCTAATTCTTCCACGTGACCTGCTCTATTTCTATCGCATTCTAATTATTAATCTCATTTATTGAGTTCTTTAGCTCCATAATTTGGTTTCTTTTTAGAATTTCAGTCACTTGGGTAAAGTACTCCTTCTATTTATAAATTTTTTTCCTGAGATCATTGTATTGCCTAAGTTTTCCTGCAGCTCATAGAATTTCCTCTTAATAGCTATTTTCAACTGTTTATCAGTTAGATCACAGTATTCCAGATCTTTGGGTTTGGTAGTGGGAAAACTGTCTTTTTCTTCTTGTGATAACAAGATTACAATGATATTTTCCCATGGTGTTTGATGAAATGAGACTTTGCTCTCACATTTGAAGTGGCAAAGATTTTTCTTTATTTAGGCAAGGCTTTGTTTACTTTACTCCTAACAATTCAGTAGGTTGGTAATTAGAAGTCTTCCTTTGGTTTTCCAGAAGGTGGTGCTATAACACAGGTTATTATTATTTTTAATTTTTTTCATTTCTCTTACCAGTACAAGGTTCGGAGTTAGGAATGTGCATCAACAACAAAAATAAGTTGGCAGAGAAAATAAAAGAGGAGAGGGTAGCTGGTGGCACATTGGAGGAGATGTATACTAATCTTTGGGCTTTGGGTGTGCCCACAACCCAGTAGAGGGATCCCCAAGTTTGGGGTGAGGGTCCCACCAGCCCATGTGTAGTCCTATGGCCAGAATCATAGGACTAATGGACAGGAGATGCTTTCTTTCCGTTCTCTTTGCCCTTTTCTTTCCTTTCCCTCTCTCCAGTCACTGATCACTCTCCACAGAGAGAGCAACAGGTCCCTCTAGCTGCAGCATGGACAGCTGGGCAGACCCCTACTCACCACCATCACCCTCCACCTCCTTTGCCAAAAAAGGTCTGTGCTGACCCACTGCAGACCTACTGGCAACATTCCCTCACTTCACAGCCTTTTCTGCATTCCAATCCACCCACTTTCAGGTACAAAGATGGATGGATCTCGAGTGTCCTGGCATGCTAGGCAGAAGAGCTTTTTTTTTATTTTTTGGTTATGCATGTCCAATTAGATGTACATTGAAGGGGAGAGGAAAAAAAGAAATAACTCATATCATCATGATACTGACATCACTTCAATCGTAATTATTTTAAAGTCCATGTCTGATAGCTTAAATATCTGAATTCCTATGAGTTTTTTTAATTGTCTTGCCCTTGTTCCCTAGAATGTTGAACACTGTGTGTGAAAAACTATAGAGGGTCCACATTATTTTATTCTCCTTCAGAGAATAAAGACAGGAGGCAGATTATCTTAATATGTCTAGTATTAAGCTGATTCTAAGGATTTCAGTCTTCAGGGGCTTGCAAACAAAAACCCAAGTGATTACTTGCAACTCTCCTCCTTGATAAGCTATGAACTCCAACTGCTGTCTCCCCAGGATTCAAACTATGCCTAGCTTTTCTGTCTTTTATCTACTGTTCTCTGTTTGGCTTCTTACATTTACCATCTTTACAAATTAGCAAATGACTCAAAGAGAAAAGGCAAACAAAATGTCAGACTCACTCCAATGCATTTTTCTTCTCACAGGGATATCAACCACACAAGTCCTGGCTGCCTTCAGATTTTTAATTTTCTCCAGATTTTCAATTCCACTTTAACTAGAAAGTTGATTTGATGCAAGTTAGAAATCATAGCCAGATAGGGAAGACCATCACATTAAAATATACAAGTGTGTGTGTGTGTGTGTGTGTGTGTGTGCACGCGCGTGCATGCGCGCGCATGTGTTTATTAATTCAGCTCAGTTGCTCAGTCATGTCCGACTCTTCAGGACCCCATGACCTGCAGCTCAGCAGTCTTCCCTGTTCATCACCAACTCCCGGAGCTTGCTCAAACTCATGTCCGTCGAGTCGGTGATGCCATCCAACCATCTCATCCTCTGTTGTCCGCTTCTCCTTCTGCCTTTGATCTTTTCCAGCATCAGGTTCTTTTCCAGATTAAATCTAGATAAATTCCAGATAAAATCTAGGAAAATATTATTTACCATACCTCACATGGCAAACTTTCTGAACTCCCGTAGTTATAATGATCATTCTCTGAAGGAAATATAAGTGGCTAAGATATTTTTTTTCCAAATTGTGGAACCAAGAACTAAAGTCAATATTCAACATTTAGCTTAATACAAAGTACAGAACTATACTATTAATACTTCTACAACTATCTACTAACATGGTTCATCAATATCAATCTATATGTCTATTTTCTACCCAAAACAATCTTTACACTTAAGTACTCATAATATATACTTCCAAAATTCATGGTCAGATAAAACTTCAATATCTTAGAACTGCTATCAACTGTTCTACTCTCTTATATACCTGCTTTTCATTTTTGTTTTTACCCTAGATTTGACACTTATCCCTATCAAATTCTACCTAGCAATTCAAAGGGTCAATGAAAATTTAAATTTTCATTCTGTGATCTATCAATTATCTCATCTAGCTTTGTTCTATCTCAAATAGAAAATCTTACTATACGTATTAAATGGAGTAAAAGACCAAGATTTCCCTTAGAATGACACCTAAGTTCTTTGGGAATAGTTGTTCAGCAGCAATAAGCCCTCCAAAGCACATTTCTTTATCTTAACCACCAAATTTCTTACTAAAAGCAAATTTATAGTATATAGTATAACCATTATACTACTTAATTGTGAATTACTAGAGCACTGAGAAGGCCTGGTATAAATCTGAGTAAAAGATAGATTTATTATATCATATTTGACACAGAATTCAAACATGAGAGAAGAATCATTTAAGTAAATTCTGTTTTGAATATTTCCCTCTTCCTTCATTCCAGATACTCCCAATTTGTAGTATTATTGCCACATTTTTGACAATGACATAAATAGTTTGCTTAAAATCTTGTATGACTAAACATGGTAGGTGCTTAAGATATAATTGGTTCTATTATCTCATTATATGGAGCTACCCCACATCCTAGGTCGGGGCGGTGGCTGAGTCGAGCCCCCCAACACCCGAGGTCAGGGGCGGCAGCCGAGAGGAGCAACCCCATATCCAAGGAGCTGTGGCTGCACAGGCGCAGGAGGGCCGACAGGAGCTACTCCACGTTTAAGGTCAGGAGGGGCGACCGTGAGGAGATACCCCACGTCCAAGGTTAAGAGAAACCCAACTAAGATGTTAAGTGTTGAAAGGGCATCAGAGAGCAGACACACTGAAACTTTAATCACAGAAAACTAGCCAATCTGATCACACGGACCACAGCCTGTCTAACTCAGTGAAACTACGCAATACCATGTGGGGCCACCCGAGATGGTGGGGTCATGGTGGGGAGGTCTGAACAGAATGTGGTCCACTGGAGAAGGGAATGGCAAACCACTTCAGTATTTTTGCCTTGAGAACCCCAGGAACAGTATGAAAAGGCAAAATGACAGGATACTGAAAGAGGAACTCCCCAGGTTGGTAGGTGCCCAATATGCTACTGGAGATCAGTGGAGAAATAACTCCAGAAAGAATGAAGGGATGAAACCAAAGCAAAAACAACACCCAGCTGTGGATGTGACTGGTGATAGAAGCAAGGTCCAATGCTGTAAACAGCAATATTGCACAGGAACCTGGAATGTCAGGTCCATGAATCAAGGCAAATTGGAAGTGGTCAAACAGGAGATGGCAAGAGTGAATGTTGATATTTTAGGAATCAGTGAACTAAAATGGACTGGATGGGTGAATTTAACTCAGATGGCCATTATATCTACTACTGTGGGCAGGAAACCCTTAGAAGAAATGGAGTAGCCATCATGGTCAACAAAAGAGTCCGAAATGTAGTATTTGAATGCAATCTCAAAAACAACAGAATGATCTCTGTTCATTTCCAAGGCAAACCACTCAACGTCACGGTAATCCAAGCCTATGCTCCAACCAGTAACACTGAAGAAATTAAGTTGCATGGTTCTGAGAAGACCTACAAGACCTTATAGAACTAACACCAAAAAAAAAAGATGTCCTTTCCATTATAGGGGACTGGAATGCAAAAGTAGGAAGTCAAGTAACACCTGGAATAACAAGCAAATGTGGACTGGAATGCAAAAGTAGGAAGTCAAGAAACACCTGGAATAACAAGCAAATTTGGCCTTGAAGTACGGAATGAAGCAGGGCAAAGGCTAATAGAGTTTTGCCAAGAGAATGCACTGGTCATCACAAACACCCTCTTCCAACAACACAAGAGAAGACTCTACACATGGGCATCACCAGATGGTCAACACTGAAATCAGATTGATTATATTCTTTGCAGCCAAAGATGGAGAAGCTCCATACAGTCAGCAAAAACAAGACCAGGAGCTGACTGTGGCTCAGATCATGAACTCCTTATTGCCAAATTCAAACTTCAATTGAAGAAAGTAGGGAAAACCACTAGACCATTCAGGTATGACCTAAATCATATCCCTTATGATTATACAGTGAAAGTGAGAAATAGACTTAAGGGCCTAGATCTGATAGACAGAGTGCCTGAGGAACTATGGATGGAGGTTCATGACACTGTACAGGAGATAGGGATCAAGACCATCCCCATGGAAAAGTCATGCAAAAAAGCAAAATGGCTATCTGAGGAGGACTTACAAATAGCTGTGAAAAGAAGAGAGGCGAAAAGCAAAGGAGAAAAGGAAAGATATTCCCATTTGAATGCAGACTTCCAAAGAATAGCAAGGAGAGATAAGAAAACCTTTCTCAGTGATCAATGCAAAGAAATAGAGGAAAACAACAGAATGAGAAAGACTAGACATCTCTTCAAGAAAATTAGAGATATCAAGGGAACATTTCATCCACAGAGGGGCTCGATAAAGGACAGAAATGGTATGGACCTCACAGAAGCAGAAGATATTAAGAAGAGGTGGCAAGAATACACGGAAGAACTGTACAAAAAAGATCTTCATGACCCAGATAATCACAATGGTGTGATCACTCACCCAGAGCCAGACATCCTGGAATGTGAAGTCAAATGGGCCTTAGAAAGCATCACTACAAACAAAGCTAGTGGAGCTGATGGAATTCCAGTTGAGCTATTTCAAATCCTGAAAGATGATGCTGTGAAAGTGCTGCACTCAATAGGCCAGCAAATTTGGAAAACTCAGCAGTGGCCACAGGACTGGAAAAGGTCAGTTTTCATTCCAATCCCAAAGAAAGGCAATGCCAAAGAATGCTCAAAGTAACGCATAATTGCATTCATTTCACACACTAGTAAAGTAATGCTTAAAATTCTCCAAGCCAGGCTTCAACAATAGGTGAAACGTGAACCTCCAGATGTTCAAGCTGGTTTTAGAAAAGGCAGAGGAACCAGAGATCAAATTGCCAACATCTGCTGGATCAGTGAAAAAGCAAGAGAAAAAGCAAGAGAGTTCCAGAAAAACATCTATTTCTGCTTTATTGACTATGACAAAGTCTTTGACTGTGTGGATCACAATAAACTGTGGGAAATTCTGGAAGAGATGGGAATACCAGACCACCTGAGCTGCCTCTTGAGAAACCTATATGCAGGTCAGGAAGCAACAGTTAGAACTGGACATGGAACAACAGCCTGGTTCCAAATAGGAAAAGGAGTACTCCAAGGCTGTCACCCTGCTTATTTAACTTATATGCAGAGTACATCATGAGAAACGCTGGGCTGGAGGAAGCACAAGCTGGAATCAAGATTCCCAGAAGTATCAACAACTTCAGATATGCAGATGACACCACCCTTATGGCAGAAAGGGAAGAGGAACTAAAAAGCCTCTTGATGAAAGTGAAAGAGGAGAGTGAAAAAGTTGGCTTAAAGTTCAGCATTCAGAAAATGAAGATCATGGCATCTGGTCCCATCACGTCACGGGAAATAGATGGGGAAACAGTAGAAACAGTGTCAGACTTTATTTTTTGGGGCTCCAAAATCACTGCAGATGATGACTGCAGCCATGAAATTAAAAGACGCTTACTCCTTGGAAGAAAAGTTATGACCAACCTAGATAGCATATTAAAAAGCAGAAACATTACTTTGCCAACAAAGTTCTGTGTAGTCAAGGCTATGGTTTTCCTAGTGGTCATGTATGGTGTGAGTGTTGGACTGTGAAGAAAGCTGAGTGCCGAAGAATTGATGCTTTTGAACTGTGGTGTTGGAGAAGACTCTTGAGAGTCCCTTGGACTGCAAGGAGCTCCAACCCGTGCATCCTAAAGAAGACCAGTCCTGGTTGTTCATTGGAAGGACTGATGCTAAAGCTGAAACTCCAGTACTTCTGCCACCTCATATGAAGAGTTGACTCATTGGAAAAGACTGATGCTGGGAGGGATTGGGGGCAGGAGGAGAAGGGGGCGACAGAGGATGAGATGGCTGGATGGTATCACCGACTTGATGGACATGAGTTTGAGTGAACTCTGGGAGTTGGTGATGGACAGGGAGGCTGGCGTGCTGCAATTCATGGGGTCACAAGAAGTTGGACACGACTGAGCAACTGAACTGACTGACTGATTATCTCATTAACTAAGTCTGGCAGAACTCAAGTCAATTATGGAATACATATGGTACCAAGTTATGCCCCAACACATTAAAAACAAAAATTAAATAATATTTATGGTAGTTATCAAGTAAGGTAAGACTTCAGAAAAAAACTTACGGCAAAGTTAAAACTTTAATTCCATTATTTTCAATTATGATAGCTATATAACCATCTTATAACTAATTCATAATTAAGAAATTGAGAGATTAAATGAGAATATATTGCTTACTATGTTTTTAATAGTGCATAAAATGTAAATACAAAATAATATGAAGAATAAAGATTCCAAAAAAAAAGTATTTCAATAAATTAATACACTAACATTCAGGATAAAAGATGTTATAGCAAGATTTGATGATTCTATAAAAGGCATTTAAAAAACCTTAGGGCAAATTTTAAAAAGGATTATTAACACTTAAAAAATAAAAGCACTACCAAAAGAAATACAGTAAAATTTATCAGAAGCAAACACTGTCAACCATAAGACACCACTTAAGCAAGAATACTGTTCCCTTGAAGGGGTGCAGGTTTCTATTATTAGCAGAGATAAGAGCTGCCTCAAATTCTTTCCTTAATAACACTATACTAAAAATAAAATGGTTGCCACATTTCAAAATAAACACTTTGCTTTCAATATGCATTTCAATGGTCTAAATAATAGATAAAAACCTATTTAACCTGATTCAAAGTGTTTTCTCTTACATTTGCAACTAATAAATACACTAGGGAGACTGGCTCTCACTTTCATAACACATTCAATATTTTAGGGGTCTTCTGCCACCCACTTTCTCATTTGAGATTAGATCTTCTCTTAGATCCAATTAAATTATCTACCTAGCTTCAAAATATTAACTATTTGCTCTATAAAGTACCTTCCCTCTCATTAAGGAAATCACAAGAATATCAGAAGAGTAAATGCAACAGTATAATCACTACAAAGCAGTACAAGCGCTTTAAGCAGAGCTAACATGGACTACAAGGTAAGTGACTGTTTTGGCATATTAAAAAAAAAAAAAATCTAGATAAAGCAGTGCTGCGTCAGCATGGGAAAGGGAGAAAGTCCACAGAATTGAAGTAAGTTCCTCAGTATATGATCACCTACAAAAATCCTTTCTAACTCACAAAGTTATATGTGGAGAAAAATTGTAGAAAGCATCTTTAGCTCAGAGTCTGCATTTTCTGAAGTTTGAAAAAAATTAACTGTGTGTATTATTTTGGTTCTACTCCAAGTAGAACCTTGACAACAAACCACACATAAAAACTGCCAGCTGCTGCTCACATCCTCCTCCCTTTCCCAGCTTTACCTCCTTCATCCAAGAGTTCTATGATCACTATCATGAGACCTGGAATAGATAATCTGTTACATGTTTGCATATATTCATTGTATACATATACGTGGTATACAGAAGAGGGTGGTAAGTGAGCAGTGTCTGGAGAAGTAGATTAATAAACATACACAAATGAAATATGAAAAAAGACCAGAGAAAAATAAAACAGAACATAGAAAACTCTTTCTTCTCAACATCAATTAAATCCTGGTCTCAGAACCAGATCACAGATTATTCTCAGAGTTCAGCTAATTACAGGTTTACAAATACATAAAATAGGGCCCAAGTATACAAATACATAAAAGTTAAGTACTTGTATATTGTCACCTACATTTTCTCCTGTATTACTCTCAAAAGTATCAAAGACCATATAAGTCTTATTCCCTTTTTCAGAGATCAAGTGACTTTGGCTTGTAACAGCAAACTTCCACACAGGAGGCTTTCTAAATCCAGTATTCTCTATACTGTATACCATCCTGCCTTTGTGAACTTCCTCTGAATCTATCCATCTATAACATTGTTTCCTATGGAAAAGTGTCTTTCAAGAATCAATCCATTACACAAAATGAACAAAATCCATTCAGCATTAAGGACAAAACACTAAAATCATAAAAATAAGATAAATCAGAGGGTAAGAACCCTAAATAGCACACTATTTACTTGATTATTTAAGAAAGATGATGAATTTATTTTCATTCCAACATTAACAGTCTAGTATTTCAGAAAATATATAGCTTCATTAGTTGGAAGTATTAGTTGTTAAGCATTGCTTAACAGCTGTTTAGAATTACATATTTTCAGAAGTAAAATCAGTTCAGCTGGCAATTTATATGAACATCAACAGGTATTTCCATGTCATTCTTATTTTATTCATTTTCCATCTTTGTGAAAAAACAAATTTCATGACTTAACCCAAAAAGATACTGGATTTTTAATATAAACACTAAAAACTAAATATCATATAGCACAAATGAGTTAATCATTAGGAACTTTCCAATGTAGGCAACCAAAAAAATTGGGGCAAATTATTAAAGTTAAGTCTCAGTGTTGCAATCAGAGTTGCAATCAGAATCGCAATCAGTAAACATTTATTATTAATAACACTTCACACAGGGTACAGGATTCACTCAAAATGGCCATGTATCATCTCCACAACAGCCATCTATCTGTAAAGTAGCTCATTTTCTCTTAAGCCATTTTATGTGCCTCAATTCATTTAATCCTTAAAAAACTAGAACGTAGGTAGCCAAGTATTGTTACTGTCATTCTACAAGCTCAAGGAAGTTTAATGGTTTCCCAAATTCATACAACTGGCAGTAGCATGAAATGAAAATCCCCAGCTAACGCCTTCCAAAACCAATGTTCCTTCATTCTAGGACATCGTTATTTTTTACAAATTCTCTTTAGTCTGGTTACTAAAGGCCACCGGCAATCTTTAGTCAAAGTTATTTTCATAATGGTGATGGGGCCACCCTGAAATACCTGGTATTTTAAAGAAATTTAAATACTTAAATTAGTTAATAGTGTCAGAATTCAGTAACCTTATCATATAAAAAAATGGAATGGATTGAGACACAATAGTAAAATTTATATGAAAATATAATTTTTAATCATCTATATGGAATTTATCTGCCTGCCAATTCAGGAGACTTATGAGACAGGGGTTTGGTCCCTGGATGCGGAAGATCCCCTGCAGGAGGGAACGGCAACCCACTCCAGTATTCTTGTCTGGAGAATCCCCAGGGACAGAGGAGCCTAGCAGGCTAGAGTCACAAAGGGTCGCAAAGAGTGGGACAGACGTACATCAGAGAACCATAAATTTACCACTTCTGCAACATCCTAGCACTGTAACATTAGGCAAATTAAAGTATCTAATTCTAAATATCTACATTTGCAAAATGGAGATAATACCAAATCCAGGGTTACTTTGGGGAATAAATAAAACCAAGTACATATATAGTAAACACAGTATCAACTTAATCAAGTTGTAGCTTTTATCAATAAATTGTTACAAATATGTTTCCCTTTTCTTTTGTTTTACATTATTTCGGCTATAGTCTTCAGTAATTCAAACTTCCACTAAGCCAGAAGAACAATTAAATTTATCCATTTTTTGAAATTAAATCTTCAAAAATTCGGTTGCAAATAAATTTCACATTCCAGTGTCACTGCTAAGGAGAAGAAAACAAAGCCCAAAGAGGTTTCAAGTATTCTTTAGGGCCTTGACACTACAGTTCAGCTGCTCAGTCGTGTCGGACTCTTTGCAACCCCATGAACTGCAGCATGCCAGGCTTCCCTGTCCATCACCAACTCCTGGAGCTTGTTCAGACTCATGCCCATCAAGTCCGTGATGCCGTCCAACCATCTCCTCCTCTGTTGTCCTCTTCTCCTCCTGCCTTCAGTCTTTCCCACCATCAGGGTCTTTTCCAATGTCAGTTCTTCACATCAGGTGGCGAAAGTAATGGAGCTTCCATTTCAGCATCACTCCTTCCAGTGAATATTCAGGACTGATTTTCTTTAGGATGAACTGGTTTGATCTTTGCAGTTCCAGGGACTTGACACTACATGAGGGTCAAAAACAATGCCAGTGTGGGCCAGAAATACCACAGGTATAACTCTGAGGTCTACCAACTGACCAGCTAGTTGTCTCAGATCTAATTTATCACTTAGGACTGGTATTTATATTTCTAGGGCTTCCCAGGAGGCACAGTAGTAAAGAATCTGCCTGCCAATGCAGGAGACACAAGAGACAGGAGTTCAGTCCCTGGGTTGGGAAGATCCCCTGGAACAGGAAATGGCAACCCACTTCAGTCTTCTTGCCTGAATATTTCCATAGACAGAAGAGTCTGGCAGGCTGCAGTCCATGGAGTTGCGAAGAGCCGGATACAACTGAACACAAGCTCTACCTTTGCTTATCTTTCCTGTTATCTTACACAGAAGTGAAGATTTAATAAAATATTTACTTAATTTCAGGAAAGCCAAATCTGTGAGCCATTCACATAACTATTTGAAAAACAACAAAAAACAAAGCCTTGATGAGACCTTGCTGACTAGAAAAGGCTACTTTGACTGAAAGCATCCTATGAGATGGTTGGATGGCATCACTAACTTGATGGACATGAGTGTGAGCAAGCTCTGGGAGTTGGTGATAAATGGGAAGCCCGGTGTGCTGCAGTCCATGGGGTTGCAAAGAGTCAGACACGATTGAGCGCCTGAACTGAACTGATCCTATGGTGTACAATTCTAATGAAGAATAATCATTTCATAAATCAAATCTGTCAGTTCTCACCCTGAAAATGCAAGCTTCTTTTAAAAATATAATTACCATTATATTTAAAACACTTTTTTTCTTCAACTGGTCTTTGTAAAACACATACACAAGATCTGTTCTTCTAGAATTTCTGTGACCTTCATCATTTAGGTAAGAACTGAGCAAGTCTAATTACAAGAGCTCTTAAATAGCAGTTATACCTTACCTGGGAAAGAGTAAGAACCAAAACAATACATAGAAAAAATTTAAAGAACGCACTACATAGATAAAACGCACTACTTCAAACTCTGACGGCCAACATATTCTGTTTCCATAAGCACTCCCCTAGTACTCTTACACTAGAACAACGGAGAAAAAAATCAACTCAATATTTTAAATAAGGTTTCAATTATTTATCAACAATTAGAAGGATTTACATATGTTTTTAAAAGCAACTTTAAAAAAGTGCTATTAAATGAAAACTAGTTATTTCCATTTTGGTTCATTGTACCTAACTTTGATCTGTAAATTGATACATCAACAACTGAAGTTAAATTTTCAATATCTATAAATAACATAATAGTTAGAGAAGGGACATAAAATATTTAGCACTTCTCCATTTCCATGTTTTTATAGCCATATAAAACTAAACCATCTACTACTGTTTAATAGAAATTAAATTTATAAAGTCTAAATCAATAGCAAATAAAAATGTAAGTATTTTCAATAAATGGTCCTGAAACAATTGGATATCCATATTCAAAAAGCTGACCTTAGAATCTCAACTTATACCATACTCAAATGTTAACTCAAAATGGGTCCTAGATGTAACTATAAGAGCTAAAACAATAAACATCTATTTTTTAAAAAAAGTGAAGAAATTCTTGAAACCCAAAGCAAAGATTTCTTAAATATAACATCAAAAGCATCATCCATAAAAGGAAATAGTCAATAAGCAGGACCTCACAAAAATTCAAAACACTTATACATGTCAGACAACTGACGTGAAGAAAATATTTGCAATAAGGGACTTGTATCCAGAATTTATAAAAAGAATTCTTATGAACTCAATCAATCCAACAAATGAACTAAAGATATGAAAAGACATTTCACTCAAGATACACAAATGGCTATTCAGCACATGAAAAGATGTTCAGTATCATCACTAAGAAAGCACAAATTGAAACCCCATGAGTTACCATTTCACACCTACTAGAAGAGTTATAAGAAGACAATAAATAAATGTCAGTGAGGATCTGGAGAAATAGGAACCCTCATACATTATTGGTGGGACTGTAAAATGGTACAACCACTTTGGAACAGTGTGCAGTTTCTCCAACAAATAAAAATAAAATTATGATACAAGCCAACAATTCTACTCTTAGGTACTCTTAGGTATACTACCCGATATATATGAGAACATATATCCGCAACAAAGACTTGCATACAACGTTTGTGGTGGCATTATCTGTAACAGTCCCAAACTGAAAACAGAGGTCATCAACAGGTGACTGCATAGGCAAAATGTGGCATTTTCATGAGGTGGAATATTATTAAGCAATGAAAAGGAACAATGCTATGTCATGCATGAACATCAAAAGCCTTGTTAAAGAAGTCAGACGTGAGACTTCATATTCAATGATCTCATTTATAAGAAATGTCCAGAGAAAGCATATTTATTCAGACAGAAAACAGATTAACAGTTTCCTAGGGCTAAGGGTTAACTATAAATGGCATGAGGAATTTTATTATGGTGATGAAAATGTTATAAACTGACCTATAAAATGGTTGCACCATTCAGTAAAGTCACTAAAAATCACTGACTTGTACTACACATAATACATTTAGGATGGGTGACTTTTATGATATGTTAAATATGCTTGAAAAAAAGTTGTGTTTAAAAATAAGCGTGCTTTTGTTTGTAGTCCCTAATTACAGTGGACCCTTGAACAACACTGGAGTTAGAGGCACTGGACCCCAGGAAGTTGAAAACTTGTGTATAACCTTATATTCCTCCCCCAGTATTCATGGTTCCACATTTTAGGATTCAACCAACCTTGACTGTATAATACTGTAGTATTTATTTAGAGGAAAAAAATAATCTGTTGTAAAAGTAGATCTCTGCAACTCAAACTCATGGTGTTCAAGGGTCCACTGTAAATGAGTAACTTTAGACTGCTGCAACTTATATAATTTTTATTAAGCAACTGTACTAATTCTAACTTTGGATGGGAGAGCACTAACTTTGGAGAGGTGCTCATACAGTGTTAGGAAATCTCCCCAGTTAGTTGCTCACTGGGAAGGAGTCTTCCAGGAAAAGGATTTCTCACAAATCCAAGTACCTTCTGTTGGTTTATATTTTAAGTCAGTTCCAGGATATATACAAAAAGAGATTTAAGTTGTCCTGTGACAATGGACCAAATGATCTATCTGATGGGTATTTTAGCCAATATTCGGATTACACAAGAATTTTTTTAAAAACAACAATTTTTAACACAATTTGAAAAGGAACAGTATACATTATATAACCTGGAAAGTGTACATGCCTAGATGGTGAAGACTTGAGTGTGTAACATCAAAACACAATAGTCCTTAGTAATGTCACAGCATTAATCCAGTTCCTGAATCTTCATATATTCACTCTAAATATATTCACTCCACTTACCACTTTATGAGGTCTTGCAAACCTAAGCCAGGACTTCACAGCCCTCACAGGACTTGAAAGAATTTTACAAACCTGAGGTCTTTATATAAATATACACCCTATCTGTAAGGCCATGCCTGACAATCTTACTGAAAACTGTGAACTGCACAAAACTCCGATTCATTTGTCTTCACAGCACTAAAAATACTACACACACACACACACACACACAAATATATACAGTGATTACTGTCTTCCCCTACTTGAATATAAGCACCACAAAAGGAAAGATTTTAATGATTTTGTTCCTAGGGTATCCCCATTACCTAGAACAGTGCCTGGCACACTGTAGGCACTCAGTAAGTGTTTACTGAACAAAAGAAAGGGTATCAGATGTGTGCAAGTAAATAAAAGCTGATCCCTACCATGTGAATGAACGAGTCTCTTCTATCCACTTACAGCCTGGATTCAAGGTTAAAATAAGATTTTTGGACGAAGTGAAAGAGTAGTATTGATCTCTACACTACCATGTGTAAAACAGCTAGCTAGTGGGAAGCTAAGGTATGGCACAGGGAACTCGGCTGAGTGTTCTGTGATGACCTAGCAGAGTGGGAGGGAGGCTCAAGAAGGAGGGAATACATGTATACTTACAGCTGATTCACCGTGTCATAGAGAAGAAACTAACACAAAATTGTAATTTACTATAATTTTTAAAACTTAAAATTTTTTCATTATGATTTTTTAAGGAAATAGAGGCCTCAATAAAATCCTCAAGCTGCCTACCCAACATTTTCTCAGCAAAACGAAAAAAGAAAAAAGCAACAACCAAAAGAAGTATTTTTAATAAGTTGGTTCTAGTTCTGGAGAGAGGACAAGTTAATTAATCTCACATGACTCTTAAGAAAAACAGGAAAGTTCAATACTTAACTAGTAACCAGTAAAAAAAAAAAAAAAAAAATCAAAGCAGCCTGTTTTTCTACACCCAAAATGGGATCCCATCACCTAGGAACACAGAGCTCAGCAGAGTATGTCTTAGCAATTCTGGCCTCAGCCCTACATCCTCAAGATCCAACTCCAAAGTCCCTTTTTCCTTTCCCTCCATCCTGGAAGCCTTCCTAGAACCATTTTACACACACCAAGCAACCTTCAGATCTCTCAGTTCTAAGCCCTGACCCAACCAAGCTACATTCCAGCGTTTCCCAAGGCCAGCAGAAAGACCCACCCACCTCGCGCCCCGGGACCCCCCGTAGACTACCAGCCCTACTAATCTAGAGTCAGGGAGTACGAAAGAATCCAGACAGCAGGACTTCCCAGCCTGGCCAAAATTGGAGGACATTTTAGACCTTTATCCCAGTTCTGCCAATTTCGGTGTGACCTTGAACACGTCCCTCCTAGGGGGTCCCCGTTTTCTCACGTTACAGGCGAAGATAACACCTGCACCTGCTGTAAGGATTACAGGAGATCACACGCGAAGCACCTAACGGGACACCTGGCACGAAATGGGAACTCCACCATCAGGACCGTGGGTCATTCCTCAGGGTCCTTGCAGCCTCCCAGCTGAAAGGCATCTCGCCCAACAACCCAATCTCCGGGTTTCAGAGAGGGGCACTAAGGTCGGGCTGTAGAAGCGTGCTGGACGCCAGTCCCAGGACCTCGCGACGCCCCCGCCCGAGCCCCCTCGCCGGGACCCCGCCGTTGCCGCGGGGCGAAGCGGTACCCACTGCCTTCCCTGGGTCCCCAGGTTCCGCGCGGCCCGGGCGCGGCCGCTCCACCTGCCGCCAGGCCCCGCCACCCGCTGCCCGCTCGCGGCCCGGCACACCCGGACTCCGGGGCTCGGCCTCCCGCGAGGCGCGGCGTACTCAACTCTTCACTTTGCCGAAGGTGCCGACGCCCAGCGTGTCGCCCAGCACGTAGTGGCCGATCTTCACCCGCCCGTCGTGCTTCTGCTTCTCAGCCATGTTCGGCGCGCGCAGCCTCGCTCCGCCGCCGCGGGATCCTCTGCGCGGCCACCGCCGCCGCCTACCCACAGTGCAGCGGGCCCGCGGGGGGCGGGGGCCCGAGACTTGGGGACCAGGCGAGGCGGGGCGGGGCGGGGCGGGGGGAGGGGGGACGCGAGCAGGTGGGGGGCAGGGGCGGGGCCGCGCCGAGGCCCCTGGGCGGGCGTGAGGCCGGCTTGGGCCCGGGGCCAGGGCCCTGGGGGCGCAGTGGAGGGAGCGTGGGCGCTTGGTGCGGGGGAGGTCGGAGGCCGACAGGTGTGCGCGGAGCGGGGAGGGGGAAGGATGTCGCCTCGCTACCTGGAGGAGGGGCCCTGGGGTGGGAGCCGGGTTAAGGGGCCCTCGAGCAGAACCTGACGGTGCGAATAAGAGGGTGAGATTTGGGCCGAATCTTGGCGAGTGGAAAGCGATGGAAGTATTAATAGAACCTGGGGAAGAGAAACAGGCCTGAAGTGTGGGGAGAGAGGGGCGTGAAACGCAGCGTGTGGGTCCGAGGGAAGTCAGGGCTGGCGGCAGTGGGGAAGGGCCTTGATCGAAGGTCAGTGAAGGAGAGTCACAGGGAAGCTTTTGGAGTCACGCACTGTTTTCATACAGATCACCACGGCACAAACAAAAAAAGCCAACTCTGCTGGCTTCACTGATTCTCCTCTACGTTCTGTCTAATTCTCAGTTATGGAGGAGATACCCTCTCTAGAGCTCTCCGTTCTAACTAATTTGCACAAAGTTCTCCAATCAGTCCCAATATTTGCTCAACTGTATTTTAGACTTATAAATATATGGGCTTTCTAGGAGGCTCAGTGGTAAAGAATCCGCCTAGGAGACAAGGGTTTGATCCCTGGGTTGAGAAGATCCCAGGGAAAAGGAAATGGCAATCCACTCCGATAGTGTTGCCTGGGAATTCCCATAGACAGAGAAGCCTGGCGGGCTGCAGTCCATGGGGTCGCAAAAGAGTTAGACACAACTAATCAAGTATATATAGCAAAGAAATTGTGATAGAGCTGCACAAGAGGGAAATAGTGGAAGAAACTGAAGAGGGAAACTGAACGTAGTGCGCTTGGGGAGTAAGCTACCTAAGGGACAAGGGCAATGTAAGGGCACAAATTAAAGGTGAAGACTGAAGGGGGAGTGAGGAAACGGCAAGAGGAAACTAGAAGCAGGCAGAGCCTTAAAAACTGCCAAGATACAGTAAGTACAGTGATTACTTCCTCCTCCCGCCCTCCCTTCTCCTCTCCTTTCGTCTTTCCTTCCTTCAGTCTCCTAGTTTCCAGTGTTGCCTGTCAGTGCTTAAAAATCATTTGCCTAATGGGAATAAATGTTTAAGGATTAGTTGAACATCTTTTACCTTTGTGTATGACAGTAGAGTTTCAAGGTCACATTCCTCAAATTGTAAGTCTCATTGCATTATTTATTGGTAAAGAGAGAAATGTATTAAAAAGGATAAGATGTAACACAAGTTCCTTTTCTGAGAAGTGATGAATATGCAAATTGCAAACTTGCATCTATTCTGCACACCAAGCCAATCTGATGAGAGATGATCATGGCTTATAAATTATAGACATCACAGCTGTTGAACAGAGGCTATTTCTGTTCATTCTTGGGATCATCTTTCTTGCTGACAAGAAGTATCATTTAAGAATCACTCTACCTAGCCGGCAATTGGAGGAAAATAGCCAGTTATTTTGCTACTGGTATTTGGTTAAGGATCAGTCCTTCGGTATTTATTCAAGTAGGAAAAAATATCTGTTCTGCTTTTGAGAAATAAGATGAATGTGTCACTTGTTTTAACATCCCAGTAAAAGATGTTAAAGACTATTAGATTCCTTTCTTGAAACTTTATGAAGGCAGCCTATAAAGAAATTTTAAAGCATTCTGCACTGTCTTAGCTACTGGTGGATAATTAAACTTTATTTATTATATGCCACATAACTATGATCCTTACCTCGCAACTATGAACTACTTTGTAGTTTTATTATTATACCAAACAAGTGGATGATACTTCATAGATTAAAAAGCTCATTTAAATGCAATTATCTCAGTTAGTCATCATAAAAGAAACTTCTTATTATCCCCATTTTATGATGATAAAACCTAGATTTTCCCTTTCGGATTTTCCAACGCAAATCAACTAAGTGGCAGACTCAGAACTCATATCCAGTTCTGACCTGTCCTTTTGTGTTTCTACTATGAAACATCTACCCATATAAAAAAGAGTATGTGATGCTCTAAAAACATAAATTTTTTACAATTATAGTTTCATTGTCGTGTTTTTATTATTTTTAGGGAATGTCAACAATATGTACTTAATCTTGTATTTTTATCTGTTTTCATGACTTTCGTTTAGAGGATAGATGGAATGCTAAGTGGGTGATGACAATGGGAAAGGACAATTCTTGGTGGCATCACTCAGCCTTCTGTTGCCTGAATAATTTCAATTGTGATTCCATATTTGCCTCTCCTACCCAACAGTACAAAGTGAGAATTCATCAGATTGAATCTCCTTAAAGAGCCATGCCACTTGGGGAGGGTCTCACCACCCCCCAAGAAGTCCTAGTAAATACAGAAGATCCCATTTTATTGTTTTCCAGTGATGTTTTAGTGTCCGCTTGTTGTTCAGTACCAGTCTCTGAGATTACTGTCCCCTGGGAAGCTATTCAGTTCTTAACCAGGTCCAGCTATTACTGCTTTACCCTCTTACTATGGTAACTTTGGAGTTACTTGACTTCAAATCCTCTGTACTGGGGACCTGAGTGAGAGAATAATGGAGCACCACCTAAACAAATACACTTAACTAGATTCCATTGGTATTATCAATAACCACTTTCTTTGATTTTTTGCTTCTCCTTGAGGCTTACCTACTCTGACCACGCACCTGCGTTCTCTATTCTGCGTTCTCCATTCCCCTAGCCCTTCTCTGCTTTTTCCATGGCACTAGCATCACTGACTCGATGGACGTGAGTCTGAGTGAACTCCGGGAGTTGGTGATGGACAGGGAGGCCTGGCGTGCTGCGATTCATGGGGTCACAGAGTCAGACACGACTGAGCGACTGAACTGAACCTTCTGACATACTGTTTAATTTACTTGTTTATTACATTTTTGTTTTGTCTCTCTCTTGCAACTAGAAGGTAAGCTTCACAAAAGAGTTTCTTCCCCTCTCTTTTTATTCACTGATGGATGTATCCTCAGCACAGATGTACCCTAGTAAGTCACAGGCTGTTTCTTCAGTGGATTAAGCTTGTGTGGCACCTGAAGTTTATACAATGAGGCAGAACCTCCTTAATGAAAAAATACAAAGTTGGAGATGTAAGTAAATATTTGAAATTAAGTCTACAAAATTTTTGAAGTTAACAAATAACACAAACTTACCAAATCCAGAAAAATAACATTTTTATAAATTAATTATTCCACCTATCTCTATAATACATGCTTTCTACATATTTTGGCTGTGTATTCTTTGATTGTCTCCTCATATTTTATATTTTTATAGAGAGAATAGAAAGATAATTCTGTCCTTCCTCTAACTTGATTGATCAAATTTTTGTTCACATCTTCCTCTTCAGGATCTGCATAGTGCTTTTTTCATAGAATTAATATAGCGTCTATCAATTCTATTATCATATATGTGAATATTTCATATGCCTTTCACATTTCATATACAAACTAAATATTTCATATACATGTGAGAATAACATACCCTTTCTGCTGCTCCTGGGACTTGACAGAAGCTAGTATATCATTCCCGAAATATTTATTGAATTAGATTAAAGAGAAAGATTACCAAAATGCAGAGCCAAGTAGCAAGAATACAGGGAAGAGCATAAAATAAGTCAAACTTAACAGCATTTTGATTTCACACACACATGTATTAAATACAAAGCAGAATTTTTGGTATAGCAGTCGTTAGTGAGATTGGAGATGGGTAGAACCCAGAACATATAGGACCTTAGAGACTCATGATAAGGTATTCTTTCCTATTATTGTTCTCCAATTTAAAATAAAAAGAAAGTTGGACACTCACTGATTAATAAAATGTGCTGATGGTGTCTTATAGGTAGTATTAGTTCAGTAATTGCTTCTTTTTTATTTCATACACCAAAGTAGGATAAATAACTCCCACCCTTAATGATTATCAGTATTATTTCATTTAGCAACCTATTTTTTCACTTTTTTTGTTTCATAGGGTGTTTTATTAAAATTGTTTGCTGTTTCACTGGTAAATACTTCAGTATACACTGCTAGTAGATAAGGACTTCTTTTTAGCATAGCGATGCTACTATTATCATATCTAACAAAATTAACAATAATTCCTTACTATTATAAACCACCCATTTTGTGTTCAGTTTCTCTTGATTGTCTTAAGAATAACTGTACATTTGGTTTATTCTAATCAAGATTTTTAAATAGCATTTTATAGAGATGCATCTTATGTTTCTTTTAATCTGTGATTTTTTTCCTCCCTCTTTAATAAGTGTCATTTGTTGTTTAATAAGTAGGTCTTTAACCTGTTGAATATTCTAAACCCTGTTGGATTCAGTTTAACAATTATTCTTGATCATCAAAGTATGATGGTATGGTGTTGTAGGAAGCATAGTATTTAGAAACAAAAATCCTGAGTTCATGTCTCAGCTTAATCACTTAGTGTGTCCTTAAACAGATCAATTTACATCTCATTGGTAAAACTAGTAGTGTTAGGAAATTCAATTCCCAAATCCACTGCCCATTTTAGAATGAAACTATCAAAGGAAAAAGGGAGATTACTATGAAGTACTATAGGCTATAGTCCAAGGTATCTCAACAAACTGATCTTGGTACGTTATTTTCCCCACACATGTTTTACCTCTTGACATTTATTATTATTGGTGTGTAAGACTGAGAGGGTAATATTACCTGCCAACAGTCTTCCAAAAAATAAGTAGATACAATACATTTGACAACCATTAAAACACTTTAAAGGAAGTATAAAACTTTGTGATGTTATTTTTAGCAGGTATTCTAATAACAAATATTAATTTTAATGTAACTCATTTTTATTTTCATCTGAGTATGTTTCTAAATTGCTTCAATATGAGTCAACATTTTTTTCAGTGTAGTTAAGAAAAATATAACATTTTGGATCAGATTTTCTCCATGGCCAGATGCATTAATTGGAATAATAAAGGTTGTTTGCTTTGCTGTATAAACATTATGGATCTAACAGCATTTTTAGAATCTTGGCTTTCATGTATGTGTTGACAGCTTGTCTGAAAAAAAGAAAAAAAAACTCAAACATACTTTTAGATCAATCAAATCAATTCTTTCCGCCCTGGCATGGCTTCAGTGCCTAGCTATACTGTGCTTTTAGACTAGTGAGGTTTGAATAAAGTGATACCAATGTCACCTTGACATGGTTATCATCTATGTTATAGCTGTGTGTTGGAATTAAAACAACCCTTGACAAAACTATAGAGTATACACATGATCTAAAGTCTTTTATAATACACTTTCAATGACCCCCAGTGGGTATTAATGCTTTGACTTTTTGGTTCAATCCTGTGAACATTAACTACAAAGCTTTAACATGATTAATTAGTGCAAATGTTAAGACCAATTAGCTAATTTCAAAATTTCCTAATGCTCCTAATATATATTTAAGTAACTCTCCCTCCAAGATTAAAGACCTAAAAAAATAGCCTGAGATTTCTGTTTCTTTTCTATGGGCAAGCACTAGGGGCGCCTCAAGGGCTCTTAACTCTGAGGTTCTGATTCTCTGAAATTAACTGTGTTACATTCATTAAGGGGCTTCCCTGGTGGCTCAGTGGTAAAGAATCTGCCTGCAGTGCAGGAGACTTAGGAGATGTGTGTTCGATCCCTAGGTTGGGAAGATCCCCTGGAGGAGGGAAATAGCAAACCACTCAAGAACTCTTGCCTGGAGAATCACATGGACAGAGAAGCCTGGTGGGCTACAGTCCATGGGGTCCCATAGAGTTGGACACAACTGAAGTGACTGAGCATGCATGCATTCATTAATAAACTTTTCACCCTTTATTTTTTAACTGTTGAAATGTTTTTAAAGTGGTATAAAACTAGTGATCTTACCAAGTAAAGATTCCCAGATTCTTTGGGTTTATTGCTCCTTGTTCTAAATATACACATTCATTGAAAAAAAGATGTACTAAGTGCCAGCTGTGTGCTAGATACTGTTTTAGGCACTGGGGATATAGTAGTGAACAAGACATCTGCTCCTTGTCTCATTTATCACTCATGGAGTTAGCATTTGTTAAAGAAAAGCTATTCACAGCAGTTTTAAAGAAGCTAAGTTGACTATATCTGTAGGGACTACTGTAATGGGGTATTACAGGAGGTGAACGAGATTGGCTTGGGCTCCACTCTGAATACAACAAAGAAAGGTGGGGATTTGTAGCCAAGGAGCTGTGTGGGAATATCGGTGAACAGAAAACTACTGGGAGGCTAGGGTAATTCTTTGTTCAACTAACCTAACAGGATCCTTGCTGAAAGAAGGCCAAGGTGATGGTGAGGATAAGGAATTTTATTGGATATTGAGGGTGATTATTCTGGCTAAACCAAACTCAACAGCTTGTATAGGTGTATATGCTTAGTCGATCAGTCCTGTCCAGATCTTTGCAACCCCGTGGACTGTAGCCTGCCAGGCTCCTCTGTTCATGGGATTCTCCAGGCAAGAATACTGAAATGGGTAGCCATTTACTTATCCAGGGGATCTTCCGAACCCAGGTATTAAACTCTGGTCTCCTGCATTGCAGGTGGGTTCTTTATGACTAGTGCCACCAGCTTAACAGGATTCTTGCTAAACTTGAGCTCTTGAGGACATGTCCAAAAATTGGGCCTATTTGGGTTTAAAGGAGCATGACAAGACTTAGGTCAAAGAGAGCATCTTTTTCACATTCTAGTGGGAGAGGCAGACAATAAGCAAACAGATGTGTCGTATAATATACTGTTAGTGGTAAGAGCTGTAGAAGAAAATAAGCAGAATAAATAGATACAAAGATGAATGTGGGGAAGGGGGAAGGTTGAGTATGCATTTCATATAGATGGTCAGAGAAAGTCTTGCTGAGAATGTATAGAGCAGAAACCTGATAAGGAAGGAAGGAGTCATGGAAATATCTGGGACAAGAGCATTCCAGACAGAAGGAAAAGCAAGCCCAAAGGCCCTGAGACAGTACAAATAGCATATTGGAGGAATAGTGAGAAGGTCACTGTGCCCAAAGTGGTAAGTACAAGAATGAAACTGGTGGGGTTTGCAGTTAGAATGCCTGGAGCCAGGTCATCTGGGGTAGGCTATGTTAAAAAAATTTGAATTTTCTTTCAAAGTATAATCACATGTTTTGGGAAGGTTTTTGAACAGAAGAGTGATGTGATATAAATGTAAAGGATCTCTTCAGATGGCTGTGTGGGAAAGAGTCTAAGGGGACAAAGTGGAAGAAAAGCAGCTAAGAGGCCATTGTAGTAGAACAGATGAGTGCTGATAGCAGTTGACACAATGGTAGTTACAATGAAGATGGTGACAAGCATTCAGATTTGGCATATATTTTTATATTAGCACCAAGAGAATTTGCTAATAGTTGGATGAGAGGTGTAAGAAAAATCACAAAAGAGGACCGAAGACTTAGGTTTGGGGGTCCACGCAACTAGACGAACAAGGGTGCCATAGACTGATATGCGGAAGACTTCATGAGAAATTAGTTGGGAAGAGGGAAGGATGGTGGACAAAATTCTGTTTTGATCATGGTGAACATGAGATGTTTAATAGAAATTCTAAAGAATATGTCAAGTAGGTGGCTGACACAAGACTGAACTTCCAGGGACCAGTCCAGTCTGAAAATATTTCAAAATAGTCAGCTGGAGATCACTTAGGAAATAAATATAAACAGCAAAAGGAAGAGGTTCTCAGACTGAGACATCCCAGGTTTAGAGATATGTAAAAGGAAGAGAAGTTAGCAAAAGATGCTGAAAAGAGGAAGGAAGGGACTTCCCAGGCAGTCTGGTGGTTAAGATTCTGTGCTTCCAATGCAGGAGGTGTGGATTTGATCCCTGGTCAGGGAACTAAGATCCCACATGCCATGTGATCAAAAAATAAAGTGGGAGGAAATTTGAAAAACTGTCATCAACCACTTCAACAAACTTATCAACTATGTCTGATGACTCCAAGAGATCAAGTGAAATGAGAATGAAGAGTTGCTGGTTGGATTTGATGACCTTGACAAATGACTTTGCAGCAGAATGCTGAAGATTAAAGAATGGAGTGAGCTATGAAAAAGTTGAAAAAGTGGAGAAGGTGATTATATACAATTCCTTTGTCTTTTGTCATGAAATTAAGCAGAGAAATTTTTGAGTTTTGCTATGAAGGGGCCATAGCAAAGGCGAATTTGGATACAAGGGTGGGTTTTTTTAGGGTGAAGAAAAATACAACATGCTTATATGTTGATAGGAATGATCATGTAGAAAAGGAAAAGATGATGGTGTATGATAGAGTGAATAACTATAGAATGTTTATTAGTGGATCCCACGTTGACAGTCCTTAAGGAACTTCCATACCTGCTTTCGGGAACTTATATTCCAATGGAAAACATATAGACTTAAATTAGTAAATTGCAAAATGTTAAATTAGTAAATTTCAAAATGGTGAAATCAGTTCAGTTCAGTCACTCAGTTGCCTCTGACTCTTTGCGACCCCATGAACTGCAGCGCGCCAGGCTTCCCTGTCCACCACCAACTCCTGGAGCCTGCTCAAACTTATGTCCATCCAGTCGGTGATGCCATCCAGCCATCTAATCCTCTGTTGCCCCCTTCTCCTGCCTTCAATCTTTCCCAGCACCAAAGTCTTTTCCAATGAGTCAGTTCTTCATATCAGGTGGCCAAAGTATTGGAGTTTCAGCTTCAGCATCAGTCCTTCCAATAAATATTCAGGACTGATTTCCTTTAGGATTGACTTGTTTGATCTCCTTGCTGTCCAAAGGACTCTCGAGAGTCTTCTCCAACACCACAGTTCAAAAGCATCAATTCTTTGGTGCTCAGGTGACATCCATACATGACTACTGTAAAAACTGTAGCTCTGACTAGATGGACCTTTGTCAGCAAAGTAATGTCTCTGCTTTTTAATATGCTGTCTAGGTTGGTCATAGCTTTTCTTCCAAGGAGCAAGCATCTTTTAATTTTATGGCTACAAAAATGGTACAGTAAGTAAAAAAAGTTGTGGATAGGATTGACTGAAGAGTGTAGGACAGTTAGTTAAAGGTTTTTGTGTAACCAGAAGAAAACTAATGGCAGTGACAGTTCTAGTAGGAAAGGAGAGGAATGGATGAATTTTAGAGATACTTAGGAAAAAGAATAAGTAGGATTTAGTATGGTTATTTATAGAGAAATGGGACAATTCTGGATGATGAAATTGTGATGGCTGAATCTTCTAAAAACTTTCTTAGTTTATCACTTCCTTCCTTCAAAATATTCACACACTTTGCGTTGTCTAAAGATTAAATGTTTATACCAGAATTCATGGACCCCTAAAATCTGCCCTTTAGGGGAAGTACCTTCATCTTCCTGAGCTATGTCCTTGGAATTCAAGGACTTCGTGAAATCCAGTTTAAAAAGTACTGGTCTACAGCATCAAATTCCAAGTCTTTAAGTCTGCATTCAAGGCCCTCTATCTGATCCCTGACAACCGCATGTTCCTCATATCAGATTTCTTTCTGTTTTTTGTACACAGCAAGCTGTAGTTAGACTGTACCTGTGCTCCCTTTGTTCTCATTGTCTGGAACCTCTTTAGTCCTTGGTACTCTAAATCACAGTCTGCCTAACAGACAGTTTCAACATTTGTTGCGAAGAAGCCAATTCTGACTCCATGTTGGAACTGTTTATATGACTTGCTTTTGGTTACTTTTGTTATTGTAATCATAAAGAATGGCCTGACCTCAGAGAATCCTGCCCCTCTGCCTAACTGTTTAAAGTGACTTTGTTCAGAACCCTGTCCACCAGTGGATGGCAGGAAGGAAGAAATTAATACATTCCCTGCCTGAGGCTTGCCATTCTGGGAGATGTTTGCAACATTAATGGCCTTTTCGCTTTGCTTTCTCACCTGCCCCAATCTCTGATAGACTGAATCTGGCATTCAGCCCCCATAAGATGGTTATTTTGAGGCTCTATCCTGCCATTTTCTCAGTCAGCCAGCCTCCCAGTTAGTCTCTTCCTTACCTCAACCCCTCTTCTCTCGGGTTCATTGGCCTGTTGTGTGGCAAGCAGAGCAAGTGAGCTTGGACTCTGTATCAGTAACACATTCACTTCCTGTATTCAAAATTCATCTTCTCTTGGTAGGCTTTCCTCAACTTCCCAGATGCATTTGACCATCATGCATCTATTAATAATAATACTAAATTACACTTAATTAGATCCATCACTGTACTTATCCATATGTCTGGGCCACTATTTGACTATTAATTCCTTGAGAGCAAGCACTGTGAAAATCATAGGTGCTTCATGCATATTAATTGAACAAGTAATATCTGAATGACATCTTAGTTCTGGCATAACTTGGCCTCAGTTTACCTACTCCCTCCTGGAAGCCCTGAAGGCTCCTTTTTGTTTATTCCTATAAGGCCCTCTGTCATTTCTCTTCTGGCACTGTGTTGTACTATAACATTGTGTTTGTTTTGTGGCACTGTTGTTTTTTTTTCCTTCTGTTTCCAGGCAGGAAAGCATTTCTCCCTGCCTGAAATAGTCAAGGGTGTGGGTTTTATCCTGTTTATCTTTGTATCCCAAGTACCTAGGTTCTCAATAAATGTTTTAAGAATGTATTGCTCAATAATTAAAGAGTTATCTTACCTTTTAAAGTCTTATATCATGTAATCATGCCCATCTTTTTCCACCTTCACAAAGAATTCCCTAATCACTCTTGGCTAGAATTAATCTTTCACTCTGGCATTCTGTTACTAGGGCTATTAATATAGCTCTTCTGTGTAATTATCACTTTGGGGGATGTTATTGATGTAGAGTATCAACAAAAGCCTAAGAACAAGAGAACTTTTATTCTTCATTGTTTACCCATGTGTTGTGAGTCTCCACTTTTCTGTGTGCTGCTACACTTGGGTAGCACACACCACTACCAGTTCCTAGATCACTTGGCACAATTCTACCCTTTCCCACTGGCGAGAGCTGTCAAGCCACACTCTTCTGTTATGGTTTATTTTATTAAACAATCAATCTACTGCATTTGCACAGTATTTGCATAAATTAGTAACTATTTATGATCATCTTTTGCTCCACTGAGGCTTATTCACCAGGTATTCTTTAAATATTTCATGGATGAATAAAAGAAGGAAAGAAGGAGCATTATTTCCACTACCAAGTCCAGAGGGAATTCAGACTTGGCCTTTTGTACAAAGTAAATCCACTCATTTAATCTATTACTGTTTAGAGCCAGAAATAATTATTTGTGTGAGATAGAGGGACACAATAATGTCCTTCATAAACTAAACTCTAAAGAAAATAATAGTTTTACTTTTAAAATGATGCTGATTTCCTCAGGTCATGCTAGTCTTGGAAGCAAACAAAACTATTTCAGGAACCCCCTGAGGTTTTATTGAGTTCTGACCTCTATGGAGCCCTCTTGACCCACAAATGTTTCCATTTCCCAGTGATACTCAGCACTGCTTGCCCACCTGGCACCCTCTACTGCCATCCTGATCCTCAAAATTAAGGAGGAAGAGTTTTTTTTTTCTCTCTCTCTTTCCAGCATAGGCCCTTGTTACAATGCAGAACTTGCAATGGATTTCTCAGGGAAAGGACTGCGCAACATACTGAGGACATCAGCCACACAGTCATCAGCAGTATTCCTGCTCCCTGCACACGGGAGCTGAGCACATGTGTGTGTGTTCTCAGTGGCTCAGCCGTGTCCAGCTCTTTGTGACCCCACAGACTGCAGCCCACTAGGCTGCATGTCCATGGCATTCTCCAGGCAAGAATGCTATAAGTGGGTTGCCATTTCCTCCTCTAGGGTAGCCTCCTGACCCAGGGACCCCTTGCCTCTCCCGAGTCTCTTGTTTTGGCAGGCAGATTCCTTATCACTGAGCCACTGGAATACCCCATAACCGAGTAGCTCAAGTCAATTGTATGTGTCTTTTCTACTTTCTTCTATCATTTGAGTTACCTTCACTGGGGACATCTTCCACTTTCCCAAAGACTGGAGGCAGCTTTAATTTCCCCCTCTGTAGGAAAAGAGCAAATTAGCCACGATGGCCTGTGTGGTCAGGCTCTCTCACCCCACAGCCTCTTGCTCTTTGGAAAAGTGGAAGATGTCCCTGGTGAAGGTAACCCAAATGGTTACGAGCTGGTCACGAGCTGCTTTGTGTGGTATGCCTGTAGGGGTTCCACCGTGAAAGCCCTGGCTGCTATGGCACTGGGGCTACACTGGAGAGGCATCTTGGTTATGTTATATGAGGTTATGTTATGGCTGCTGCTACGGCTGTTGCATCAGCCACGAGAGAGGCTGTATTATGGCTGCCATGCCAGCCAGGAGAGAATGAAAGTGTCTGCAGTTCCTACAGCTCCTCGAGTCTCCTTCGAGCCTCTTAGCTCACACCTTGCCCACCCTGGGTTCAGCGGACAGTGTAGACAGCACAAGTCAATTGGTGTCATGAACAGGATCAGCGATACATCCACTTTGTGTTTTCTCTTTGTGTCATCATTCTAGAAGGCTTCTCCTGTTACTGGGATAAAGGGAGAAGGGAGTGTTGGGGGGAGGACTGTCTGCAAATTGGACACTTTGGTGCCCTTGCCAGAATTCAAAAAGTGAGTGTGTGGTTGGCATCTCCACAATGATTCTGCTCCTTTACTCTCTCATTGCTTGATCTACCTGATCTCTCACATAGATTATGTAATAAGTTGTGTAGAATTTCAGGCATACTTATCTACAGACATAGGGAAATCCTAACAGTTACGATGTATAATGGAAAACATCACAGCATCTCTCATGAATTTTTCCAGAAAAAAAAAGAATTCAAAGCTATCTTTAATCATATTCTTAGAAATATGGCTTTGAGTTTATCCTCATAAGGGATTTTTAAAAAGCACCTTAAGTATCTTCCTGATAGCTCAGTTGATAAAGAATCTGCCTGCAGTGCAGGAGACCCCAGTTTGATTACTGCGTCGATAAGATCCCCTGGAGAAGAGAAAGGCTACCGGCTCCATTATTCTGTCCTGGAGAATTCCATGGACTACAGTCCATGGTGTTGCAGAGTCAGACACGGCTGAGCAACTTTCACTTTCTCTTTTTAAAAAGTACATTTCAAGCCTTTTACAAAGTATTTCAAAGGTTTGTTTGAGGAACAATGAAGTTGTTTTTTTTTTTTTAATTGGAGGGATTTTTTTAACTGATACAATTCACTTGTCTCAAATTTACAACTACTTTTAACAAGACTTTTTTTTCCAGTTAATTGTTTTTTGGCTTATTATAAAATTGAATCATTAGAGGACCTTTTGGAGTAAGTTAAATGTTATTTTTCAGAATATAATTCAAGCCTCAAGGATTTTTGAATGCCTACCCTGCTAGATATAAAAGAACTATCTCATGAATAATGCCCTGAAGGCTCTTATCTTCTCAAGGAAATCTGTACTCTGGAAACAATTTAGAGACCAGTAACTTGTGTTTTAACTCATGGATTAAAACTGCTCATGGATGAAAACAGAAGCTTATTATACTTCTTTCACCAAACTCTCTTTAGTTACATAGGTGAGAAGTTACGTGATTTTTTGGTACCTACTTTTGTTAGGTCTAATATAAATACCCTCAGAAACATAGACTTGTAAAAAAAAAAAAAAAGACTGTGATTATGCATTTTTTCCTGTCCTTTTCTTTACTTCTTCAATTTAAAATCTAATGATGGCTTTATGATGCCCACAGAACAAAAGCTAACTGGTATGATGATTGCTTAGTGAAAACAAGCTGGAAGGCAAAGAAACTTTTTTTGAGACAGAATCAATCAAATCTGTCTGTAATAAATCTATTTCTAAGTCACAACATTGATTATGTTCCCTGAATACAAAATTCAGTTTCTACCCTGAGTTATTGCTGGAAGTGCTCTCTGCGTTAGTCATAAATCCAAGCTCACCAGTGGTTCCTTACTTTCCCTCTTAGTTTGCCAGTAAATTCTACCTTTTTGATGTTTACCCGTTTTCCATTCCTGTTTAATCCAGAGTCTAAAGGTTTCAAGAACAGTTTCAAGAGTCTAAAGATTTCTGGCTTATCTTCACAGGTTCAAAATTCATTCTAAAAACATTGGGCGCACCCTAGCAAACTCCAGGTTTTCACCTGAATAAAAGGTTGTCATAGCATTGAATATACCAAGAACATGCCAGTCTGGCAAGTTTCTTGTCACACTAAATGGCCCCCAACCTTGCCACTCACTAGAATCTCAGCTTTGAAAAGAGATGGCTTTTTCTCTCTTCTTCATGCAAGAAGATGCCAAAAACATTTATGTTTGAGCTTGGTTAAAGAGTCCAGCCTACTGAGAGGTATCAGATGAGAAAATGTTTGGACTGTGAGTAGAAGCAATGAACAGCTTTTATAAGTTGGAGAAATGAAGTCTTAGTTTGGTTAAAAGTACATTGGATACCTTATTTCCTATTCAATAGATGGAGCATTTTCATGGGAATAAGCCAGAGCTTTTGTGAATAGATCCTTACTTTTTCCCATCTGTTAGAAACATTTTTCAAATATAAATTAAAAAATAAATCCCTTCAGGAATTTGTATGTTCTCACTCCTTCACTGTTGGGAGTTCTATGTCATGAGTTTGTGTCATGAATCTTAGCTGGGCTTATATTTGATAACATCCTTAGAATAGAGTCAATCATCAAATGAAAACAAATCTTTCTTGTTTTCAGTCTTACTGTATTGCAAATATTTCTCAACACCCAGCAAAGAATTTTGAGATTTCAAATGTTAACTATTTTTAATCACTTTACTATTGCTGACATGATATGTCTAAGCTCCAAAGTTAAAGTCTTCTTCTGAATGTTCATGACAAATCTGATATTTCATGGGGCAATCTTCCTTTGCTGTGTGCTTTTGGATAATTCATTTAGTCTCTAAACTGTTATCACATTTTAACTTATGAGGGAAAAAGAACAAGGTCACTTGAACTGAGAAATCACATCCCTTTGAGTCCTCAAAAGTTTTGTCATGAGCAATTAAGTTTTCTGTAGATAACATTTGTAAAAATCATGAGGAAATTCTGTTTCCTTTTGTGTAGCTACATTAAAATAATATTTTACACTCTCATCACATACATAGTCTATCTAAAACTAGCTACAGAATTGGAATGTTGTAGTTTGGGGAAACTACAGAAATTATATCTATATTATTTCTGGATGACTTGCAAAGATGGGAATTTTATGAACTTCACTTGAAAATACTTTCATGTGAAGTTGAATCATGACAAGTACACAGTTTAGCCAAGTGAATTTAGCAGTACTTTTAAAGAGATTTAAAGGTTTATTATTTGTGTTGAATGGTAATAGAAACCAATTGGCATTCTGCTATTTCCATTTTTGCTTTTTTTTTGAATTATCATCAGCTTTCTCATTTCTTTATGTTGTCTGCTATTTACTGTGAAGGCACTGCATTACACAACCTGTTTGAAATCTTTTTATCTTTTCTAGTATGGTAATCCACCTGACAGGCTCTTAACTACATAATGTGAAGGTTATGAGGTTTTCCCAATAAGCAAATCACACAAGAAATAAATGTGTCAAGAACTTGGCTCAAGAACTGATTTTCATCGATAGTATAGTGAATATTCTAAAGTTATATCCTGATTGTGTAAAAACTTCACAGATCTCTCTCTCCCTCACACACAAACAAACACACTCACACACAGCCAGGTGCACACATGTGTCTGCACAAAGTTTGTCAGCAAGGAAAAACTTGAGCTATATCAAGCATGTTCAACTTATTTTATTTAAAATAACCTCCTTGAGAGAAGGAAAGATAAAAAGTCCCAGGTAGGAAAAGAAAACGGGGAGCAGAAAAAAAATTTATGTTAGTTCTACAATGTTATAAGATATAAATAATTTCACATTAAAACACTAGAGCAACATAGTCTGGGTTATGTATGCATGAATTCATTTAGTCATTCAGCAGTCACTGAGTGCTTACTCTATGCCAGGGAATTTAGTAGGTATACAAAGATAATCAATAATGCTCTGTCTTAGAAATGAACAGTCAGAAAGCAGAGTGATAAGCGACATGATAGAGGGAAGCACAGGTACTAAGGAAGCCCCAAAGAGGAAAGAATGCATTTCATTTTCTACTTTTATAGATTGAATTAGTTATTGCACTTTTTTCTCTCACCTTTCACTCTGGCTCCCAAACAATAATGTCTCTGGTAAGTAGCTGTTCAAAGAGATATTAAACTTTTACTCAGATTTGTGATGATATTTTAGTATTTACCTCTTTTTGTAGTTCAGGGATATGATTTAACTTTATAATCTGTAGTCATGATAAAGTGTGTTAATATTATTATAGCTCTCCAGTTCCCTTTCCCTCACAATGGGAGGAATGTACTTCCCCAGGAACTTGCTTTGGCCAATGGAATGTGGGCAAATGTGACCTACACCCCATCTTTGCAGAGGTATTAAATATACTTGCATTTTGGCAAGGCCTCTTCAATTTCTTACCTCTGCCAAAAGAAGAGTTGTCCTCAGATATCCCTAGACTGAAAAACTACAGAGCCCATCAAAGCTGTAGGCGTTATGTAGTGTCCTTCCTTGTCTCTTGTAATGGTCTTTAAGGTCTATTTTATATGAGTCTTGCTATTCCTGCTTTCTTTTGGCTTCTGTTTGCATGGAATATCTTTTTCTAGCCCCTCACTTTCAGTCTGTATGTGTCCCTAGGTCTGAGGTGTGTCTCTTGAAAACAGCATATATAGGGATCTCATTTTGTATCCATTCAGCCAATCTGTGTCTTTTGGTTGGAGCAGCAACCCAGACGTCTGTTGACAGATGAATGAATAGAAAAGTGTGGTACATATGTACAATGGAATGTTATTACTCACCTCTAAGAAGGAATGAATTTAAGTCAGTTCCAAGGAGGTGGATGAATGTAGAGCCTATTTCTGAAATAAGTCAAAAAGACAAATATTGTATATTAATTTATATACAGAGAGTCTAGAAAGATGGTACTGATGAACCTATTTGCAGGGCAGCAAGGGGTTCGCAATGTTGGTGGCTCAGATGGTAAAGAATCTGTCTGCAATGCAGGACACCTGGGTTTGATCCCTGGGTCCAAAAGATCCCCTGAAGAAGGGAATGGCTACCCACTCCAGCATTTTTGCCTGGAGAATTCCATGGACAGAAGAGCCTAGTGGGCTACAGTCCATGGGGTTGCAAAGAGTTGGACACAACTGAGTGACTAACATTTTCACTTACTTTCAGTGGAGATGCAGACATAAAGAACAGACTTGTGGGCACATTGCAGAAAGGAGAGGGTGGGACGAACTGAGAGAGCAGCACTGAAACATATACATTACCATGTCTAAAGTAGATAGCCAGTGGGAATTTGCTGTGTGATGCAGAGAGCTCAAATCTGGTGACAACCTTGAGGGGTGGGAGGTGGGAGGGAAGTTCAAGAGGGAAGGGAAATATGTATACCTGTGACTGATTCATGTTGATTTATGGCAGAACCAACACAATATTGTAAAGCCATTATCCTCCAATTAAAAATAAATTGTTTTAAAAAGCTGTAGGCGATTCATAGGCCTATGAGTATGAAATAAATATATTGTTATGTGGTGGTGGTTTGGTGGTTTAGTCGCTAAGTTGTGTCCAACTCTTGCGACCCTGTGGACTGTAGCCTGCCAGCCTTCTCTCTGTCCATGGGGATTCTCTAGGCAAGAATACTGGAGTGGGTTGCCAGTTCCTTCTCCAGGGGCTTCCCAACCTAGGAATCAAACCCAGGTTTCCTGCATTGCAGGCAGATTCTTTACCAACTGAGCTATGAGGGAAGCTCATAGCTTTGTTATGTAGCAAATAAGATTCATACAAGAATAAACTTTATAAGCACATATTCATGAAAAGCTTTAAGCAATATAAACAAAAGTCAGACTATTTGAAGTGACATTCAATACAAGAAGTTAAAGTTGTACACTGATTGTGTAATGTGCTCCATTTGTTCACCCTTAATACAATGTCTCCCTTTTAGTACCAAAGTATATGTATGAGATGCAAATTTTAGGAGCCAAGAAATAATCTACAGGTATGTCTATATATCCATATGACTGTGTAAATAATTAATAGCTATGTTTCAGTCACAATTCTCCTTAGATTATAACATTCTAAAGGACAGTGGTTCATTTTTACAATGAATTTTATTGCCATTAATCTAATGCGATGCAGAAAATTAAGTGAGGTAAAGGAGCTTCAGGCTTCCCTGGTGGCTCGGATAGTAAAGGATCTGCCAACAATGCAGAAGACGCAGGTTCAGTCCCTGAGTCAGGAAGGTCCCCTGGAGAAACAAATGGCAACCCACTGCAGTATTCCTGCCTGGAGAATTCCATGGACAAAGGAGCCTAGCAGGCTATAGTCCAGGGAGTCACAAAGAGTCAGACATGACTTAATGACTGAACAGCAACATCAAAGGGAGCGTCACCCTAGTAAAACAGGACTTTAAATTTATTAAATGCTTCCATTTCACTATCCACCCATGATCACAGGAAACAAACCATATTTATGAACATAATGTCATATAATTATACACTTGTGTATGTGTGATAATAAAAACATAAATAATAATCATACTAAACATTAGCAATTTTCTCATTTGGAATGAGGTTCCAGTTCGAACACTGAAAAAGAGTTCTTCAGTGCTGTGCTTTAGAAAACTTGAAAATCATCTACTGCTCATTTATGACACTCATTTATATTTCTGCTGTTCTCACTACAAAGTATTTGTGTATCTTAGTTATGTGGCTATCTCAAAGCAATCTCCCTGTTCCAAAATTAATTATAAAGTTGACAATTTATATGCATGAGTGGAGATAATGTAACCATATAAAACATAATGATATTATGCCATTTCCAGTATGAGTATTTTATATCCTCTAAAATCATGAAAGAAAGCATATTTTTAAAAACTGAGAAATGTTTTATAAGCACCAGTGGGATACAAACTTCTTCACAAAGACACATATTGGCTCATTCCTGAGCTATCTGGTATTTTTCATCTAAATGAAGATTATTTTTACAGCTGATTTTTGCAGTAGTTTTTCATTGTACCCTGCAGATGTTTTAATGTGTTTTTATCATGTTGACATCTTATTATAAACAAATCCATTTTAAGTTACGCTTATGGTGTTTCCCTTCTGCTTATATTAAGAGGAAGTAGGGGCCTAGTGTGAATCCAAGGAAGTATCTGATATGGTCCTTCCAGGAGTCCCTAGTCCCTGTAGACCCTTGCCAGCTTTAGGCTGAATTTTTTTTTTTTTTTTTTTAGGGTGAGGGATGGGGAGAGTTGAACACAATTATGTAAAATACAAATAAATGGGTTTTCCCAAAGTTCCTTGAACCAGAAAGGAAAAGTATGTTTGGGATACACCACACATATTTATTTGAATTCCTTTGCCCATTCCAACTGGACCCATAGCCAAACAAATAAAGCTTCTGGTTGCACAGCTGGAGACATATTACCTTCTCATTTCATAAAATAAAATCAAAAGTGATTGTGTACTATTGGTCTGAAATCGTACGTGTAGCAAATTGGTAATGTATTACTTCCTCCACTTTCTCTAGGTACTGAATGGGAGCATTTATCATAAATATGTCACATAATGAATGTAGGAGACTGGATGGTAAGGCTGAAAACTACTTTTTGAGCAGTCATTTTGTCGATTCATTCCTTGATTTGTTCCTTTGTCCTTTTCTTCATTTATTTATTCATTCATTTAACGATAAATATTTATTGAGCTCTTCCTGTGAAGTAGTCACTGTGGGAAGTTCTGGGAATACAGTGGTAAATAAACAAACAGAGGAGGAGCTCGAAATACAATTCCAGATCCTTCTCAAATTCACTCATCCATTTATTCACATTTATTTCCAACACACAGTACAATGGAAAGAGTCAAACAAACATGGATTTAATTTACACTTAACAGCTGGGTGATCTCGAGCAAGTTATTTAAATTCTCAGAGCCTCAGTTTTCGTATCTGCTGTCTACCTCACAAGAAGATAGAGTGGGTTACAAGCATAACATATAAAACTGCTTGACATTGTATTCTCCCCCACACCCACACCAAATCGCACCAGTTGCAGACATGTTAGGTACTAGGGAAATAAACTGGATGGTTAAAAAAATGGGTGGATGAGTTTCCTATGTGCTTCTCTGTAGCTAAGAATAAAGACAAATATAAAATGTGACCCCTGCCTTTTAGAAAATTAAATTTGAAATAATAATGATTAACATTTATCAACAAAACAAAAAGATAAAAGGATTGGGAGAAAGTATTTGTAAACAATGCAATCGACAAGGGCTTAGTTTCCAAAATATACAAACAACTCAATATAGGAAAAACAACAACAACCAAACAATCCAGCCAAAAAAATGTGCAGAAGATCTAAACAGAATTCTCCAAAGAAGCATATTCTTTGTATTTCTCCACATAAGACATACAGATAGCCAACAGTCACATGAAAAGATGCTCAACATATTATTTTTGGACTTCCCTGGTGGCTCAGACAGTAAAGCATCTGCCTGTAATGCAGGAGACCCAGGTTCGATCCCTGGGTCGGGAAGATCCCCTGGAGAAGGAAATGGCAACCCACTCCAGTATTCTTGCCTGGAGAATTCCGTGGATTAAGGAGCCTGGTAGGCTACAGTTCACAGGGTGGCAAAAGAGTCGGACACGACTGAGAAACGCAAATCAAAACCACGTTGAAGTATCAACCTCACACTGATCAGAATGACCATTATCAAAAAGTCTACAGGACTTCTCTGGTGATCCAGTGGTTAAGAATCTGGCTTGTAATGCAGGGGATGCTGGTTTGATCCCTGATCCCGGAAGATCCCACATGCCTCAGGGCAGCGTAACCCCTGTGCCACATCTGGAGTCCTCGAGCCACAACTACTATAGCCCTTGTGCCTAGAGCCTGTGCTTCTTAAAAAGAGAAGCCACTGCAAAGAGAAGTCCATGCATTGCATCCAGAGAGTAGCCCCCACTCTCTGTAGCTAGAGCAAGCCTCCATGCAGCAACGAAGACCCACGGCAGCCGAAAAATAAATAAATAAAAAATTTTAGGTCTATAAATGCTTGAGAGGGTGTAGAGAAAAGGGAACCCTCTTACACTGTTGGTGGGTGTGTAAATTGGTGCAGCCACTTGAAAACTGTGCCGAGGTTCCTGATAAAAACTCAAAATAGAACTACCGTGTGATGCAGCAATTCCAGTCCCGGGCATGTATCACAAAGGACAGAAATGCTTATTTAAAAAGACACCCGCACTCCAACGTTCATAGCAGCATTACTTACAATAGTCAGGGTATGGAAGCAACCTAAGTGACCACTGACAGATGAATAAATACACAAGATGTGAAACACACACACGCACGCAATATTACTCAGCCATAAAAAAGACTGAAATAATGCCACCTGTGGCAACGTGATGGACCTTGAGATTATCACACTACCTCTCAAGGGGAGGCTACTGATACAAGAAAATAAATGATAAGCATCTTATGAGTGGTTTAAGCAATACGTGAATGGGGGGGAAGAAGTCATGTGTATATGGGCCAGAATTGTAAAACCTGATAACATATTAACAGAAGCATGAATAATGTTAAAAAAAGAATACAGGACATTTCAGGAGGGTTTATTTTATCTCTTGAAAAATGCTTCTTCTACGCATCTAACACAAATATATTATGCTGGAGATTAAGCCATTGTAATTAGCTGTGATAAAAAACATTGAGAAAAATAACATTTATTGTTTCTGATTTATAAAATATATGCTAATAATAGAAAGACGAATAAACATAGCAATGTATAAAGAAAAGCACTTTAAAAATTACTTCTAGATTCACCAACAAAAAAGATAGTCACTTTAATATTTAATAATATTTTCTCTGATTCTGTTTCCTATGCATATTTTATAAATGTATTTTTTACATAAAATAGGCAATGTACTCATATGTGGTTTTCAGTCTTGCTCATTTCACCTAATATTTAGTAAGCAGCAAATATTATTTTTCTCTTTGATGCCCAACAGTGTCTACCTCCTTTCCTGCTTAACTAATTCAGCAACACAACGCTATTAAGACACTGCACTTTTTTTTACTTCTTTTTGTGTATCTATCTTCTCTTCCTCCTCTCCCCTGCCTCATACACACATGAAAAAGTAACCTCCATGAGGGTAAGAATATATACTGTATCACCAGTGCCTGGAATGCTGCCTGGCACCTAGTGGGTGCTCTATTTGTTGAATACATAATGTCAAAGATGGACAGGGAGGCCTGGCGTGCTGTGATTCATGGGGTCGCAAAGAGTTGGACACGGCTGAGCGACTGAACTGAACTGAACTGATTGTCAAAGAGGAAAGTATAAGAACACCGTCACAAAAGGTAATTCCTGATGTAAAAACTGATCAATACTGTGACTATGAGAACAGATATTCATGCACAATGCATAGTGAATCATTCTTATCTCTTATGTCAGGTGGCCATTTCTAGTTATTCAGACTAACGAATGTGGGTAACTGGATGGACAATTCTTCACAAATAATGAATTAGTAGTAATTTTGTTCTCAAGGAGTTCTCAAAACTCTTGTTTTCTTCAGGCTTTTCTCAAGTACTATCTCTTTTGTTCTGTCTTTGTGTATCTCATGCATTCTCTATAATCCTATGTCCCTAACTTCACTGTTGTCTGGTTTATTTTCACAGATTCTCTGCAATGTGTCAGGAATGTATACTCTGTTTTTGAACTTGATTTCACTCTGATGGATGTTTTGTTTTTTTTTGTTCAGCTAGCTAAGTCTTGCAATACATACCCCTGCCTTTGATTAATCAGTTCTCTACAGAGCCCAGATGTTAGGTGATCAGGTATGGGCCCATGTGAACACCCATCTTGCTACCTAGTTAAAATTTGGTCACTGAATATGTTTGAATTCAGTGGCTCTCTTCCTCATTTTTATCAGAAATGTTTTTTTCTAGCCTTTTACATATGTGTATAGCAAAGTATATCTAACATTGACATTTTTACCTTGACTCAGCACTATAAAAATTATTAAAATGAGGTAACGTATATGAAAGTGCTTGGTAAGATTTCAAGTGCTGTACAAGTGATACTCCCATACAATCACCATGAACTCATATTATCTCAGACTACATAGTCACAAAAACACACCATTCTCTGTGTGAACACCCTTCACGTGCTAGAAGGTGTTTCATCATCAAATCCTCATTCTGATTTTTAGGCTCAATAACTATGTTTGTTTAAAATTCCCTCCCACAAACTCTTTCTCAAATTTTCAGTGATCTTTGTACTTTGTCACTTTGATCTCTCAACTGTTCTATGTTGTTAACCTGATGATCTTACAATTGAACTTTACCTTATACAGCCATGTGAAAATAACTTTTTAAATAGATTGTGTCATTTTACAAATGCACTCAGAATGCTTCCCTGGTGGATCAGTCAGTAAAGATGCAGGAGACTTGGGTTTGATCCCTGGGTCAGAAAGATCCCCTGGAGAAGGAAATGGCAATACACTACAGTATTCTTTCCTGGGAAATCCCACGGATAGAGGAGCCTGACGGGCTACAGTCCGTGGGGTTGCAAAGAGTCAGACACGACTGAGTGGCTAAACCACAAGAATGCTTCAGTTACCCTCTGCAAAGGGAAAGGTAGGAGCTAGGAAAGACTCATGTGTACTAGCGCTTGCTTTTCTGTAATATGACCTTGTCACTTAGCTTCTCTAAGCCCTGGTTGCCTCATCTGAAAAGGGGGGACTCACCATCAACACCTCCTGTAGTGATTCTCAATGGTTGAGGTCCTGGGGCATATTTGAAACTGTGGGGGAGTGCTTTTAGTCCTCACAGTAACTGGGGGTGGTCACTGCTATTAGTAAGGGGGTGAAGTGGAGGGCAGGGACACGGGTATTCCCAAATGTGGATGACACCTCATAGCTAGAAATTGTCCTGCCAAAATGTTAGTACTGCCTTTGAGAAACAGATAAAGCCACTCCTTACAAATTTGATAAACTAGTGAACACTAGATGGCAGAACACAGTGTTTACGATTAAGGGGGCCTTCAGAATATGCAAGACTCTTCTGCTCTATTACAATAATAGTTATAAAGTTCTTTCCTGCATAAGCCTGCCCAACACAAATTTGAAATCCTCCTGCTATGTCGAAAGCACCTTCAGTTCAGTTGCTCAGCTGTGTCCGATTCTTTGTGACCCCATGAACTGCAGCATGCCAGACCTCCCTCTCCATCACCATCTCCCGGAGTCCACCCAAACCCGTGTCATCGAGTCGATGATGCCATCCAACCATCTCATCCTCTGTCGGCCCCTTCTCCTCCTGCCCTCAATCCCTCCCACCATCAGGGTCTTTTCCAATGAGTCGGCTCTTCGCATCAGGTAGCCAGAGTATTGGAGTTTCAGCTTCAACATCTGTCCTTCCCATGAACACCCAGGACTGATCTCCTTTAGGATCTCTGTGCAGTCCAAGGGACTCTCAAGAGTCTTCTCCAACACCACAGTTCAAAAGCATCAATTCTTTGGCACTCAGCTTTCTTTATAGTCCAACTATCACATCCATACATGACCACTGGAAAAACCATAGCCTTGACTAGACGGACTTTTGTTGGCAAAGTAATGTCTCTGGTTTTGAATATGCTGTCTAGGTTGGTCATAACTTTCCTTCCAAGGAGAAAGCGTCTTTTAATTTCATGGCTGCAATCACCATCTGCAGTGATTTTGGAGCCCAGAAAAATAAAGTCAGCCACTGTTTCCACTGTTTCCCCATTTATCTGCCATGAAGTGATGGGACCGGATGCCATGATCTTCGTTTTCTGAATGTTGAGCTTTAAGCCAACTTTTTCACTCTCCTCTTTCACTTTCATCAAGAGGTTCTTCAGTTCCTCTTCACTTTCTGCCATAAGGGTGGTGTCATCTGTATATCTGAGGTTATTGATATTTCTCCCATCAATCTTTATTCCAGCTTGTGCTTCCTCCACCCCAGCGTTTCTCATGATGTACTCTACATATAAGTTAAATAAGCAGGGTGACAATATACAGCCTTGACGTACTCCTTTTCCTATAAAAATCTCTAATTGGCTCACCATCCAGATTAGAGTATTTTAGTATGACATCAGAGACAGACTAGTTGATTTACATTTTTGTCTGTGATTCTAAAGTATTAAACGTGTTTAGTCAAATCAAGGAAGCTATATTCTTAATTGTAAGTTGTATCATTCCCTCCTTTGGAGGTACTTGTGTCTCATTCTAGTTGCTGTGGGGTCAGCCAGCTCTGCATGGCGCTGACAAAGTTCAAAAAAGCCAAAGTGGAACGCACTTTGCCTCCTGGACTTGCCAGGCACTTCTCTCTCCCCGTTCCAGGGTTTCCTTGTGTTACAGCCCCTTCTGGCCCCTACTGGGGCCTGACACCCAGACATATGCATGCATACGTGCTCAGTCGCTCAGTCGTGTCCAGCTCTTCGTGGCCCCATGTACTGTAGCCTGCCAGGATCCTCTGTCCATGAAATTTTCCAGGCTAGAATACTGGAGCCGGTTGCCATTTTCTACTCTAGATAACTTGCTGACCCAAGGATTGAACCCAGGTCTCCTGTGTCTCCTGCATTGGCAGGAGGATTCTTTACCACTGTGCCACCCAGGAAATCCCAAGGGCTGACACCGAGACATATGCAACCTGGAAGCATAGTGGTGAACCAAGGATCTCACAGGTTATAGTCAATGGCCAAAGTCTTTCTACCTTCTCCCAGATTCTCTCCTAAGTAGACAGTCCTGAGATACACTGTGTCCTGATTCTTAAGAGCACAGTCTTTTGAAACTAGCCATCAATTGTACTGTGCAATAACTAACATACAGCCTCCTCACATTGGCTTTCTTGTCTTCCTTGCTGGACTCTGCCTGCCTTCACTCTTCTTCCCTGGAATTGTACTCCTTAATAAAACGAGAGCACTTAAGCCCTCTGCTTCAGGCTCTGCTTCTGGAAGATCTCAGCTAGGACGTTAATAAAGGGGAAAATTGAAACCATCATCTGGTTAATTCAGACCAAAATCTTACAGAGATCAATTTGGATTAATTTTGCAAGCTAGGAAATTAAATATAGAAGAACAGTAATGTTGCCAATTGATGAGTAAAATGATCTGTCAGCACTGTCCAACCATCAGGCTCTGTTTCTCTCGTAAGCTCTCTTTCGTAATGTCTGAGATATCTGTTTCATAGACTGTCTTAAAACTTCCCATCCCCATCGCTGTCATCTTCAACTGATGACCACTCTTCATTTTGAACTGGGAAAGTAGAAACCATCAGATGGGCACTCTTCATAAGCTTATCACTAGATCAACAAACCCATCTGTGTTTGCCCACCTCACCTCCTTCTCTCCTCTTTCATTTAATGAAGTCTCCCTTCTGTTGGTGGCTGTTTCCTCAGAGCACATCTGGACTTCTCCAGGGTTTGGTTCCTTGTTATTTCTCCCTCCTCCTTGCAATGATCACCCGTTTCACTCAACTGCATTCAGAATGCGCTCCCACCTTTAAAGTGCTAGTCACTCAGTCATGTCAGACTCTTTGTGACTCCATGGACTGTAGCCAACCAGGCTCCTCTGTCCATGGAATTCTCCAGGGAAGAATACTGGATTGGGTAGCCATTCCCTTCTCCAGGGGATCTTCCCGACCCAGGAATCGAATCCTGTTCTCCTGAATTGCAGGCAGATTCTTTACCATCTGAACCACCAGGGAAGCCCCTCCCCTCTTCAAAAGACCTCCCTTTACTGTACATTGTCGTCAGCCAGTCCCACAGTTAACGTACTTCTTTTCCCAGTCTACAGAGAAAGCTGACTCCATTTTTCACCTTCCATCCACTCCTCAACTCACTTTAATTGGTCTTCCACCTCCACCACATCACTGAAACTGCCCTTATAGAAGTTACTAAGGAATTCTCTGTTGCTCAGTGTAATGATTATTTTTTATGGCTTTACTTTAACAGCCTTTTAGGCAGCAATCAACACAATTCAGCCTTCTGTCCTTTAAACACTCTTTTTTCCTGGCCTCCTTTTAACCCCACTTACAGGCTGCTATTTTTCTGTTCAATTTGTGTGCTCCTCCTCCTCCTCGTTCTGGCTGTGAATGCTGTTAGTTCTCAAGATTTGGCCCAGGCCTCTTCCCTCCTCATTACATTCTTAGACATTCTCATATACACCCATGATGCAAATTATGTTATTTGCAGATGACTCATAAATGTGTCTCATCAACCAAGACCTTTCCTCTGACATTTATTTTGATTCTTGCTTACTATCTTGGAGTCTCAAATGCACTGCAGTCTCAGTATGTCTGAAAAACCAACTCACTATTTCTAACCCACCTTTCACTCTGCCCAACCTTGTTGTCTTTTGGTGTTCCTTGTTTCAATGATTGGTATCACTGACATCAAGTCTAAGCAGAAACACAGTTAAGGGGAAAGGACCCACTTAACCAGTTCATCACTAGACATGTCTATTTGTAGAGTTTTAAAATATGTTTTAATTTTTATTTTATATTGGAGTATAGCTTTGATGCTGGGAGGGATTGGGGGCAGGAGGAGAAGGGGACGACAGAGGATGAGATGGCTGGGTGGCATCACCGACTCAATGGACGTGAGTCTGAATGAACTCCGGGAGTTGGTGATGGACAGGGAGGCCTGGCGTGCTGCGATTCGTGGGGTCGCAAAGAGTCGGACACGACTGAGCGACTGAACTGAACTGAACTGATTGTTGGTTTTACAAGGTTGTGTTAGTTTCAGATTTACAGCAGAGTGATTCAGTTGTATGCATACGTGTATCTGTTGCTGCTGTTTAGTCACTGAGTTGTGTCCAACTCTTTTGCCACCCCATGGACTGTAGTCTACAAGGCTCCTCTCTCCATGGGATTTCCCAGGCAGGACTACTGCAGTCTTCTCCAGGGGATTTTCTCGAACCAGGGACTGAAACTGCATCTCCTACAATGGCAGGCTTATTCTTTCCTGCTCAGCCACCAGGGAAGCCCGTACATGTATCTGTTCTTTTCTTCAAATTCTTGTCCCAATTGTTTTTGTTGTTCAGTCACTCAGTCATGTCTGACTCTTTGGACCCGGTGGACTGCTGCCTGCCAGGGTTCCCTGTCTTTCACTGTCTCCCAGAGTTTGCTCAAACTCGTGTCCACTGATTTGGTGATTCCATCCAACCATCTCATCTTCTTTTCCCCCTTCTCCTCCTGCCCAGTTTAGGTTATTACAGAGTATTGAGCAGAGTTCCCTGTGCTATACAGTAGGTCCTTGTTGGTTATCTATTTTAAATATAGCAATGTGTACCTGTCAATCCCAAACTCCCAGTGTATCTTCCCCCAGAGTCTTCCCTCCCAGTAGCCATAAGTTTGTTCTCTAAGTGTAAATCTGTTTCTGCTTTGTAAATAATTTCATTTATATCATTTTTTTTAGATTTCACATATAAGCGATATCACATGACATTTCTTTCTCTGTCTGACTTACTTCTTTAAATATGATAATCTCTAAGTCCATCCATATTGCTGTGAATGACATTATTTCATTATTTTTAATGGCTGAGTAATGGTCTATTGTATATATGTATCACATTTTCTTTATCCATTAATCTGTTGATGTACATTTAGCTTGCTTCCATATTTTGCTGAATTTAATTTCCATTAATTCTATTTAAAAATGCTTCTTGAATCTGTCTACTTCAAGTTCTTTTCACCTAGCAGCCAGAATGATGTTTTAAATCTCCAAATCCAATTGACTCACTAAGTTGCTTAAAATCTTTAAATGGTTTCTGTATATTTTAGGAAGAAACAAGGAGTCCATAATCTAGCCTACAGATTCTGCATGTTCTGGCCTCTACCTACCTCTCCAGTTTATTTTATTTTGCTTTTTGTGCTTCTAATTCATTGGATTTCTTTTAGTTCCTCCCAATCTTCATGTACTCTTCTACCAAGTACCTTAGGATATGCCTTTCCCTCTGCGTGGAACTCCCTTTCTTGCTCTTCCTCTAGCTATTGCCTATTCAGTGAAAAGACCCTGCTGCTGGGAAAGATTGAGGGGAGGAGGAGAAGGGGACGACAGAGGACGAGATGGTTGGATGGCATCACCGTCTTGATGGCCTTGGGTTTGGGTGGACTCCGGGAGTTGGTGATGGACAGGGAGGCCTGGCGTGCTGCAGTTCACGGGGTCGCAAAGAGTCGGACATGACTGAGCAACTGAACTGAACTGACTCAGTATTCAGGCATAGGAATCATCTTTTCAATGCAAGCATTCTTTGACTTTTCAATGAAGTCAAATTTCTATTGCACACCCTGTCCTAGGCACCAAGAAGCCAGTGATATGATGTAAGAGACAGTGTGTCTAAATAATTCAGAGTTTGGTGGAACAACCAACAGTCAGAAAACCCTTAATATACTGCAAAGACTGTATTAATGTCAAAAAGCAAAAGAGGTAATATAACCCTGGGGGAAAATTCTGAGTGTATCTAGTTGTCCATTCCATGTGAACTGATTCCAGTCCCTTTTCTGGACTGAAATAGAAAAGAATACATCCTTTAAGTTAATGATCATGTGCCGTATACTTAAGGCCATAATTCATCTGCTCTCGTAAATGGTCAGTATGCTAACTGAAATTGGGGTTATAATTTGGTTCAGCTTGCAGCGGTGTGCTATCATTCTCCAGAACCTGACTGGCTGGACACATGGAGGTCTGGTAGGGAGTACCACTCCTGCATCCTTGAGGTACTTCAGAGGGATACTAATCCACTCCATCTTCCCTGGGATACAGTGTTGGTTCCATCTAGATTGATGGATAGAAGTGGGGGAACTTTAGAGACCTCCACCTGGCCCTGCTTACTGTTGTATTCCTTACCCCACGTGCTCAGTGTTATTCCAAATGCCAAGTATGTCAATATCAATTATACATTCAGGAACTGGGGAAATAACTACAGGGTGAGTGCACAGACCTTGAATACAGATTTTAAGCCAGACTGTGGCCAAGAAGGTTTCCCTGGTGGTTCAGATGGTAAAATGTCTGCCTGCAATTCAGGAGGCCTAGGTTCAGTCCCTGGGTTGGGAAGATCCTCTGGAGAGGGAATGGCAACCCACTCCAGTATTTTTGCCTGGAGAATCCCATAGACAGAAGAGCCTGGTGGTTACAGTCCATGTGATCACAAAGAGTCAGACACTAGTGACTAACACTTTCACTTGGCCAGTTCAGTTCATTTAGGTTGCTCAGTTGTGTCCGACTCTTTGCGACCCCATGGACTGCAGCACACCAGGCTTCCCTGTCTTTGGGATGCCTGGCCAAGAATCCATTTATTGCTTGACTACCTTTTGCATCCACTCTATAGAAAGTTGTGATGATACTGGGTTTCTAGGTATCCATATTAGTCTGGATTTTCCAGAAATAAAAGCAATAGGGAGTATGTGTATAGATATATAGAAAAATATTTGAAGGAATAGGCTCATGTGATTATGGGGACTGGCAAGTCTGAATTCTGCAAGGCAGGCTGGCATGCTGGAGACCTAGGCAAGGGTTGGTATTGTAGCTCAAGCCCAAAGACAGTCTAGAGGCAAAATTTCTTTTTCCCACAGATGACCCCTCTTTTTATTCTTAAGGCCTACAACTGATTGGCTGAGGCCCACTCAGGTAATCTGCTTTGCTCAAGGTCTTCTAATTTGAATGTTAGTCATATTCAAGAAAATGCTCTCACAGCAACATCTAGACTAATATTTGGCCAAACATCCAGGCACTGTAGTCTTGCCAAGCTGACACATAAAATAAAACATTACAGTATTGATGTCAAAAGTCAGATCCTATTCCAATAGTTTTCAAAATGTATTGCTATTTCTCTTTCCTCACTGTACAGTCAAGCAAATGGCCAAAGATCCCTTTGGGAAAGGTCTGAGGAATTTCAGTAGGTATTTTGTGTGGTATTTCAGGTCCTTCTTCCTGAAGATAGCCACCTCTTTAGTCAATGGTGTACTAGTTATCAATTTATTACCTCTCAGCTCTAAATTTATACATTAGTACTTATTCTATGCAGCCTGGCATGCTGCAGTCCACTGGGTCACAAAAACTCAGATATGACTGAGCAACTGGACTGAACTGAACTTATTCTATGAAATTGGATAGAAAGCTTCCTTTTAAGCATTTGTTCTTTCAGTTCAGTTCAGTTCAGTTCAGTTCAGTCGCTCAGTCATGTCCGACTCTGTGACCCCATGAATCCCAGCATGCCAGGTCTCCCTGTCCATTAAAAACTCTAGAAGTTCACTCAGACTCACATCCATCGAGTCAGGGATGCCATCCAGCCATCTAATCCTCTGTCATCCCCTTCTCCTCCTGCCCCCAATCCCTCTCAGCATCAAAGTCTTTTTCAATGAGTCAACTCTTCACATGAGGTGGCCAAAGTACTGGAGTTTCAGCTTTAGCATCAGTCCTTCCAAAGAAATTCCAGGGCTGATCTCCTTCAGAATGGACTGGTTGGATCTCCTTGCAGTCCAAGGGACTCTCAAGAGTCTTCTCCAACACCACAGTTCAAAAGCATCAATTCTTCGGTGCTCAGCTTTCTTCACAGTCCAACTCTCACATCCATATATGACCACTGGAAAAACCATAGCCTTGACTAGACGGACCTTTGTTGGCAAAGTAATGTCTCTGCTTTCCAATATGCTATCTAGGTTGGTCATAACTTTTCTTCCAAGGAGTAAGTGTCTTTTAATTTCATGGCTGTAGTCACCATCTGCAGTGATTTTGGAGCCCCCAAAAATGAAGTCTGACACTGTTTCTACTGTTTCCCCATCTATTTCCCATGAAGTGATAGGACCAGATGCCATGATCTTCGTTTTCTGAATGTTGAGCTTGAAGCCAACTTTTTCACTCTCCTCTTTCACTTTCATCAAGAGGCTTTTTAGTTCCTCTTCACTTTCTGCCATAAGGTGGTGTCATCTGCATATCTAAGGTTATTGATACTTCTCCTGGGAATCTTGATTCCAGCTTGTGCTTCTTCCAGCCCAGGATTTCTCATGATGTACTCTGCATATAAGTTAAATAAGCAGGGTGACAATATACAGCCTTGACGTACTCCTTTTCCTATTTGGAACCAGTCTGTTGTTCCATGTCCAGTTCTAACTGTTGCTTCCTGACCTGCATACAGATTTCTCAAGACGCAGGTCAGGTGGTCTGATATGCCCATCTCTTTCAGAATTTTCCACAGTTTCTTGTGATCCACACAGTCAAAGGCTTTGACATAGTCAATAAAGCAGAAATAGATGTTTTTCTGGAACTCTCTTGCTTTTTCCATGATCCAGCGGATGTTGGCAATTTGATCTCTGGTTCCTCTGCCTTTTCTAAAACCAGCTTGAACATTTGGAAATTCATGGTTCACGTATTGCTGAAGCCTGAGTATTACTTTATTAGCATGTGAGATGAGTGCAATTGTGAGGTAGTTTGAGCATTCCTTGGCATTGCCTTTCTTTGGGATTGGAATGAAAACTGCCCTTTTCCAGTCCTGTGGCCACTGGTGAGTTTTCCAAATTTGCTGGCATATTGAGTGCAGCACTTTCACAGCATCATCTTTCAGGATTTGAAAGAGCTCAACCGGAATTCCATCACCTACACTAGCTTTGTTCATAGTGATGCTTTCTAAGGCCCACTTGACTTCACATTCCAGGATATCTGGCTCTAGGTGAGTGATCACACCATCGTGATTATCTTGGTCATGAAGATCTTTTTTGTACAGTTCTTCTGTGTATTCTTGCCACCTCTTCTTAATATCTTCTGCTTCTGTTAGGTCCATACCATTTCTGTCCTTTATCGAGCCCATCCTTGCATGAAATGTTCCCTTGGTATCTCTAATTTTCTTGAAGAGATCTCTAGTCTTTCCCATTCTGTTGTTTTACTCTATTTCTTTGCAATGATCGCTGAGGAAGGCTTTCTTATCTCTCCTTGCTATTCTTTGGAACTCTGCATTCAGATGCTTATATCTTTCCTTTTCTCCTTTGTCTTTCACTTCTCTTCTTTTCACAGCTATTTGTAAAGCCTCCTCAGACAGCCATTTTGCTTTTTTGCCTTTCTTTTCCGTGGGATAGTCTTGATCCCTATCTCCTGTACAATGTCATGAACCTCCATCCATAGTTCATCAGGTACTCTGTCTTTCAGATCTAGTCCCTTAAATCTATTTCTCACTTCCACTGTATAAGCATAAGGCATTTGATTTAGGTCATACCTGAACGGTCTAGTGGTTTTCCCTCTTTTCTTCAATTTAAGTCTGAATTTGGCAATAAGTTCATGATCTGAGCCACAGTCAGCTCCTGGTCTTGTTTTTGTTGACTGTATAGAGCTTCTCCATCTTTGGCTGCAAAGAATATAATCAATCTGATTTCAGTGTTGACCATCTCGTGATATCCATGTGTACAGGGAGCAAAATGCTGTTTTCTCAGTAGAGAGCATTAGAGTGACACTGCAGAAGAAAAAGACTTCTTTCACTTGTTCTAACTGCTGTACATTGGTCAGTGTCTTGCTTTGCCCCAGTCATTCTCCCAGAATGAATCGCCCCAGCCGAGTCTGATACTCTTCCTTTAACTCTCTCAACACAGACACTGTGCCCTCCAAACATCTTACCTGAAGCAGCCCCTCAGTCCTGCTGGCTTCTACCCCTTCCCCAGAGGTTTGTGTCCTACATCCCTGAAAAATGTGTGACTTTCCTGATGTACTGTGGTCTCCAGATATCCCACCTCCACTGACTCCCTTTATAGGCCACTCTCACTCCCAAGTAGTTGTGTCCCCATTTGCCCAGAAACTGGACAAGTTCTGGCCTGGGAAAATCAGCACATGTCTCTGCCATTGAGTGTGTTGCCACTATACCTTTTCCAACAAGATCCAAGCCCAGTCTTCAGGAGAAGACTCCCTTTGTACAAGTTTGTCTTTTCTTGGGTCCCTTCCCTCAGCTCTAGGGTACTGACATCTTATACTTAGTCTTTTATCATAGCTTTGTTATTCTTAATATTGAACCTGTCCTTTTCAAATTGGGGCCTGGTTTCTGTCTCTTAATTGGACTTAAACTGATATAAAATGGGAATGGTCCCAGAAATTCAGGATTTGGGGATGGGGTTGATCACAGGCTTGAGTGCTAGTGCTGAGCACACAGCTGATGGAAAATGGGATGTTAGTAATCCATGACATGCTGTGGCCATCACAATTAACCCAGCTGTGGTTGATTGTGATGAAAGGCCAGATAGAGCACATGCCTTGGAAACTTGAGTGTCTACTGTGCTTGACCATTGTGGCAGTCATGATGATTAGAAGGACTGTGGTATGGGATAGATTCTTTTGAGAGCATGTCAACATTTATAGAGGAAAAGTGACAAACTCAAGCTAATTCCCATCTCCCTTACTCAGGGAAGGAGCTTTCTCCTATACCCTGTGCATGCCAACTGGTTGTGTCTTGCCTATACCCCAGAGGGTTGCTTCCTGCTCTCCCAGTGACTATGGACCAGCTGGGTCTGGGAAATCAGAAAATTTTTCATCATCTATTGGACTGCTGCTACACATGCTCCAGTGAGGTATGACATCCTATACTTGTTTGTCCTTTCTTGGTTACTCTCCCTCAGCCCCAAGGTATATTTATATCTTATACTTACTGTTTTATGATAGCTTGAAAATATTTTGTACTGAACTTTTCTTGTTTAAATCACACTGATTTAAGGACTCAGACTGAAAAATTGGACTCCAGGTTTGGTATCTGCCACAGGTCCAGAGACTGATCAAAGAATCACCCAGTTTTACTGAGGCCATGTTCTCAGCTCTCTGTTTATTCATTCTTGCTTTCCTTTGATTAGAGGCATAAAGAATTGTGACAGATTTTCTTTTCTTGGGTTCCAAAATCGCTGAGGATGGTGACTGCAGCAATGAAATTAAAAGACGCTTGTTTCTTGGAAGATAAGCTATGACAAACCTAGACAGTGTATTAAAAAACAGAGACATCACTTTGCCGACAAAGGTCTGTATAGTCAAAACTATGGTTTTTCCAGTAGTCATGTATGGATGTGAGAGTTGGACCATTGAGAAGGCTGAGTGACAAAGAACTGATGCTTTCAAAATATGGTCCTGGAGAAGACTCTTGAGAGTCCCTTGGAGAGCAAGGAGATCAAACCATTTGATCCTAAAGAAAATCAACCCTGAATATTCATTGGAAGGGCTGATGCTGAAGCTGAAGTTCCAACACTTTGGCCACCTGATGCAAAGAGCTGACTCATTGGAAAAGACCCTGATGCTGGGAAAGATTGAAGGATAAGAAGGGGGCAACAGAGGATGGGTTGGTTGGACAGCATCATTGACTCAATGGACATAAATTTGAGCAAACCCAGGGAGATAGTGAAGGATGGAGAAACTTGGCATGCTGCAGGCCATGGGGTCACAAAGTGTCAGACATGAATGAGTGAGTGAACAACAACAATAATTGATTTGAATGCTATAATTTCTTTTAAAAAAATTATAGTTATGAGTGGAGTACCTACAATACATTAAGTGAAAAAAAACAGAATAAAACTTACGTTTATATGCATACTATTATAATTAATTTTTAAGACTCAAAAGCATAAGAAATAATATTAGAAGGAAATACTATATACTAAAATGTGGAAAGTGATTGTACTTAGGTGGTGGGAATTAGGTAATGTTTTTTCCCCCTATTTAGTGTGAGTGCTTTCACTGCCCCAACCCAGCCCCAATCTCTGGATGGGAACCCAAGTCCCATTCCAAGCCATTGCAGATTGAGGCCATCTGAGATAAAATGTTCCAGGTAATCTGTACTTTGATAGTATATAAAAGCCAAATGTAAATAACCTGCATACATATGGGTAGGTCTTCCCCTCAGTGCCTTGGTTTCCCATTGTGTAAAATGAAAATTTTGATAGTATCTGACATACTAATGTGGGCATCTCAAGTGGCGTTATAGGCAAAGAACACGCCTGCCAATGAAGGAGATATAAGAAACACGGGTTTGATCCCCTGCAGGAGGGCACAGCAACCCAATCTTACCATTCTTGCCTATAGCATCCCATGGACAGAAGAGCCTGGAAGGCTATAATCCGTATAGTCGAAAAGAGTTGGACCAGACTGAAGCAACTTAGGATGCATGTATGCACATCATACAAATACACTGTGTGAATTAAATGGGATAAAGTGTATTTAACCATTTAGCAGTCTCATGCCTTGAACATAATCAGTACTTTCCCCCTTCCCAACAGGACCACTGTTGCTCTTGTGCAGAACAATTTATTACACTGTATTAAGCAACACTCCTGAGTACCACCCATTAAATATATATAACAACCTCTAGTTATAGTGACTACTAAAAAATATTATCCCATGTTTCTAATATCTCTAGTTAAAAACCACATGTATAAGTGTTATGGATCAGGAGGCCCAGGAATAGATACGAATGTAAAGGCTCTTTTTCCCTCTATTTCTTTGGTGAAAAAAAAATCCTTTACATTCAAAACCAAGCAGGAACAAAATCAATGTGGTTTAGTGAAAAATCATAGGACTAGAAATGAGAAGATCTGGGATTAAAAAAATAATAATAATTTGTTTAAACTAAGTGAGTGTCGCTCAGTCATGTCCGACTCTTTGCGACCCCATGAACTGTGTAGCCCACCAGGCTCCTCCATCCATGGGATTTTCCAGGCAAGAATACTGGAGTGGGTTGTCATTTCCTTCTCCAGGAGATCTTCCCAACCCAGGGATTGAACCCAGGTCTCCTGCATTATAGGTAGACGCTTTACCGTCTGAGCCACCAGGGAAGTCCTTTGAAACAAAAACAAACAAAAACCAGATCATCTCAAATCTGGGATCTTGGTCTTTCTTTATTTTAGGCAAGTTCCTTAGTGTCTCTAGAATAATTTGCTTCTTATAAAATAGGTCCAAACTACAACTAAGAGTTCTAATGACTCCAAGATTTGATAATTTTTATGCATTAAAGGAATAATTCTGCTGAGATACCTTTTTTCTGTGGCAAAGGTAGACACTCAGACCAGTTTTGCAACTTGCAAATTACAGAGGGGAGGAGTGTAGATTTTATCACCCTTTCTCCTATTTGGACATAATCAAATAATCTAGAGGTCAGATGAGAAAGCCTAGGAAGAATGTCAACAGTCTCCCCAGCTTTTTCAGATGAAGATTTTTATTGGTCTGCATGAACTCACAGTCTTGTGTTTTCGTCTTTAGCTCTCTTTCTGTTTGGATGACTCTGTTTTGCCTGCTTTAGGATACTAAGCTTCCTTTCTCATTTGCCTATGCATCTTAGAAATCTGAGCATTTCAGTTAGCTACTGAATGTGAAGCATTAATCCTTCACGACAGAATGTAGTTTCTAGGGAGTTCTCCCATTACGTTGCTGAAATGTAAAACACTTACTATGAATTGATTGTCTTATTTGGGGCTTCATATACATTCTTTGGCGGAGAAGGCAATGGCACCCCACTCCAGTACTCTTGCCTGGAAAATCCCATGGACGGAGGAGCCTGGTGGGCTGTAGTCCATGGGGTCGCTAAGAGTCAGACACGACTGAGTGACTTCACTTTCATTTTTCACTTTCATGCATTTGAGAAGGAAATGGCAACCCACTCCAGTGTTCTTGCTTGGAGAATCCCAGGGACGGGGGAGCCTGGTGGGTTGCCATCTACGGGGTTGCACAGAGTCGGACACAACTGAAGCAACTTAGCAGCATACATTCTTTGGAGGGTTTCCCTGGTAGCTCAGATGGTAAAGAATCTGCCTGCAATACCAGAGACCTGGGTTTGATCCCTGGTTTGGGAAGATCCCCTGGAGAAGGGAACGGCTACTCACTTCAGTGTTCTTACCTGGAGAATTCCATGGACAGAGAAGCCTGGTGGGCTACAGTTCATTGAGTCACAAAGAGTTGGACATGACTGAGTGACTAACACTTTTCCTTTCATGCATTCTTTACTTAATCTGCCCAGGAATAGAGCAAAGCAGAGCTAGTCTCATTCTATGGACCAGGAAACAGGGACAGGGAGATGAAATAACTTGCCCATGATGACACATGCTAGTAAACAGTTCAGTCTATCTGACTCTGTACAATCCTAATATTGACAGTAATCAAATGAATCATTTAGGTAGTTCAAGGTAGACATCACTAATCCTCCAAATTTAAAAATAAAATAGAAATATGTCCTATTAAGGGTTAAGAAACTTCCTCAAACCTTAGTCCTAATATTTTCTCCTGTGTCTCCTGCCCTATTATAAGAGAATCTGTATCAAATCTTAAAACATAAATAACTACAGATTATCCCAGGGGAATGAACTAGAAAGAATACTCAAGAAAAGACACAAACTTTAATGTGTGATTACCTTGAGGCAGTGACTTTATCTTTATGCCAGCTCACAGATTAAGGCAACAGACAAAACATTTTGCCCAGATTCAGCCATAAGATGAATTTTCTTTATGACTATATTGCAATCTGGATTAAAAAATGGTAAAATGAATTTAAATAATGCTGTTAAAAAAAGGGAAGACCTTAAAAATGAATAAATAGCCTTGTCTTTCTCATAAAAGATTGAGTGACTCTAAAGTGAGTTTGTGTAAACCCTTCCTTCTTGTTACTATGGGACTACCATTAATATTGTTAAACTTTCTCAGTGGGCTCACCAGGAGCCCAAGTCCCCGCGTTTGTCTGCCTTTCCCATGGGGATCCTTGATGAAGTTTTTTCCTGGTGCTACAGCTGCTCCAGGTGTCCCTGCTGTTTTAGCACTTGCTGGGCTCATTCTGAAATTCCTGCTGCTTCCCTTGCTGGTATCATTAGTCATGCCTGCGAATGGAAAAAGGGTCCTTTCCTTCCAGCATTTATGGGTTTGTATTTGGCTCACAAGGGGCTTTATCAGTTTTTCTTCATTGGCTGGAATGAAACACATTTGACAGTGATTCAATGTCCTTTTTTTCTTTTTATTTTGTTCAGTTGCTCAGTCATGTCCAACTTTGTGACCCTATGGACTGCAGCACGCCAGGCTTCCTTGTCCTTCACCATCTCCCTGAGCTTGCTCCAACTCATTCCATAGAGTCGATGATGCCATCCAACCATCTCATCCTCTGTCGTCCCCTTCTCCTGCCTTCAATCTTTCCCAGCATCAGGGTCTTTTCTAATGAGTTGACTCTTCCTGTCAGGTGGCCAAAGTATTAGAGCTTCAGCTTCAGCATCAGTCCTTCCGATGAATATTCAGGATTGATTTTTAAAACTATTCCAAATTGAGCCCCAACCTGTCTTAGTTTTTTCTGACTTGATTTTCCCCCATAGAAATTAGAGATGGTCTTTATCTCCCTTCGCTCCTTTTAGCTTGAAGTTTAAACACCCTCGTGATGGATTTCATACAATCATGTTTAAAGTTTACTTCACACTTTCTCAAGAGCCCTAGGATCCACAGCAAATATCTGTGAGCGTCTCGGGGACAGTTTTTTTTTTTTGTCCTAAAACCTACCAAGAGTCAATGTTCAACTGATGTTCATTTGAATGAATGGATGATTTGATGAAACATAGCTGTTAAGTAAGCATAGTAGTTATGCTACATAAGAAAAGTGTGGAGCACAGTCCATAGGTTCGAAAAGTCATACATGGCTTAGCAACTAAACAGCAGCAATAACAATTTGTCTTAATGATTGTTACTTCACGTTTTTAGTATTAGTAATGATAAAGATCAGAACCCAAGTGGCGCTAGTGGTAAAGCACCCGTCTGCCAATTCAGGAGACATAAGAGATATGGGTTTAATCTCTGGGTTGGGAAGATCCCCAGGAGGAGGGCATGGCAGCCCACTCTAGTATACTTGCCTGAGAATTCCATGGACAGAGGAGCCTGGCGGGCTACAATCCTTGGGGTTGCAAAGAATCAGACATGACTGAAGCAACTTAGCACAGCACAATTGTAAAGAGTGACATATACAGTTTAATAATTATAAATATAATATCACTTTAAATATGTTTCTGAAAATATTCGTAGAATTTATCCATGCTAAGGCTCTCCATATTTTTAACCACATGGCTGCCTACTAGGACTGCTATGCTTTACAAGCCCAGGAGCCTTCATGTGTATCCATGTGGATGGAGACCCTGAGATTGTGTGGCCATGTGTGGTAGCCCTAAGGTTACATACATTTTCAGAATTTTTATGGACCTATTTCTCTGTCCCCTTATTTGAAAATTATACAACATACCTCTCTAGTCCAATCCCTATCAAATCTTAGCATTTACTAGAAATCAGCTCAATTATTCCATCAAAGCACTTGATCATTTTAACAGTAAAAATCATAATAGAATGTCTTCTCAGAAATTAGATTTTTTAAAAGATGATTTTTTAAAATATGATCATTTTAGTTTGCAAAGAATTTCCACATTCGTTATTTCATTGTATTTCCACATCAACCCAGCATATAAGATTGGTAATTCTCACTTGATCACACTGGGAACTAAGGCTTAAGAAGAGACAGCAACTTGTCCAAAACCACACAGCTACTTAGTGACTGATTGGGATTCAAACTGCCATGATATTTGCTATGATATTTCTATTATTCTAGTTTTTTCAAATATCAGAAATACCTTATCTATGCCAGACAGAATTCCAACGTTCTCATAGGCATATATAAAATCAAAGGATGTAGAATGATATAAACTCAAAAACAGCAGAAAAACTACTTACAAACATCAGAAGGGTCTTCCTGGGAAAATTCTATTTATTGTACATTAAATGTTTTAAAATTCATTTTGCTATAGGTAGTTGATTGACTCATTCATTAATTCAGTATAAACTTGGGTGATATCTGTTATCGACAAGGCAATGAACTGAACACTATGAAAACTGTAAAAATGTGTATGACAAGATCACTGACCTCATGAAAATGTACAATATTCTAGTGCACAAATAACTATAATAGCAGATAGAATGTTACAGATACTACCAGAGATGTGAGTACAGTATTGTAAGAAATTAGCAGAGGAAAAGGGGAGGCAGCATAGTTTTAGATTTTAATGTTCATCTACATTGATATGTATTACTCTTGTAATAATAAAAAGATCCACTTGAAAAATATATATTTTTTTCACTGCACTGGGTCTTTGTTACTGTGTGTGGGCCTTTTCTAGTTGTTCCAAGTGGGTACTATTTGCTAGCTGTGGTGTGTGAGCTTCTCATTGTGGTGGCTTCTCTTGTTGAAGAGCACAGGCTCTGGGACGTGCAGGCTCAGCAGTTGCGGCACATAGGCTTAGTTGCCCTGTGGCATGTGAAATCTTCCCAGACTAGGGATTAAACCCATATCCCTGCAGTGGCAGGTGGATTCTGAGCCACTGGACCACCAGGGAAGTCCCATTTATTTGTTTTTTAAAGAAGAGATTATCACATTCATGGAAGAGAAACAAAAATATGAAGGTGACCATATAGTCCAGCTTCTCTTATTTTTTGCTCAGTGAATTAACAGAAGAAAAAGTAGCTTCCTTCCCCAGCAAACTTTCAGGGAAATGATGTAAACTGAGGAAAACTAGGTTTCAGTTAAGATAAGCAAATGGTAAGAGTTTTAGAGCTGGGAAAGGGATCTTGGTTATTATCTTGCACAACCCATCCCCCCCCCCCATTTTAAAGATGAAGAAATTGATGAAGAAACTAATGAAGATACTCAAAATCACATAACTAATTGGAAGTGAGATAGAATTAACATTCATATCTTCAGACCCCTTGCTGTTTTCACTGATTCATTGACAGTATGTAAAATACTGTCAGAGACATAAAGAGAGTTAGATTATCTTTATTGGATATTCACAAGTGCACCTTTATACATACTCAGTTCAATTTAGTCGCTGAGTCACGTCTGGCCCTTTCTGACCCCATGAACTGCAGCACGCCAGGCCTCCCTGTCCATCACCAACTCCCGGAGTTCACCCAAACTCATGTCCATCGAGTCGGTGATGCCCTCCAGCCATCTTATCCTCTGTTGTCCCCTTCTCCTCCTGCCCCCAATCCCTCCCAGCATCAGGGTCTTTTCCAATGAGTCAACTCTTCGCATGAGGTGGCCAAAGTATTGGAGTTTCAGCTTTAGCATCAGTCCTTCCAAAGAACACCCAGGACTGATCTCCTTCAGAATGGATTGGTTGGATTTCCTTGCAGTCCAAGGGACTCTCAAGAATCTTCTCTAACACCACAGTTCAAAAGCATCAATTCTTCAGCACTCAGCTTTCTTCACAGTCCAACTTTCACATTCATATGTGACCACTGGGAAAACCATAGCCTTGACTAGATGGACCTTTGTTGGCAAAGTAATGTCTCTGCTTTTGGATATGCTATCTAGGTTATACATACTAGGCATTCACTAATTGTTCACTGAATGAATAAAAAATTGGTAATATCTTATTTGATGTTATAAGGACAAAATGATATCTATGATATACATCTGTCTACTTGACATCCTGAATAACCAATAGGTTATTAACTAATAAGTTAAGTTGCTCAGTTGTGTCCGACTCTTTGCGACCCCATGGACTGTAGCCCACCAGGCTCCTCTGTCCATGGGATTCTCCAGGCAAGAATACTGGAGTGAGTGGGTTGCCATTTCCTTCTCCAGGGGATCTTCCCAACCCATGGATCGAACCCAGGTGTCCCGTATTAGAGGCAGACGCTTTAACCTCTGAGCCACCAGTTGTTGAGTCACTAAGTTGTGTCCAACTATTTGCGACCCTATAGATTGCAGCATGCCAGGCTTCCCTGTCCTCTGTCTCCCACAGTTTGCTCAAGTCCTAATTGCTCAAGTTACTCTAGTTATCCTGAGTAACTAGAAGGAGGGGCCTTTCATCCGTAGGTAAGAAGAACTGAGAGGAAGCAGGTCTCGGGAGTGAAGATCAGGAGTTCAGTATTGGACATATACCTATTAGTTAGTAGTTAATAACCTATTAGAATTTGAACAAACGTTACTCAGGCTAAAAGTCCTGAGTCATCTTTGATGTCTGTCTTTTTCTCCTCCTACACATCCATCTTGTCAACAAATTCTGATGGTTCTACCTTCAAAGTATCTCCAGAATTTGACCTCTATCATCACCTTTTATTCACTACTGCCTTAAATCAACCCACAACTGCTTTCTCTTGGATTACTGCAATAGTCTCTAAACTAGATTCCCTCCTTGTACTTTTGCCCACAATCGGTCTACTTTCAAACAGCCAGAATGAGAAAGATCGTATGACATCCCTTATAGGTAGAATCTAAAAAAGAAATGATACAAATGAACTTCTTTATAAAATGGAAAGAGATTTACAGACTGAGAAAGTAAATGTATGGTTGCCAGGGGGAAAGATGAGGGGAAAGGATAGTTAGAAAGTTTGGAATGGACATGTACAAACAGCTATATTTAAAATGGATAATCAATAAGAACCTACGTGGAGATAGCACATGGAATTCTGTTCAATGTTATGTGGCAGCCTGGATGGGAGGGGTGTTTGGGGGAGAATGGATACATGCATATGTATGGCCAAGTCCCTTTGCTGGTCACCTGAAACTATCACAACATCATTAATTGGCTATACCCCAATACAAAATAAAAAGTAAAAACAAAACAAACAAAAAAACCTAGCTAGAATGAATCTTTAAAAAATTAAGTTAGATCATCACTCCTCCAATTCCAGCTCTAAAATAGATTTTCATTTCACTCTGAAAAAAGGCTAATGTCCCTTTCATGAAACAAATGTTTACAGCAGCTTTAGTCATAGTAACCAAGAAGTGGAAACAACTCAATGTCACTAAATAAAATGTGGTGTACCCCTAAGGTGGAGGAATAATTGGAAAGAAAAAAGTTAAAGATTAATACATGCTACAACTTGGATGAACCTTGAAAACACTGCCCAAGTGAAAGAAGTTAGTCAAAAAAGACCATATACTGTACAACTCCCTTTACATGAAATCTTCAGAAAAAGCAAATCCATAGATTAGTGACCATTTAAGGCCGGATGGATTGGAGGAAATAGAGATGACAGCTAAAGTGTACAAGTTTCTTTTTTAAAAAGACTATTAAAGTATAGTTGATTTACAGTGTTCTGTTAATTTCTGCTGAACAGCAAAGTGATTCAGTTGTATATGTGTATATATTTTCAGGTTTCTTTTGAGGATGATAAAAATGTTCTAAAATTGTGGTTATGACTGCTCATCGCTGTGCATATATTAAAACCACTGAACTGTACACTTTAAATGAGTGTATTTTATGGTGTGTAAATTACATCTCTATAAAGCCATTAAAAATAGAAGTATTAAAGGGGGAAAAACATAATAAAAGGGGCAGTGCATGTAAAGACCCCAAATTGGGAAAGGACTTAACATCTATGAGGAACAGAGGGAAAGCCAATGTCCGCAGAATGTATGAACAAGGTGGGAAATAAGCTGAAGAGTTAGTTAGGGACCATATCAGGCAGGATTTTAAATTTTATCATAAGCCTCAAAGTTTAAAAAGCAGGTAAATGACATGATCAAATTTATGTTAAAAAAAATCATTTTGGTTGTTGTGTGGAAAATTGTGTGTGTGTGTGTGCTCATTCACTTAATCATGTCCAACTCATTGCAACCCCATGGACTGTAGCGTCAGGCTCCTCTGTCCATAGGATTTTCCAGGCAAGAATACTGGAATGAGCAGCCATTTCCTTCTCCATGGGATCTTCCTGACCCAGGGATGGAACCTATGTCTCTTAAGTCTCCTGCATTGGTAGGTGGATTCTTTACCAGTGAGCTGTCTGAGAAGCCCAAAGTGGGCAAATGTAGAAACAGAGCAATTAAAAGGTTATAGCAATAGATTAGAAAGAAAGGATGGCTGACATTGAGACAGGGATAAGAGACAGATTTTGTGATCTACTTTGGAGGGAGAATCAATGAAAGTAGGTGATTGATTGGATGTAGAGCATGAGGTAGCTAGAGATTCTGTTTACTTAGATGGAGAATCCTAAAGGCAGAGTGGTTTGGGATAGTGTATTTCTGGACATTCTTAATTTGAGATGCATTTGAGAACAACCCAGTGTCTATGTACATAGGTAGTTTGATAGATGGTTTAGATTGGGTTCAAATATGGGCTCTGCCATTTACTAACTCTGTGACATTGAGAAAAATTACTTTTTTTCCTGATCCCTTCACCTGTTAATGGAAATAACAATAACCTCTAATAGCCAAATAATAGCATACTGGGTTATTAGAGCTTGTTGGTTAAGAGCACAGACGGTGGACCCCAACTCTCTGCTTTGGATCCTGGCTCCATCATGACTATTGTTGTGTGACCTTGGGCAAGTTAGTTAACCTCTTTGAATCTCATTTTCCTAAATCCCAAATGGGGTTAGTAAAAGCCCTTGTTTCTTAGGGCCATTAATTAGTATATGCATTAGATAATGCCAAGCAAAGTGGTTTGGACTTGGCATATAAGCACAATGTAAGTGGTAGCTATTAATATTATTTCACAAGGTTAACATGAAGAGTTGAGCTAATACATATGAAAGATACTACTGTATTGTCTGAAGAATGGGACTAAAATTTCTTCATTTGTCCACCTGAATTTTGTCTTAATCAAAATTTTACTTTTATCCTGATTTGATCAACCCGAGATATTCTCTCCTAAGGGAAAGCCCACTACACTGCCCAACAATTTAAGATGGGAGAGAAAGGCCAGTTAACATTGTTGAAGAGAGGACAAAAGATGGGGAAAAAACAATGTCTAAGGGGAGAAACAGTCTAGGCTGGGGAGACAGAATGCCAATAGCAAACCTGGAATTCATCTTAAACAGTAAAACAGACTGTAGTTCCTAAGGAACTGTAGTTTGTGAAAAAAGGAGAGTTGGGCTGGCCTGGGACACTGCTGCTAAGAGACGAAACCCCACAGCCATGTCTCGTATCTAATAAATATCAATAGAGCAGGCCTCCTACAGTGAGGACTCTGGCTTGACAATATTTAAAATTATCATTAACTCTTCCTGAAGTGTTCACGAGTGCCATCCCAGGTAGTCATTCATTCATTCACTTGCTTGTTTGATTATTCACTAATTCAATTATTTACTAAGTTGGTTATTTACTAATTCAAACAAGTATTTGTCAAGTGCCAATCACTAAGGAGACACAAGGCAAAAAAGAACAAAGACATAAATTCTTTACAGAATTTAAAATCTAGTGGAGAGAGATAGGAAAGAAACAGCATAAATTCTATGGAAAAAAGGTAATGGCATCAGGAGAGATGCAGACATGGTAAATAAAGCAAAGGGCTGAAGGAGGACAACATTTCAACAGAGAGAACACTCAGGGCAAAGGCCTCACATTATCTTGCCTCTACCATTCTGTATCCCATTTCCCTACCCTCTAGCGTTTAAAGAAAGAAAACATTTTTTGGACTGAAGAAAGTAATGTACTTAGTAAATTAAGCTGTTAGTTTCTTAGGGCTGCTTTGAGCAGCTTTTATTTTCAACACTTTGTTTGAGAGATTCATCCATTCTCCTCTGTGTGGATGCAGATCATTCTTTTCACCGCTGTATAGTATTCCACTGTATAATGTATGCTAATTCATCTAGTTATTCTATTTTTGATGGTCACTTGGGTTGCTTCCATTTGTGAGCTATCAGGAATAAAGCTGCTTTGAACTTTCTTGTGTAAGTCTTTTGATAGACATATGCCTTCATCTTTGTTGGGTCATAGGAGATGTATATATATATACATGTGAAAGAGAAAAGTGAAAGTGAAGTTGCTCAGTCGTGTCCGACTGTTTGCATGGACTATAGCCTACCAGGCTCCTCTGTTCATGGAAATTTCCAAGCCAGAGTACTGGAGTGGGTTGTAATTTCCTTCTACAGGGGATCTTCCCGACCCAGGGATCAAACCTGGGTCTCCTGCATTGCAGGCAGATGCTTTACCATCTGAGCCACAAGGGAAGCCCTATATATATATGTATATATATGTATGTATGTACATCAGTTCAGTTCAGTTCAGTCACTCAGCCATGTCTGACTCTTTGCGACCCCATGAACCGCAGCACGCCAGGCCTCCCTGTCCATCACCAACTCCCGGAGTCCACCCAAACCCATGTCCATCGAGTCAATGATGCCATCAAACCATCTCATCCTCTATCTTCCCCTTCTCTTCCTGCCCTCAATCCTTCTCAGCATCAGGATCTTTTCCAATGAGTTGGCTCTTTGCATCAGGTGGCCAAAGTATGGGAGTTTCAGCTTCAACATCTGTCCTTCCTATGAACACCCAGGACTGATCTCCTTCAGAATGGACTGGTTGGATCTCCTTGCAGTCCAAGGGACTCTCAAGAGTCTTCTCCAACACCACAGTTCAAAAGCATCAATTCTTCAGCACTCAGCTTTCTTCACAGTCCAACTCTCACATCCATACACGACCACTGGAAAAACCATAGCCTTGACTAGATGGACCTTTGTTGGTAAAGTAATGTCTCTGCTTTTGAATATGCTGTATAGATTGGTCATAACTTTCCTTCCAAGGAGTAAGCATCTTTTAATTTCATTGCTGCAATCACCATCTGCAGTGATTTTGGAGCCCAGAAAAATAAAGTCTGATACTGTTTCCACTGTTTCCCCATCTATTTCCCATGAAGTGATGGGACGGGATGCCATGATCTTTGTTTTCTGAATGTTGAGCTTTAAACCAACTTTTTCACTCTCCTCTTTCACTCTCATCAAGAGGCTCTTTAGTTGTTCTTCCCTTTCTGCCATAAGGGTGGTGTCATCTGCATATCTGAGGTTATTGAGATTTCTCCCAGCAATCTTGATTCCAGCTTGTGCTTCCTCCAGTCCAGCATTTCTCATGATGTACTCTGCATATAAGTTAAAT